>NC_060169.1:25425600-25487575 GCF_021292245.1 Micropterus dolomieu | reverse complement strand
GGGTATATTTAATAACTGCCAGCCATTCCCACAAGAAATGCTGTCCTAAATGCCAAATAGATCTCAACACACTGACTGATGTTTGACATACCTAGAGGATGTGTAACAAACCAGTCAGAGGAGAGCACTCGTTCCTGAAGCATTACACACACACACTGGAGCCTTCAGCCTATGAGGCCATGTGTCTTTCTCTGACAAGCCATGGTCTAGGCAGCCAGAGGGGGAGTGGGGAGTGTGTGTGTGTGTGTTGGGGCTCAGGGGAGGATTTACTTTTGCCCATGAAACTGCCAGAGAAACTTGCACATCAAACATTAGCAAGCATCTCTTGCTTCACAGATGCCCCCACTCTCATATGACCTGCCAGGTCTGCCTCCTAACCAGCTCACAGGTCCACACACTGACACTCTGAAACCCACTGCAATGCTAGTATGGAGTGTATTGATCATTGAGTACAAACTTGCCACACGAGCAAGTCACCATTCAACTCACTTCCATTTTTATTTTATTTTTTTAATATCACAAGCTTCCCTGCAGTAATAACATACACCATGCGATCAGTAGCCTGTTAATAGGAGAATATCAGAGCCTTGTCTTTCTATGAAGGGGTGTGGCAGCGGAGCCGAGTCAGCCATCCTCACAATTCAAACAATATACCCTGGAAGGATAGCTGCTCCTGCTGCAGCAGAGTAGCCGTACATTCTACTACATGTCGCATTTTACAGTCCCCCCCACCACCACCACCTTGACCGTGATAAGCACGGGTGCACGTAGCCAATTGCGACCACATGCACGTACAGCAGTAGAAAACACGCTGGATAAATCTGGAGATAACGCCCACGGCTGAAAACGCAGGTTCCTCTGCAACCTTATATGATATTTAACGGGTTGGTGAGTGAGGCTGTAATGATGTGTGGGTTTGTCTTTCACGGCCGGGTGCTTTTAACCAAAGCGGTTTACACCGATGTGGTTGCCCTTAAATGTGTGCATTTCACATATTGCATTCTTGACTGCGCCTTTTTAGGAGGAGAAAAAAAAGTTGGAAACAATTGCCTGTGGCATTAGTGGCAGCTTGACTGAAATGGTAACTTAACATGGCGGAGGCTGGTTTTCCGTGGCCAGTGCAAGGTAACCTCCGTGAACTCTCCATGCCTCCTTGACTCTGCACACCCACCTCAAACCAACCCTCTGATGTCCACATGCTGAATCCTGCGGCTTCAAAAAACCCTCACCGAGAGACCCCCTGCAGCAGCCCGGTGCTCTGTAAAGTCGCCAAAAACCCAAACCGATGCCACTGGAGAAGTCTACAATTCAAGACTCCACAAGTTTCTTTGATTCAAATGAGCGCCCCAGCCTCTGAAACGCAACTTAGCCTATAGCAGCGACCCATTCAAACGCCAGAAGTAAAATACAAAGGCTCCCATCCAGCAGACTGGGAATCACGCTGGGCTCTCTCACACACGGCGTGCGGGTTTATTATAAAGATCTGGTCGGAGAGAAGGTCAGAGGGATCTCTGCGTCTGCTGCGGGGGAGATGGGCAGCAGAATAAGACGATTATAGGTTTGCAAACCTACCTTCAGATCCTCTACTGGAGCATTTCAAGTGAGTCAGCCCTGAGAAGATGCACATTCGCCGACAGTCCCGCTTCTCAGCAGTAAAATATCCTCAGCGTTGAGGGGAATTTTCCAAGTGGCCCGGACAGTGTGTGAGCAGCAGCGGCACTGTGTGTGTAAATGGGGAGGGGGGAGATAATCCCACGGTGGAGCAAAGAGGAAATGCGTCATTATTAATGGCCCAAACGCTTTGTAGTCCATCCATATACCTCCGTTGTCCACAGGGACTACAAATGGGGGTGAATTAAAAGATTTATTTTTTGACGTGGGATACCTTTAAGAGTTACCTCACTTGGACAGGGTGTGTTATGTGTTTTATTGATTGTCACCAAACTATTATGTTAAGTTTGGTCAATAAGCCCTCTAAGTATTGGTTTTCAAGTTCATCCTTGGTGTATGTGCACAGGAGGTTTCAGGTTTCCACATAACTCTTGTGTAACTTGCATATTGGACCGTGATTGGCTTCCAAACTAGTTGTGATGTCACAAAATCCTGCTCGTACATACACTTGTTAAACTGAGATAGAGAGAGAGAAACTTCCCCCTTCAGAAGATAAATGTGAAAACAGCCGCCCAGCAACTACCTGGAAGTGGGACACTTGATAAGAGTTCATTATTATTTAACTTTTTCAGGGGTCAGTTGGATCGAGGGAGGACAAAAATATAAACCGAGGGACTGGAGGCATTTGCTTACTTGCTGTAAGTGGACACTGGGTCCTTGTTGTCAGGGGACAGTTGGGTGAAATGTGAACCTAAGGGGGGCAATGCTTAAAGATGTTGATCCGAGCTATAGCAGGAAAATCACAGCTAGATTCCAGACATTCTGATGAAAGCCCCTTTTTACTGTCAGGGCCATCAACACGTCTGTCTGCTTCTATAATCTCTATACTATACTACACAAACCCTCATAAACCACCAGGTATGTAACACGACTGACCTTTTCAAAATAATAGCACAACTGTCTACTTTACATTTGTTTTCATCTGTCCATAATTCCTGAAAAACTAACAAAAATAGTTTTAAACAACACCTCCAGAACCAGTTTGCATAATATCAGGGTCACAGGAAATAGTAGTACCTTTGAAATAAGATCCCAAAGATTTTCTTCACTCTGGCAGATTCTCATGTTGACACTTCTGCGGTTTCCTTTCAACAAGCATCCGCAGGCAAGGACGAGGGAAAAAATCCTTTCAAGTACAGCAGACCTACCACATTAACAGTACAGATGTCAAGTTTCGGCCTGTGTTCAACTTGACAAGAGACTGATGATTAGTGCTGCCGTTTGACGACGTGTTTCTATACTTCAAACCTAAAAGGAACTGGTGGATTCCAGTAACCACAAACCTTTCAGAAACTACAAATTGGGCTTGTGACTGCTTCCAAAATGTTAGCGGACATATGCCAAGATAATTGTTTTGAGCACATAGCACAAAAATCCATCAACTGAGCAGGTAAAGCACAAAAGCTGAAGTCAGACAAATGCCACCACCTTGTGGTTAAACACATGCTGTACAAATTACAGGAAAAAACATAACCACTTCAAATTGTTGGATGGATCTTCGAAAAATTTAGGATTTGTCAATATGATAATATCAGTTATTGTAAGACACATAAGATATCAGTTATTGTAAGATACATTCCACTTTCTAAATACTGTAGTTTCAGTGCAATATGCTAATGTAGGAGACACAGACTGTAGCTTAATTTAATACCATATCCTGGAAGGTGTTTGGTTAGGTGTGATCTAAAGGTCTCTTTCACTGAAAAGCTATCCAGTCATCACATTACACAGTTCCACTGAGAATTACTTCAATCTCACCAACCAGGCCAAATTCTGTTTTCAGTATTTCGATTGGTGCTTGCACGAAAAGATTTTTGCGTCCAAAAGAAGTCACAGCAGGGCCAACACACCTCTTAACAACAGGCTTAGGCAAAAAAAAATCATGCTTTTGCTACAAAGAAAATGGCTAATTGTTCAAAGGTCACACATTTCCAAGTTTCTTAATTAAATAGTTATTAGTTCATAGATAAATAAAACAAGGTGAGAAGGATGTGCAATTAGATTTTACTTTGAAGTTGACGCACTTGAAAATGTTGTAATAGAAGCATATTAAGGCATTGCTGAACATATTAATCTGTACAAACATTTACATTAGAAAATATAGGCAAAAATGTTGACTAAATAATTATATTCAGACATAAAGCACAAACTGTGCAATTCCCACTGATGGACAAAGCATGGTCTTTATGTTAGTGCACTGTAAATATTAGGACTAAGCACTTATACCAGAGCTAAGTGAATCCAGGTACCTTGGCAAATGACTTGACAAATGGTCCATATTGGGAATATCTGAATGACTGTAGGGTAAAAACATTTGCACTTATTTTAGTGTAGGTTCCAACCCCTGTAAGGTCAACCACAACTGAGCAATTTAATTCTCCATTCTTTCAAATTAATTTTCTACTGTAATTCTGTTTTGAACAGATCTTGCATATTGCCGACAATATTTCGGACATTCACAGTTTGTACACCACGCATAAAGAAGCATATCCCACCAGAGGGGTTTCCAATTGCAAAGATACAAAAAGCAAGTCTACTCCTCAGCCTCCACTACTTTGGGTTTTGGCTCATGTATACCAGATTCCATCCCTGGCAAACACGTTCTCCGACGTGCAGCAGTCTCAATCTTCTGCACCAGCTCCACATCCCACGGATGAGCGACAAAGCTGAGCACCTCCCCGTCCTCCACCCCTCCTGCTCTTCCCACCCTCCCTGCTCTGTGGATGTAGTCTGTGTGGGATTCTGGGAAGTCATAGTTGACAACCAAGTGCACTCGGGAGGTGTCCAGGCCACGTGAAGCAATGTCTGTGCATATCAACACATCCACCGTGCCCTTCTGGAAGGAGCGGAAGATTCCCGCACGCACGGCAGCGGGCATCTCCCCTTGCAGACGCGCATGCTGCACCCCCATCTCCTCCAGCGAGTACCCCAGCCAGTTGACGGTGGCAGACTTGTTGCAGAACACCACAACAGCGCCCCCTCCTTTCTCCTGTTGGAGCAGCTTCAGGGCTTGGTGGAGCTCCAGGACCTTGTCCGCACCCTTTACCTTCAGGAATGTCTGCTTGACATGTGGCATGAGGAAGTGCAGCATCTTGCTCTTGATGACCACCATGCTGCCAAGGTCTGTCACCTGGCTGAGCACTTCCCCGACACCACCAGGGAAGGTGGCCCCCACCACTAGCAGCTGGGCTTTATGCCCCGGGCCTCGTGTTTCCTTGGGATCTCTAGCGATGTTTGTATGGAGCAGGATGTTCTCTAGCATCTCAGAGAAGCTGGGGTCGAACATAGTGTCAGCCTCGTCTATCACGAAGAAGCTCAGCTCACTCAAGTCCACGCAGCGTCTCCGCAGGGCCTTCACCAGAGCACCGGGAGTAGCCACTAAAATATCCGGTTGATCCCCCTTGAAGACCACCTTGATGTGTCCTACACCTCGCCCCCCGCCCACAGTCCTCGTCAGCAAGCCAAACGGAGCACACAGAGTCCTGGAAACAGCCGCCACTTGCTCAGCTAGCTCTCTGGAAGGCACAAGGACGACAGTGCAAACCTTGTCCGCACTCTCAGTGTACATATCTGATTCCTTATCAGCCTTCAGTCTGTGAACAATAGGCAGGAGGTAACTCAGAGTTTTGCCACTGCCCGTCTCTGCAGCACAGAGAATGTTCTGACCTTTCATGACCTTTGGGATGGTCTGCAGCTGTACAGTAGTGGGCTGGGTAATGTCGATACTGGCCAAAACTTCCACCAGCTCCTTGCAGAGGCGGAAGTTGTTAAAAGTCACCGATGTTTTCTGTTCGACATCCTCCTTCTGATTTTCTGCAACAAAAGGTGCGACCGTCTTGATGTTGTTGATGGTGAAATAGTCACCGAACGATTTGTTATGTTTCCATCCTTTCGAGCAGAGAGCGGGCTGCTCGAACTTTCCAAGAATGTACCCGGCAGACTGGTTCAGATCAGGGTTCTTGCTCTGGATCAGGAGCTTGCCAGCTTTGACGGTGCTGATCTTGTTTTTTCCTCGAGTCTGCTTCACATCGTCGACGCGCTTCTGCATGTAGCGAGGGATTCTGATGACTGCGGTCTCTGCTGCCGTGGCTGCTGTTTGACAAAAGCGAGCTTGACTAACAGAGGAATGGACCCGACTGCAAGACGATAATTTACCAAACTCCGGACGGTAAATCCTACTGAAGGAGAGAGCTCTCGACGCAGCCAAACAGCCGACCTTCACGGAGTGCATTTTGGTGTTGAGCTGGTTCGCTTTCAGTTAAAAGTCAGCTGACACGAATAAAACCGCTAGAGAGCAGTCAAACCATGGAAATGAAACCAGTTTAGTGTACTCTGGTCCTTTAAACATCACTCTAAATGTTCTGAAAACACAGTAAATCTGTTAGCATCCTGTCTCACTTGACAGCAGGGTCGCCATGCTGTATTGGCGATTGTTGATGATGTCAGGAGGGCGTGGAGTGATGGCGTAGGCCCATTTAGAAAGGCAACGTTTAGATTTGTCTAGAATATAAAAATATTACCATTATTGTAAAAGAAAATCCCAAAGTCCACGACTGCTGTATAAACAGTACTTGAGAAAAGTACAAATGCAGTAGAATGAATACATTCATTAAACCAATTAAATGGACGTATAAATGCTGCAAACAGAAAAGGGTTTGACATCCTTTTTGTTCAGAAAAAGATTTTATCATTTTTAATGCAAAGTTCCCTGAAAAAAAATGAGAGAACAGTTACATCTATGTATATAATTGCTGGCCAGTAATATCATTATGTTTACAAGGTATAATTATTTTGATGGTAAAAATAAAAAAGTAGTTTCAAGCAGTAAACTAATCGACCATCCCCAGACAAGTGTCCTTTTCTAACCTGATCCCTGTGTTTGCTTTGAGGTCTTGCACTTTGCATGTCGCTCTAACTGTAAATCAATCAGCTGATCACTGCCCTAGTGAATCAGCACTGCCTGCGGTACAGTAATGTTAGAGACTGTAATAGATTAGGGAAGTGTGAGAAAGAGCACTGTCACTGACACAGAGTGACCGTCGATAACTGTCCACATGACTCTGGTCAGTCCTCTTCAGCACTGTAAATGCACTTGTATGAATTGTGACATTGCCCAAGAAAGCTGATTTACATTTTATCTGATTTATACAGAACTTCTTCATCTTGTCATGCATGTCAACATAGTATGTAGTCTACACTTATGACTTACTTAACGGCAAAAGACTTGTCCGGGGTGAGATATCCCAGTGTTGCTGCTTTGCCACAGGGAGAGTAAGATAATAAGAAGGACACTAGGCATGGATCCAGAGAGGGTCCAAGTCTCTGCTGTGTGGCCCTCTCTCTTCATCTGCCTGTTAGGAATGTTTTCATTCCTTTGTTTTGGTTCACACATCTTCCCATCATATTCTTTTCTGCAAAGGATAATTGCATTTATACACAGCACAGAAAAAAAAAAACATCAGCCGGCTGCATCAGGCCTGTGGTCTCATCCAGCATTGATTATACATCACCTACCCTTTCCATGTGCTGAATGAATCGGCTCGCTGATTGATTTGCTGTAGCCTCAGAACATCACACACACTTTCTGAAATTGAATCTCTGTCACATGTCGGACAAAGCATTGCTGCGGCAGCTGGAATCATTCCCACTGCGTACAGTTTTTTTATGTCCAAACCCTGGGCTTGTGATTACCCAAAGAGAGGCAACTGTCCAGCTCACTCATTAGACTGAAGTCGATATTCAGTTTCACAGACTGAACATAAGAGGGCAGCATAAATCCACAAAGACGACTTCAAGTCCCAGGAAATCCTAATCAGAGCTGTGAAAGCAAATTTTTTGCACCATCTTCGAAGTCTGCAATAATTGTTTAAAATGGTTTCAAAGGAAAGAAAACATAATGTTTGTCTAGGATTAATTATTCTTCAAACTATACTCTGCATGTTGTTCACTATTCTGCTCTGCCACATTATCAGCATGCTGTAGTCTACAAGTCACTTACAGGCAACGTAAGACACAGAATAAGAAACAAACTTACAGAAATGTTGTACTTTTCAGGTGTTGAAGAATGTATATATAAACAAAAAATGCTTTTTCTACAAAAGTCTGTAATTGCCTAAGTGAGCCTTTAATTCCTTATCAGCTGACATTCTGGTACAGGACTGTGTTGACATTTAGTGAACATCGCTAGTGTTGCCATGGTGCTGCGTTGCATTTCTGCATTGTGTGCAAAACCCCAATCCTTGAAAGAGTGACACCTCTCAGAAAGGACCAGTGTGGGGGCAGATGCTGTTTTTCTTTCCTTCAAAACTTTCTTTACAAGAACATTATATCACAAACCACATCTAGAGCCTCCCACACAATTTGTTTTCTTTATCTTCTCCCTTCAAAGGTCATCTGCAAAGATAAGACAGGCAGGTAACCTGAATTAGACTCGGGTGGGTCTGGAGACACGATTGCTGCACAAGAGAAAGATAGGTCATATGTAATCATAATGTAATCAGAAGTCATATATAATATTTACAACAACACAGTTGGTAAATTTGGAATTGTTTGGATTAATTACAACTAAAACCTTATCTTCTCCTTTCATTTTTAAGCAAATGTGGGAAGTAACTAATTCCTTGGAACTATTGTTATTATAACTGAGAAAGCAAACACTTTATTGTGCTTTAATGTGCATTCTTGAGTCTGTGTTTTTACTTTCATTCTTTACTTTAAGGTTTTTTTTTGGATGAAATGTGACTAAAATATGTTGCAGCAGGGCAAGAATCACAGCTCAGGAGGATATTCCAATTTAATTTGTTTTGCTTCTCTTTTCCATTGTCAGTCAATCTCATAGAAGAATTGATTATAAAGCTCAATCTAGAAAACCTCTTTGGAGAGTATCACTCAATATGGACTGAAATTGGTTGGTACTTATGTGCAGGCAGAGAATTACTTATCATGCGTGACTAACTAATAGTACCTGTTGCTCATAGTAGTCCCTAAAATAGTTGCTTTTGTTCTTTTAGGTTACAAAACAAGTAGTATTTGTTATTTATAAATTATTATTAAGTCAAGTTACTACACGTGTCTGAGTAGAACACTTGTTGGTGAAATAGAATAATTTATATGATATTTGTTGCTAATCAGACTACTGCGTGCTGGGAGCAGTTTAAAATGGGAGGATAACATTAAATTGTATAAAGTTTAGAAAGGAAACTAAAAACAGCTTTTGGTTTATATTCGGATCTCAGAGGGATTTTGATTGCACTCACATCAACCCTTACGGTATTGAGAAGAGCAAATTATCTGTTGGGACAGAATTGCCTCAAAAGATGGCATCTAAGTCAAAAATTGTTAAACTTTGTGCTTTTGCTTGGAAATTAAGACCACAGGAAATGTGATATTGATGCTTTGAGATGCATTTGTGAGCTAAGCGCCTGTCTGTACGCCCACATGCATCAAGCATAGGTATATGTAGTGTGGCTGTGTCAGAAAAATAAGAGGCTGTTGTCTGCTGCGCATGCAATTTGTGTTGAGGACGGACTGATTTACATCAAAATGTGCTCTTGCAGAAGTTATTTTTAGCAATATAATAAACAATCTTTGGTGCTTTTTTTACCCCTGGTACTGTGCATGTTGAGCGTTAATACAGAAAAACAGGCAGAGTAAATTTGATTTTTTTTTACACAAAGAAGTACTCATTGTTTCTTTTATTGTTTGTTTTTATTAATTCGACAGAGTTTTATAACTCTACTTATCAGTCTTGCAAAAACCTTTGGTGAAACATTAAAAACTTGGTTTATGGAGGCCCATATTCTTTATCAGCCGCAACTCTGTGTGTGTGTGTGTGTGTGTGTGTGTGTGTGTGTGAGTGTGTGTGTGTGTGTGAGTGCATAGTACAGGTAGGGGGCATCAGATCAAGACTTTAAATACTGCAAATAATGTATTTAAATTCAGAGTTGCGTGTCCATAATATAATATCTCAAACAGGGTGAAAGCAGGAAATTACCAACTGTTGAGTTGTCAGGCAAGACGATCATCAAAGCAGCAGAACATTAAAGCTTTAAAGTGCATCAACCTCTGTGTTGCTTGCCCAATACAGATTATCTTGCGAGGAGATTGATAGGTTGGATAGAGACACGGAGGTTAGAGAGAGTGGCCAATACACAAACAGATTTACTATTGCTTTATTCAAGACGCAGATTTCCATTTACCATCCTATCTCTGGTAAGAAATTGTGTTAAGACATTGTGATTTGAATAAATCAATGATAGAAATGACCCCCTCAGAGAAGGACTATACGGTGTGAAGTTCTGAATTATGCACAAGAAGCAAAACTTTATTATTATACATTATTAGCTTGTCATGTCAGAGTTATATTTAACAGTGGCTAGTTCAAATGCAGGTGCACGGAGTACACATATATCTTTAAATGGCAATATAGATTTACTGGCTTACTAGACTAAATGGTTGGCTCACAATATGTTCATCTTCTCAACCATTATCGCACCTTTGGTCAACATTTTAGTGTTAGTGTAGGTGTGAAAATACCCACCCAGTGCAAAACACTGTGCAAAATCACCATTTGAGTAGCTACATTTAGAGAAATACACTTCAAAGTGAGTGTGAAACACCCAACTTAACCCTTAGAATCAGGGATTAAAGTGGCAAATAACTACATTTACACCCTGTGCTCTGGGAACACAAACGACATTTTTGTTTTTAATGGCACTTGGTTTGAGGTACTATTTAGGCGGCATCCTCTCTAAATTATTCAGACAGCTATGATCAAGATGTCTATTGTCTGTGAAGATTCTCAGTCATCCAGGTCATAGTTATCCAACGAAGGTTAAAGTCAAGGGCAAATGGACTTGGTTGAAGATACTGGAAGACGTTTCGTCTCTCATCCAAGGGACTTCTTCAGTTCTGACTGACTGGTAGGGAAACTCAGCTATTGTCTATTGTCTATATCTATCTATATAAGATGTCTATTCTTCCACCTACAACATAGCCCCATTCACAAGCCTAAATTAAGCTAGAATAGAATTGAATCGGTCTACGTGCTGACAGGCTCAAGAGATCTAAAGGTAAAAAGTGCATCATGTCATTCTGCTTACGAAATCCTGGTTTGGATTGGAACAAAGAGGCAGGGTTGAGGGCCATACGCAATCGGATGTAATCTAAAAGTGGGTGGTTGGAAGAGAAGGGAGAGCCAATTAAATAGAGACAGAGTGGCTGTTAAGACCTAGTTGCTGCAAGGTCAAAAGGTTTGTTACATGCAATTTTAAATGTTTGGACATTTTGCTTTGCAAAAACTGCTAATTAAGACAATAATATAATCAAAGGATTTTTAGTAAAAAAGTTTCCTGTATATTCTCTGTCTATTGTTTTACTTTCCAGGCACCAAAGTGTCACTCTGGTTACAAAACATACAACACCTTGCAATATACGTTAGGCTGATATCTTGGTGAGTCTTTGATAAACTGTTTATTAACTCCATAGCTGAGGAGCCGTGTGTCTCTGTGCGTGTGTGTGCGTGCCTTGTGTTGTGTCTGCTGACGTCACCACTGGAACTGCCTTGTCACGCGGGGTTAGTAAAAGTTGGGATAGGATCTCCAGAGAGAGAGAGAGAGAGAGAGAGAGAAACAGACAGGAGGCGAGGTAGAGAGAAAGAGGGAACGGGACAATTAAACGGACAATTCAGTGGCTTTATAGCGGGCATTAAAGGCTGGCAGGGAAAGCGCTTCTGTGTTGTTGACTAGGTCGGGAGACGGAGAGAAATAGTGAGAGACGGAGAGGCAGAGGGGGCAGGCGACTTTCTCTGAAGTTGAAGCCAGAATTTCGCCAGTGAACTGCCAGAGGAAGAGGAGCCAGCAAACGACCTGTGTTTTGGATTTGTCAAACGAGGGGAAAACACGGAGTTCGCGTGTGGCCAAAAGCCCGTGAGCTAGATGAAGTAAAGTTGAAGTTCGGCGTCGTGGCAGTCGGTAAATGTTGTGACATTTTAGGAGAGCATAAATTGCTCCAGCGGTCGACGGTCGAGTGGCGGGGTAAAAACCCGAGCTGTCAAACCCGATGACTACTGCAAACTGCCCCGGGAATGAGGAGCTGGACTTCAGACTGATATTCGGAGAGGACGGGCAGCAGCAGCCTCTAGGCCCCGCAGGTCAGTGTTTCCCCTGGCTCCGTTTCATCCTGCATGTTACTGGTAACTTAGTGAACTCTCTGCACAACGTGCTGTAACGTTACTCACCCAGCTAACGTTATTGCTGGCTTAAATTAATTCAGCCCGGCAGCTCTCTAAACCAATCTCGACACTGTGTGCTCAGTAAAAGAGGAACCGAGCCCAACAAGAGCGGTGTTTTTTTTTAGAAATGGAAATGAAAATAACACGCGTCCTTTCTATCGTGGTCGCTAATGTCCACAACACCAGCTGTAATTAGCCTGACATTGCTAGCAAGTTAGCACGAGTGCAGTTAGTGTCATATGCTAATTTAACTGCGGGTAAAAAGTTAAAACTTGTAAGTGCCTCCTGCAGATAGCTCGTCAACTGTTAACGTGAACGCCGTGCAACTTTGGCGGGACCGCAGCAGCTACAGTTAGGTTGGTGTGGTGCAAGTGAAGACAGAGAGAGAGAGGCCAGTTTGAATGTCACTGAAGCACATTTCTGCACATGCCAGTGTTGCCAAAACATGCTGTTTACAAAATAAGTGAAACGTAGGACATGTCGTTGTAATGTTTTAATAACAATGTCAACTCTGTTATTTCACTGTAAACAAAGTCTTTGTTGTAGATATTTAATGTCAAGTGTACTTTGAGTAATAACATGTATTTATTTAATTCAACAAATGTCTAAAAGGTGTGCACAGCTACAAAAACAACACACCTCGCTACACTGTGTTTATGCACAGTTAATTACAGGTTCACAGCTTTATCTGATTCAGCTTGCTTCTATCAGGTCCAGAAAATGTTTTATTCAAATTGGGGGAAAAACAGCAATTTACAAAGGAAAGAAACTGTGTAATAAAAGTACAAATAAAAAATAAAATAAAAAAATTGAATCTTTAAATTTCTAGAAATCAATTTGCCATTAAAGTTATGGGTTATCCACTGTGGCTGCTTAAATGAACCTTTGTTTCATGTGCAAGGTGTCACAATTGTTAGAGACATAAGCAAAAGAGGTATAATTATCAAGTAGCTGTTATGATAGTGTACGCTTTCAGTATTAAGCAACCTTTTCTTAAAAACATGTGGCAAATAAATTATATACTGAACATGTTCTAAGCCTTTTCTTCTCTCACCCCCCAGGATATGTCGTCAGTAATGTGCTTTTTTACATCCAAGTTAAACAAAAAAGTTCAAACAACAGACTAAAAGTCATATATTGCTGCAATTCCAGGTGCACCAAACAACATGAGAATACTCAGAACTTGAAAATAGTCTTTGTCATGGTGGATCAGTGATCTCAGGTGCATACAATGCTAAATAAGATGCCTAGACGAGGCTCTTTGCCGCACGACACAGCCCTTCTCTCTCTCCCCCACCCACACCAAACTATCCGACAAAGAGGAGAACGCCTGACAAAAAGAACAAAACTCATAGGATAGTTATTTTCTTAAGAAGGCTATAATGAAAACTAATGTCGCAGTAGAGAATAGCAGATTATGCAATGTCTGGATTTATTAATTTGTCAGTTATATTATTATTATTAATTACAGAACAATCATATTTGTATATGTGTAACAATAGAAACAAAGTAAGCTATTTAATGTTCTTAAACACTCTTAAGAATATTATAGTGCTTTAAAATGGTTATTTAATTAATTAAGTAATTAAGAGAAATACTTCCTGTTAAATTACCTTGAGTTGTTGCTTGTAGGGATACATTATATCGTTGGCCAGTTAACTAGAATCTTTCTAACAGTTTGGTAAAAAGATATGAGGTTCAAAACTGATATTAACATTGTGATATGTGGATAAATTAAGTTGTTATTCACAGGTGCATAATTGTGTGTTTTCATTTTGGCCGCACCAGGCGGTTTCTCTTTAGGCATGATGCCAAGCCAAATGCGAATGGGTAAAGTTCATGTCTGTTAGGATTGACAGGAGCAGATTTCACCCTTTTGATATTTACTTGTTGTCACTTGAGGCAACAGAATGACTTTCACGGATTCACCTGCTGTGGAGCGTACATGAAGTTACATGTTTGTTAATGAAGAGTCAATATGTGCTGATGTCTTTAAAGATTGCAGACATTTGAAACGGGTGAAATGTGAACCAATTAATCAGGAGAAGTACTGCTAAAGCAGGGATTTGCAGATCTCTGCACCTACCCACACAGTTGCAGACAAACAGGTACAGACTCAGGTGGTGTTGCAGTGAAATGATAAATATAGGAAGTGGTTGTTGACTTTTCGGGTTTGGGTTGTTTATTCAGTTAAAATGTGTTAATATATGTGAGTGATTTAAGATACAACAAAGGCCATAAGCTGGATTTAAACCCACAAAGTATTAATTTATGGCATTTGCATTGGTCTTTGAATCCTTGTTAAATCCAGCTTCTTCATTTGTTTCTGTCTTTGGGCCTAAACCATTGTAACCTGTGAATTCTCCAGCTGTGTCCTTTTCATGAAACTCTGGCGGAGTAATGGCTCCATGAAGGTTTGGCTTGAGAAATCTTAAATCAATTTTTCCTTCGATTAAAAAAGAAGTTTGATTTGGAGATGGGGCGAGGGGAAAAACTGCAGTTGGAATAAACGTAGGAATAAAAGAACCACTGTGCAAGTGGTTTTAATCTTGTCCGAACTGTATGACCCAAGGGGGGAGCCTGTCCAAATTAATAACTGGAGTGTAATACAGGATCACACAGCCAGAGAAACTGGGAGTTGCACACTCCTGAGTTGGTCTCCTTCTCTGAAGGCAAGGATCAAGTTGGGGCTTGTTTTTGTAACAACGTGGAGAACCTATACCGTGAATAACTGACTTGTTTTTAATCCACTGAGCTTCTTATTGTTGAATGCTGCTTGAACTGGACTGTGATTGTTATCGTTTCAATATCTATGCAGCCAAATCTTCAGACATCCCTCAAAAGACAAATTAAACAACAGTGCCACATTTTCAAAATCTCCTTCAACACTTGCACCAAATGTAACTATGTTACAATAATGTACTTAACTTTCTAAAAGAGTGCTGTAATGAGCTGGTTACTCATGTTTATGAAAATTTCCTCTACCTGTTTGTAGAAATATTATTTTTATTATAATTTAATGAAGTTAACCCTACCTCTAGTGAATGTTGGGTTCCTGAACACTTTTACTCTAAGCCCAGCTGTCGGTTATCTTACCTTCTTTCAGCGTTTCTACTTGCATATGTGAATGTGATTAAAAATCAGTGTAATGATGTGGTACAGTGTAACGCCGTGCCTGCTTACCTGTCTTTTTTGTTCTGCTCTTCTTTGTTTGTTTCAGTGTCTCTCTCTTTATTCTCTTGCTCTCTGGGTGTTTTCTTGATGCTCAGGAGCTGTAACAGACACTTCTTTGAGGTGAAATATTCCACTGTTCTGCCCAGAGGCACCGGGCAGTCATACTGTAAGGGTTTTCCCCTCATGTACAGTGCTAGAAGTCCCTCTGTGAATCAGCTTAACTAGAATAATCTATTTATATTTCAACTATAGAATGTCCTGCTGAGTACATATGTTTTCATTGTTTTTTGATAATCCACTTTTTTGAGCTCTTGATCGAAAATGTGTGTTTACGTTACATGTTTATGTTAAAAAGAAGTATCCAAATTTTTACCCTCAAACATCAATATTGATATTTGCTTCAAAAAAATGGTTCAGCTCTTGACGTGCCAACTCAATGGTGTATGGTTAGCTGACTAACTATACTGTATTGTACTATATATAATATACTATACTGAATATTATGTATCGTTCAGATAAAGGTGGTTCTCTTACTGAGTTTTAGTAGTATTTCAGTATTCAGTATTTTGTAACACATGATGATAGTGATACAGTGGTACAGTGTTGTTTCAGCCTTTGTCTTTTGGCCACAAACAGCCAATAGTTAAGTTCCCCGACTTAGGTTTACTGTGACAACAATTAGCAACTCTGAATAACAGTTAATACAAACAGATTTTTCAGACTTACTAGGAACTCCAGTTTCTCAAATTTTCCTACATACTCTTTCGTGACTCCGTGAACCATAAACTTTCACTTAGGTTTTAACATTTTCAACTTGAGCGGGTGTGTCCTATTAAAGGTCCTTAGAGCAAATCTGCTTCTGATTTTTTAATCACTTTCATGTTTTTTAATCACCATTGTTTGTTTGTTTCAATTGTTTTCGGCAGCACTTTTTCCTGTGATGGTTGACCTCAGTCTTTTTTCAATTTGCTGTTTTAAGCTGTTGTAGAAAAAAACAGGCTCCCTCTGCCACAGCTTTACATAGGCAGGGAAAACCATGTGATAAGAGGTATGTCATGTTTTTTGTAAGTTTCTGCAAAACGGACGTCAGTCCCAGACCTTTTCTCTTTGTGGCTTAAAGCAAACTGCCAGTGTGAAACAAACGTCACTGAAAGTGGCCATATTAGACAGTTGGCTGTGATGGTTTTGCTTGCTACAGACCGAGCCCTCAAACTTGCTTTCATCTATAGTATCAAACGGGGTAAGCTTGGTTGTACATACTATTTATAGAACATATTTCCCCTTCACAGTTTTTGAATTTAGTTTCATAAATGAAAAAGCACAATCCATCCATGATAGGGTCTATTGTGAATGACAAAACTATCACTTATCATTACCATATCAAATAATATTAAAGATGTTTATTGTTTTCCTTTCAACATTTACATACAAATGAGCCTTAAGAAGACAGTGTTAATAATTGCAATGAGCCCAGCCATTGACTTAAAAACAGTCGAGTCTTGTATAGGAGTCTATAGTTTCTCCTGCTGGAATACTTTTACTACCAATTCGACTGACAAATGTTGGTTGGGTGACTAAACTATGTACCATGCACGTAGCAAGTTAGACAGAAAAACCATGACACAACCATTCCCTCATTTCGAAGTTCCTACGTCATGCATTGAGCTAAAAGTTAATTTACTGATTAACTGTGATTTTAATCAATCAAGTTTCCCTCAGTACTAGGGATGTCCCCGGCTAAGGATTTACATAGTTGAATCAGAATTGTCAAGTACTGCCTATAGTCGACTGATAGTCGAATCATGTGTGTTTTTGTGTGCGGGGGTTTACACATGGTAGCTCCGCTTTAATCTTGAGAAGCTGCAGTCTCTATTCATTCAACTTACACTGTAAATTTCCAGCTAAACTGAGGCTTATTGTTGACCCTTTTCTCTCTCTCTCTCTCTCTCCCCCGCCTGCCATTCACCGGTCTTGTGCAGAGTTTTGCGTGCATGCAGTTGTCAGCAGCACGGCATGCACATCGTGGTTCCTCGTGGGTCTGTTTCAAGTAGCTGGCTGTTCAAGTTTTATTCTTTTTACATGTTTATTTACAGCATTAAACGTTGAAATGTTTATTGTAATAGGCTGTATATTAACTTATTGGGAGAAAACTGGTAGTTCTATGTAAAATCAGCCCGATATCGCCAAAATGGCATGATCCTCGTTTTGCTGCGAAGCTTCGACTGTGAGATTGACAGTTGAATCAGGCTCCGCCCATTGAAGCATCAAATCTTCACCTACTCGGGGTCAGCCCTACTCAGCACTATTATAAAAACTAAAATACTACCACACTTCAGATGTAGTCCTCAAAGGACTACATCTGAAATATCTCTGGAGCGCTGTGCCTTCCGCCATGTTTTTTATTGATGCAAAACAAACCCTCGTTGCTAACTTTGGTTGATGCTGGACATTATTTACCGAAGGAGCGCAGTAATCTTACGCGTTTTTTAATGATAATTCAAATTTGAAATGGTAAGACTGACCATCTGGAAATTTACCATGGTTTATTATAAAATTGGGAACTGTTTCATCCTAAATTGTGAGTGGTAGAGGTAGGTATTGGTGAGTTAGGGTTATGCAGGTCACGAGCAGTGGCCTCATTGGGTGTTAAAGGTGGTATGAGGTAGGGGGGCTGAAGTGCCCTTTATGTGTGGCAGAGTAGTAGATCCATGGTGGAGGTGTTTGGCTCTCTGCCCAGACATGCCATGTGGGGTTCAGATGGCAGGGTGGAAAGAAAGGCACACTGCTCTCTAGCTGCTGCTAAGGGGACATGAACAGCATTTCTGTGCACCAGCTCTCTTCATCCTTACCTTTGTCTTTTCTCTTTTTGTATATTTCATATACATTTACTTTTTTCCTCCTTGCTTTTTCTTATCTCACAAATTGAAAGAAGTGTTTGTGGTTTGACGGTTGCCACCATACCAGCACAGAGCATTGTAGATCAGGACAGCTGAGACTTCTTTCCTTTCTTGCTGCTTTCTCAGGATGTGAAAGAGACCACCAGTGACATCAGAGAGACTGATCTAGGCTAATGAAATCTCCAGATGCCAACAGTCACCACAACCACTTAATGACTAGTAAGGTTTGATTTTGTTATGTTAATGTGCTGTGACATTTTTTGTACCTATCGCACAGGCTGAATGAAGTGGCAGGAGGCAGAGGTGCGGACCCAAAATACAGACACTTGCGAGGAGGATACAGTTCAAAGAGGATTTATTCAATGAGAACTAAAAACAGGCTTACTTGGAGCACAGCAGGCAAAAGTCCAAACCAAGGAAGAATCTAAAAGTAACATAAATCTAGAACAGGGCAGTAGTAATCCAAGAAACCATGGGAAACAGGGCAGATCACTCAACATTTGATGATGACACCACAAGGACTGAACATAACTGAAGGCAATATACACAAGGGCACACCACACACACACAAGCAGGCAATTAATCACAGGTGAGACACATTAGGAATCAATGTAGACAGGAAACAAAGCTAGACAAAAACACCAGTCACCAAAATTACAAAATAAAACAGGAAGTAAAGTTACAGACAATACTCACGGATATATGTAACTAAATACAACAGAAAACAAGGAAGCAATGATTAACTAACAGAACCTAAACAAGAACACAGAGGCAATGGGTAAAACAGAAATGGA
Organism: Micropterus dolomieu; assembly: GCF_021292245.1. Classification (NCBI taxonomy): domain Eukaryota; kingdom Metazoa; phylum Chordata; class Actinopteri; order Centrarchiformes; family Centrarchidae; genus Micropterus; species Micropterus dolomieu. The sequence goes on along the minus strand of NC_060169.1, from coordinate 25,468,808 downwards.
CATTTAACAAAATAACAGAAAAACACCTCACCCAAATCCAAGGTTGTGACAGTACCTGTAGCATTGTCTTTGTCGTGCTAAGATATGAGGAAATGTCAAAGCACATTATTATCATAAGAAAGTGATTTTGCCCTTGTCTGTGTTGTTGTCATTGCTCTGCCTCTCTGAACCAAGAGCACAATCCTCTCAGTCCTTGTCGTGGGAAAGACTGAAATTACATCGCTCTCATGGTGGACTATTTTGAGCTCCCAAAGAGAGTGGCAGAGGGCAGGCGGCAGGTTCTAGTGACTCGTTTGTACTTAGTGCAGGAGAACCCCTCTTGTCCCAGCACGGTTGCAGCCTTCAACTTTTTACAGGTCAAGTGCTTTGCGATTTTAACGGGGAGAGGAGTGGAAGAATGCTTTGCGCTACTTCGCCAGGTGAGTGTGTCAGCACTCCCAACTCTAGCCAGGTGTGTCTTGTGTGTAGTCCTGACTTTTATGTTGAGAGGTTGGAGCCACCTTTCAGAGAAGCAGCTGCCATTAGAGCACAAACTGTCCTAAGGTCTGTCAGAAAAATTATTAAACATTCCCTAAACATTTTTTTTAACACATATGGCCAATTTAGTTTGAGGTCTCCAGTCTAAGGTTAAACTATATTGTTAAACGTGACATTTTGCTGATATCGTTTCACATTTTATGCACTGCCCTTGGCTCCCATTTTGCTAATGTCCAGTTAGCTTGTTTTTTTGTTTAAATATTTATTATCATTTTAATCATCATAATCATGGGAACCTTGCTAACATGTTAGACGTAGGGCAATGCTACATGTTGATATGCATTGGCATAGTTATTATAACAAATGTCTCCACAAATTATATCTAAAAACTTGCAAAAAGAAAGTAAAAGACAGGAGGAAAACATACAAAGCTTGGATCAGTGGAGTGTTTCACAATTAGACAAGGAATTGTCTATAGGCATTGTAAATCGTATAGTTTCAGATGGAAGGCTGTGGGTGTCAGAAAAAGAGAGTTTATGGTCCTACAGGTTCTAATATTTTCATGAAAAAGTGTAAAAATAAGAGGTCAAAGGTCAGACAGTCATGCTTGAAGTCCACATGTGGGGCTAGATAACCATGTGGTTGCCCCCTAACCCTACTCAACTGAAGGGGTCCCAGCACCGGTGTGATGAATGAGACGTTTGTTTCCCCGGGTGAGGCATGAGTGACTATGTGTGGCATCTGTCTAGTTTAAATTTAGTGTAACTGAAGCTACTGCTGGCTGCACTGTATCAACATGTCAGAGGCTGCATTACACCAGAGAGAAAGCTGTTGAACTCTTGCATCTGGTTTCTTTTTTTTTCCCTTTTCTCTCATTGGTCCCTTTTACTGCGAGGCGTGGCTTGCTGCACAGGGATTAGGGTTATTTGGATCCCATTTTATTTTAGACTAACCTCAATGTCATGTATTGGTCAGGCTAATGCATGAGATTGGCACCTCTACCCCATGTAGTTTTTGTTGTCCCACTCCCGTTATTTGTCCATTGATTGCATGTGACATAATCTAAGGGTACATCCACAATACAGTTTTAAAACGAAAATCATCTTCGTCCACACCAGCGTTTTAGCTGTGTTTCAAAATTGATCTACGTATATATTAAAACGACTCAAAACGCACATGAAATAGCCATTTGCGTACACTGGGCATGCGCGTGCCGGTGTAAAAATAATTTGGTGAAAGAATAAAGTTCTACAGACGAAGAGCCACACCAGAGATTTTTTGTATGGACCAACAACGGAGTGGAACTGTTACTGAAAGTAAAACTGGACTACAAAGCGACAATGGCGGCATAAAACAGACTGGGAGAAGTTGCAAAGTAAATACTGCAACATGCACAGTACAAGTGCGTACTGTAAGTGTTATTTGCACAGTACAAAATATTTAACTAAAAATACCATAACTAAAACAGTGTCTGTAGCATCCAGTGTTTCCCACAGGATTTTGTGAGACTATGGTAGGTGGACAAATATCCTCTAGGGGGTTCCGGGGGCATGCCCACCCGGAAGAAAAATTTGTGCATTTTAAAGTGAAGTGCATTAATTTGGTGCCCTTTCAAAGCAAAATAAAGAGCTAGATCTATGAAGAACTTTGCACTCTTGTTAACAATTTATGGCCTAGTAAACAATTTGATCATCAACACACTGCATAGATATAAATGGTGATGAAACAGCAAAAAAATCAACTGATTTATTTAATACTTTTCCAGTAACGCTAAATCAAAGAATAATTTGTAAGTAATTTCCCTAATATTTTATTTTACTTTTAACTGACACATGTAACATGTTTTATACTTCCTGTGAATATAATCCAATTAATCTTATTTCCATAAATTCTATACGTTGTGTTAACACCATATTTTGAAAACCGGACACATTGTTACATGTGTATCCTCTATCCTCATGCCATATTCACCAAGTCCAATGCAATTTGATAAATTATATTTTATGATGTTCTCTTATTGCGTGCAATTAAGATTGAATAGCCTCTCTTCAGGTAAGACTATAGTAACAATTGTTACAAAGTGACAAAATGACAAGTCGTTCTACTCCTTTTAACTACATTTACATCCATCCATCCATCCATCCATCGTCAACCGCTTATCCTGCGTACAGGGTCGCGGGGGGCTGGAGCCAATCCCAGCTGGCATCGGGCGAAAGGCGGGGTACACCCTGGACAGGTCGCCAGTCCATCGCAGGACTGCATTTACACTGCACTCCAAATTTAGCGGCTAGCTTGATCACGTTCTCACAAACGAGTGACATTGGAAAGACTCAACGCTGTACAAATCCTTAGTTAACGTTCCCGTAATTACCAGAAAAGAAAAGTGGTTGTCTCGAGTCAGATGCCAAAGGGTGTGAACTCGAAAGTTTAAAGCGGTTAGCAGCGGCGCAAAGCAACTTAGAAGTCTTTAATTTCATTTTGAAACTATGGCGAACAAGAAGACTGCAGCGGGCCGCTATAGCCTCGTTAATTATTGGGAAACACTGGCATTGTGTTTTTGCTCTGCATGACTTATAAGACCCAATCAGGAAGCCAAACATGAGTGTCTGCGTCCTCTTTTTCAAAGTCCTCTGTTTTCGCCTGCCCGCACTACCCCACTACCCCGGAGTTTTGAAACGAAAATGGGGTCTTCAGCGTTTTCAAACTCCTCCGTTTTAGGTCGTTTTAGTCTGGACGGCAAGTGCAAACGTAGCAAAAGGTGACGGCAAGTGCAAACGTAGCAAAAGGTCTCCCTTTTAAAACGAAAACGTAATAGTGTGGATGTAGCCAAAAATGAGTTATCAAGAAACTGTGATTGTTTCGGTGCCCTTTATTGACAATTAATTAATGACATGATGTTTTAGATAAGAAAAATAAGAAAATGAATAAATTAAGTGTTTACAAAAAGTCTTCAGTTGTCAATTTTAAACGTATGATGCACCAGTTAGATTTTCAAGGGGCCCATCATACACACATTTCTTTGGGAGCCCATGTGTTTGAGTGGAGCCTACCACATGGGTCACAATTGGAATGTGGACCATGTGGACTTGGCTGGGCGAAAAGGGCATTACATGCCACTATGAACTGATTAGGCACATTACGCTCAAAAGACCCAAGTCGTGAATTGGGTGTCTGTGGTACAGATATTCTAGTCATCTTGAAGGAAGGGGTTTTCTACTTTAGGTGTAGTTTTTTTGTGGACATATACCACCTCCATTTGGGGCTGGACAATAAAACAATAACAATAATTTTCGCGATATAATTTTTTTCAATAACAATATAACAAATAAGTAAATGTTTGATTTCATTCACCTAAATCACACATGAATTTGGACTTAATTTTTTATTAAGATGTTTATTTGTTGAGGAAAAAGGACTGAAAAAAGTTTTTTACTTAATTTTACCCATCAGGTTTCTTCAGCGTTCACTAAGGGGCAAAAATCAGCCTTTAAACTAGAGAAGAAATAACGATTTGATACTTATCGTGATAATTATTGATATCGAAAGATATGAAACCTTTTATCGTGATAACATTTTTGGCCCTATCGTCCAGCCCTACTTTCATTTATGTTTTTGCAGGGGAAATTGCTGTCTTCCTGTTTTCTCCTCGATTATTTCCTGTTAGTTTTTTTTTTTCTGTTATGTGTTGGCCTGATTACAGGCCATGATAAAGGGCAACATGACTGCTATGAGGCTGTCCTCCAAGCAGAGTAGACTGACCCTTTACTTGAGGACGCTGCATTTCTTTATACCACCTCACCATATCCTCATCATCCATTCCACTGCTGTGCAAGCCACACAGAGTGGTGGCAAGTGTCTCTGCACACGCGTATTGGTACACAAAAGCTCTGTTTCCCTGTCTGTCCCTCTCCCTTGCTCTCTCTCTATCCTTCTCTTTCTCCCAGGGTGATTTTTTTTTCAGGCACATGCACAGTCAGCCCTGACAGATTATTTAAATGTCACCCCCGCTACCAGTAGCCCCTGATGTTATCTGCTCTGGGTTATTGCAGGCCATCAGGCAGCTTGTGGCCGCATTGGAGGCCAATCTTCTAATGCGCTGCAGCTCTCCTGCTCCACTGAAAACCAATACATAAAAGAACCGTAAACACAAGTTTTGTGTTTACATGCACACAAGAAAGACACACACAAGAAGCCAAGTTAGGCGGGATTACAGCATGCATTTTGATCCACTGGAATAACCTGGTTATTCAAAAACCTGTGTGTACATCCAACTGAACTTGAACTGAGGCAAGCATGTAAAATGCATTTGTGATATAGGATGCTGCAGCTGAGAGGATAATCTCTCTTTCGTTTTTCCCTAATTTGTGTGCGTTTTGTATCTGAATTTTAGAAATTGCCTGCTGTTCTGCTTTGGAAACTGATTTTTTTTCCTTACTCAGTTTTAGCTGTACTCTGAACTATGTTATTATAAGTACATCTACAAGTATTAATCCTTGCCTTGGGCTTTGTCATGCAAATGCATGCATGAAAAAAATCCCAAATCCCAACCCAAATCTATATTGGGTCTATTTCTGTTTTCTGTTGATACGCTTCTTGTGGGGCATGTAATCCAAAGACACATCATTGAGTTTCATTTCTGTCAACATTCAGCAGTACGTCCCAATAAAACCTTGTCTGACCAACGTGCCCTGCATTATCTGGTGTTCGTCTGATATGAAGTGCTCCATGTATGAGAATTTTCTCCAGTAGTTGTAGTTCTAGCAAATCTAGCTTTGCTACTAAAAGTGCCCTCACAAGAAGTGTTTTAGCTGCATTTTTCAGTCATCATTTTCATCTGTTTTTATAATTAGAGGGATTGTGTGTTGGGCTCTGAGAGCTGCCAAAACACAGGAGACCTACACAGCAATACTGTGCCTGAATGCATCTTGTGTAGACACTGACAGCCGCTGTTGCTGCGTTGATATGCTGCTTTCACTACACAGCCTGCGTAGACAAAGGTTGAATGGGAGCTTTGGGTGTCTGACCCCTCAGCAGTGGAATCCCAGGTCTGGTGATCTCAGGCATTCACACTCAGGGTCCTCTTTTAAATCTGCACTGAAATATTCTTATCTTATGGCTTTTTTTCCCTTTAGGCCTTATTTATTTGGTATCCATTTTATGTTTTTTAATTTCTTGTAATCACTACTGTTTTTTTTCACCTGTTAATGTTTATCTTTAGAAATTCAATTTAAATAAAACATATTGTTATTATGATCCAAATATAAGTATTAACCATTCCTAAGATATTGTTTCAAGTACCAAATTAATGTACCCTAAAGGCAATTAGTGATATGTTTGAAAGGGATCTTCGTGCGTTGGTGGGTATTTAGTTCAGGTGGTTACTTGGCACTCTTTGTTTAGCCCATAATGTTATCTCGGCATGAGATTGTTAATTAGGAGCTTAATTTAGCCGCCGGCATATGTTAACATTGGCTTAGGCTGCCATTGTTAAGCCTGTGCTGGCTGGTGAGTCTGCTGTGACGGCACAGGAAGGCTTTTTGATGTAACCCTAACATAACATTACAAGATGAGACAATAACAAGGCTCTGCAGAGGCCAGATTAAACTGACACCTATACCTCAGGATTTTACTATATATGTTCTCTGCACACATGACTCTAGATCAGTCTAGCCTCCCCTATGCTGCCCTACATTTGGATTTCTCTGTTGCTCCCTTCCTCTTAATTTTATGTGTACACAGACCCAACCACCTACACATACAGGGATTACCAGTAGGTTTGGCACAAACCCAGTCAGCAAAGTTAAGACCCCAGGTGTAGGCTAACCCTTACTATACGTGTGAGTGTGTGCGTCACAGGCTCTGTGCTTAGAAATGTAGGCAGGTTCACCAGCCAGCCGCAGAGTTCTTGGAAAGCCCTGGGTGAGGAATTAAATGTGTTTTTGGGAGCTTTGCTGGAAATGCTGCAATAATGTATACATCAACCCAAATGTAAAAATTTATAAATACAGTTTTTTTATTCTAAGAAGGGTTTTAAGACTTCTGGCGCTTGGAAATAAGATATTTTCTTTTTTTGTCAAATTAAAAAAGGTTTAATTATTGTAAATTATTTAATGACTTAAGGTATACACTCTTGATCAATGTCATGATTAAACTTGTGTTTTCATTGTCAGTTACATTCATTCAAGTTGCAGCAGGCCGCTGACTTTTTTAGTGCCATAGCAATTCCTGCCCTGTTGTTACCTTTCATAAAAATGAATGAGTTCCATACAGTGAGGTAAACAAATTTGAATACATTTGCGAGAGCACTTGTATGGCATTGGTAACCTGTATCAGCAGATACACTCAGTTGAGGAATTGGAAATTGTTTCAGCAAAGAAAAAGTCGGATTGTTGTATCCTTATCTCAGAGCATGAAAAGATTGTGTGGTGGCGCACAACACGTGTCTCACAGAGTAGATGTGAACTGATACATTTGTAGAAACAGAAACTGATCTTCTGTTTGAAGGACAGCTGACAGATGTCTAAAATTCATTCACATTGATTTAAAAAATGTTTCATGAGCATTTAGATTTTGCACTTGTTTAAATTAAAACATATCACATTTACTGTTTTTAAATGTGTTAATTGATTATTTATCTGTGCCATTTATCCCATGAGGCTTATAGTGCATGGCGTGTTGGCACACTTTTGTTGTTTGTTGTTGTTGGTCAGCAGCTCTTGAGGAGAGCCGAAAGAAGATACTGGGCTGAACACAAAGCCTTCTGTACAGGGGATGTAAGCAGAGCCTGTTCTAATCAATCTGCTTGCCCACCACAAAGGGAACCCTGGCTAAGGTTACCTTCTAGCTCCAGCACCACATGGTGTTGGAACTAGTGGGTAACCTAAGACCGTAATATGTGTTAGGTTGTGCGCACACACATACCCACACCCACAAACAATTACATACATAAAGGTATACTCACATATACCCATACAGTATGTACTAACACACACAGGAAGGCACCAAGGCACAACCACAGGCACACAGGAACATACACACATTCATACACCTCCCACACTTTTATACCCATACACACAAAGAGAGGTAGACTGAAAGATAGTGGGTGCACCAGCAGGAACCTGCCGCAGCAGTGAGCTTGTTAGCTTCTCTGGGAGAGATAAATCCTTCCCTTCCTCAATAGTAAACTGGGCTTTCTCAGAATGTGGGCCTGTGTGTCACTGCCGGTCACAGGACACTGACACACTTTGTGTGCAGTGAGAGTAAGAGGAGGGATGAACAAAGTCTCTACGGATTATCCCCCATGCGAGAATCCCCAGGTAGTGTGATGGTCAGCCTGTTGAGCTTTGTGTCAAGGAGCCGGAGTAGATGCCACCATCGCCAGTGGGTCAGGCCGTTCCCTGTGGTCACCGTGAGAACACAACGGTCTTTGTGGTGTGTCATAAACATCCAACAATCTGTGCTTCACTGAAACATCTCACAGTGAGGAGGAGCTATTATTAGCTTAGGTACAGCAAAGCCTCTTAGAGATCTTTAGTTAACCGGATTGGCTGTCTGATTTATGGACACTTGAGGAGTGTGTGGCGCACTGGGCTTTCAGGGAACAGCGCAGGGGCTTTGCAACCAAGGCCATTGATAAAACAACAGTACCACTACTTGCTCTTCTCCACTCCTCTCTGACCTCCTTTCCTAAGGTGACCGGTGTTTGGCTCTCACTGAGGGGTTTCCCACCACCCACCCCTTCTCACACTGGAGGGTTTTAGGTAGCAGGCTAATCTTATCTCAGGGCAAGGAGAGGGCTGTGGGCCAGGTAACATGGTCGTCCCCTGTCTGACCCTCATCTGTGCAACACTGTAACTTACCTTTCTTCACCATGTATTACAGTGGGTGAAAATATGTAGAAAAGTAGATAGACTTTTTGTGGCATCTCATTTTTTACTCTCAACTTATAAGCATGAGGCCCCTATGGAACAAAGAGAGAGACACAATATGGTCAATAACATGGCAAATAAAAGGTATTACTTTGAGCTCAGTATGCTAAATGATGTTAGACACTGTTGGACAACCCAGCAGAGGGATTTCTAAACTGTTATCTGAGGAGACTGAGAAAGAGATAGTCCAGAGACAAGATGCTGCTCTCATTACTTTCACCAGGCCAACACAGACATCTAATAGTGCTGCTCTTTATAGCACATTTGTCAGCTTACCTGATCCAGCAACTGAAACTTTTCTTGTTTTGCTTCTCCTTCATATCAAGTCAGAAGTTCCAAATAGACCAGTTGATTAGTGTGTCCTTAATGAAGCTTGTGTCAGTTCATGCAGGACATGTAAGCCCTGACTTGAAGCTCTGCTTGAAGTTGAAATATATGTCAGAGCATATTCATTTGGTATGCGATTACTTGTGGAGGAAATTGTACAAGGCACAAACTGTGACTGCTGTTTAGTCTTATCCTTTAAAGGCAACATTTGTAATTTATGATATTCAGTTGCAGAGGTTGAAAGAGTACAAAAATATTGTACTTAAGTAAAAGTACTGTTACATTGATGAATTTTTACTTAAGTACAAGTAAAGTTGATGTTATAAAAATCTACTCAAGTAAAAGTAAAATCTAGCTCATTTAAAATTTACTCAGAGCAAAAGTTACTTAGTTACATTTTTAAGCCCCTAAAATAACTTATTTATACTGATTTAATATCTTATTTATAGGCCTTCTTGTTATACTTAATTAAATCGTAGTCTTTGGCGATTTGATGAGGGCACAAAGCCAGACATTAGTTCATCTGACAGATTTTAAAGCAATAAAGCAATGGCGCAAAACAATGTTAGAGAAGTTTTTATGTCATTATGAGAAGTTTTGTGAATGTTTTTGCTTCACTGTGAAACTGTGGTGGAACGATTTAGACTATGGCAAGCTGCACTGGACTGGGAAAATGGGGAAACTGGACTGTATATAAAGTCATATCCCTATTTATGCTACATTCAGACAGGTGGTAATGTTAATGTGACTTCATAGGCGTTAGTATAATACATTATTTATTAACATATGCCTAAGCATTATTAACTAGTTAGCAGCAAGTTGCTAGTGCCAACCAACATTAACATTGTCATGCAAACTACAGGGGAGCTTGGCTCCTCTTAGAAACCCATGACATGCTATTTTTGCCATTGCCGTTGCTAAATCTTCCGTATCATCATGGAGGAGCGTCGGGCTTCATCCAGCCAGAGGGAACTATCACCGACAGTTCACAGCGTTAGACCGCTCCGCGACCTCCTCTCCCAGGCTCTGTCCACTCCCTCTTGCTGCGGATGGTCGGTGATCGTTCCCTCTGGCTGGATGAATTCGGATGCTCCTGTTTTACGCGTGATCCATGTGCTCCTCAGGGCCGGCCATGACAGTGTTGGAGCCCTAGGCGAGATTAGGAATTTTGAGCATTGCACCAATTTATGGTTCATCTCCATCTAAATAAAGCGAAACACAATATTCAGGCGGTATGTGACAATTCAAAATATTAAAATTTAATAGAATTCAGGCATTCTGTATGCTATTGCTTTAAAATATGTTTTCTCCTGGAGATCAACTTTTCTAATTTAATAAAATCGCTGCTGAATCTGTACACGTACTTGGCCTTCCGTTCTCTTTTAATAGGCCTACATGGGACTTTTTCACCTCACTGATAATTTAATTAATTTTAATTCAGCTATAAACTCCTGGACTTTAATAGCTCCTGTGTTTCAGCAGGTTTTCTGCTCATGTTCAAAACTTTGTGCACATTCAGTTTATCTCCCATAGTGTTCTCTGACATGTCCAGAAAAAAATCGCAATATTATGAGCCTAACGTCATCATTTAATGAGAGTTCATAATATTTTTAATTCTAGCTGGCCTCTACTCTGCTGTGCATTACATTATTGATCCGTATATAGCCTATCCCCTTTAGACCTTAGATCAACACAGTTTGGGACAGCATGCTGCATGTGAAACCGAAACTAACAAAAAACACTACTGATCCGGCAGATAGGCCTATCTCACCACAAATCCACACGTTAACTTCAGCAGCTCCGATAAAGTGCAGCTCACAATTAAAAATAGCAAAGCTGCACTTCAGTTCTAAGATGTTTATATTGCAAAACTGTAGCCTACCAGTTACGTTACTGTCTACATGATTAAAATTGCCGGTGTCGCATCAGCTGGGTGGAGTTGAGTCAAAAACCTCTTGCGGCGCAGTATGTAGCTCCCTGACATTTTGCGCCCTAGGAGATGGCCCTTTCTGATATGAAGCGCTGGTGTGACACCAAAATGTGTGACCTATCCGATCCTGTGACCCCAATGGGAACTTAAGCGCCTGAGGCTTTGTTGATGATGTGAAGCGGCTGCAGTTTGGTTGGCTTTAGGCACCAAAAGTACTTGGTTGGGTTTAGGTACTAAAAGTACTTAGTTATGGTTAGGAAAACATCGTCGTTTGGGTTTTGGTCACAGAATCTGATAGGTCACAGATTTTGGTGTTACACCGGCCATGGGGTTCAGCGCAGCCACGGATCGGCCCTGGTGCTTCTGCACTGAGTCACAGTCAGTCCTGTCTTTGAGCCACCCGCAAACGTGAATTTTTTATTTACTCAGTAATGGCTGTGATTTAAAATATAGCGAAGTACAATACTTCAAAGAAAACCTACTTAAGTAAAATTAAAATTACAGATTATAAAAATGTGCGCAAAAAAACTACTACTGAACAGAGGTGGACAGTAACAAATTACATTTACTGGCGTTATTGTAATTTGTTACTGTCCACCTCTGTTCAGTTGTAATAAACAAACTTACCTTCCAAGTAAGTTTCACAACAAACAAAACAATATAATGCACGAATCAAGACAGAAAAAAGAAAATGTTTTACCCATATAAAATTGCAGGGCAAATTTCACTAAAGACTTTCATTCAGTTTGCCCTTGCAATTTATGTGTAATAAGCACCTATTTTACTAAGACAGCAGCTCATTACAGGCAGCACCTGGGACTGCCCTGACTGATCTATGTTTAATGTTTGTTTGGTGTGATTTAACAGAGCTAAAATTAGCTGGTCAGGTTGTGTTGTTAGCTGAGCAGCAACCCAGAAAAACCAAACTGACAAATTTAAAAACTCTTAAAAACATTGTTAGCAAATGACAATGCATGTCTTACATGTGGCATGAATATGGGAAGCAAAAAGAAGCAAATGAAGAATAATAATGGGTGCACATTTCCATAGTAGCCTGTTGAGGATTATAATGTCTCTATATAAAGTCTTTGTTGAAGGCTTTGTTGAAAGCGAAACAGGAAAATATTACTGGGGCATGTACACAAGGTATGTTGATGCCTCTGCATGGCACATCAGTGGACTTATCCATACAAACACCACTTACATTCAGCTATTTAACCTGTAAACTCCTCATTAATCTCCGTTGGGCCTACCTGGCACATGCTGGCTCTGTTGCTTCTGTCACATGACTTGTTGTGCACTACCTCAACCACCCCAAACAGTCCGTTTTTACAAAATGTGAATCGAATAAAACTTCACACATACATTCATACATTCACACACAGGGACAAAAAAAAAAAAATGTCTCAATGTCCTCACTGCAGCCATCTAGTATACAACAAATTTGTTACAAATATTGTATTGACATACTGTGTATAATATTAAGGTCAAAGTATTTTACTGTTAAATCTATTAGTACTGTAGTATTGTATTAATATAATCACCTACTTGTGCTTCTGTCTTAATGTTTTGCCTTAGTGTCTGTCCTCCCCTGGGCTATGAGGTGTTAAGCAGCAACAGCTCCTCAGACAAGTGAGGGGAGAGGAAGACAGGCGGCCTCGACTGTTCTCTTTTTCTCTTCTGTTTCCCTCCATCTCTTTTTTAAAATTTAGTGAACCGTGCTAATTAAGTCAAATCCTGATTTGCCTGTCTCAAATGAGGTCAAGCTGTGAACTTGCACTCAACAACAGGGTGTGCAACAACTGAAAGTGTTTTCAACTACATATAGATGAGAAGATAGAGAATCTCTATTATAATGCAGGGTATTTATGTCTATTCTCACTTCACTCCACACCTGTCACCCAAAAGTGTTTTTAAAATGTCACTCTCTATTTTAATGGCTTTTAGAGGGGAGAATTAATGCAATGTGCGTTTGTAAATCACTCTTCTTCTTCGGAGATTTGTTTAGAAATGTTTTTAATTGTGATTTCTTTTTATTGCAAGTTTAGTTTTTTTTCTTTTTTATTGGTTTATAGAGGAAGAAGGTAGGACACTCATGTGATGGATTTGCTTTATCATCATGAATTTGGGAAGATGGGGAACTTTTTGCAACCCAGATAAAACTGCAAATGGCAGGTACCCATATCACTCTACAGAGGATGTTTCTGTTTTCTGTGAGCATGGTGTATGGTGCAGTGTAGTTGATGGAAACGAGGGGTTGCTTTGGCAATACTTTGGTATGGCTCCCTCACTTAAGGTGTGTGTGTCTGTTTCTTTCTCACTTTTTCTTTCCTCCTTTGTTCCGCTGTTCTCTTCATGTTATTTCCCAATTCAGGCTATATTTGAGTGAGAGGATACAGAGTTTTTTTCTCTTCCTCTCGACTGTGTTGTCCTTCTCTTGCTCCCTGTCAGTCAGTCAGATGCTGTCGTCAGAGGACTGCTGGGTCTTGTGACAGGCAGGGAGGGTTAGTGCGAAGCCAAGCAGCTATAAATAAAGAGCTTGCTTCTACTGCCTCTGTTGGTGCTGCTGGAAAGAAAGAGAACAGAAGGCAAAACGTTTTACCTTTTTACATTTGTGGTTGTCATTTAGAGTTAGATTAAACAAATATTAGAACTTAACCAAGTTGTGGCCTTTTTATCTGTGCTTGCCAGGTGAACAATGCTCGTTTTGTAATAGTTAAGTTACAGTAGATATTTAGTAAAATTCAGATTTAAATGTAGCCAAATGGTCTCTTGTCTTTAGGCAGGTGGGCACATTTAAGGAAAGTGTTGTGTAATCATTTCACAAGTTTATTCTGTACAAGCTATACTGTGGTTTTGGCTAAGCTACATGGAAGTAAGTAGACGTTAAAGTTAGTACTTTTTTAAAACACACAGTTACAAAGTGCTTCACACACAAGAAAAAAATATAAATGAACAAACAAAAAGTAAAGATAAATCACAATATAAAAAACTGCACAAAACCAAACTAAAACAAACAACAGGGATGGAGATCTTTAGAAAGGCTTGTCTATAAAAATGGGTTTTTAGAAGCCGCTTGAAACAGTCCAAAGATTCAGCAAGTCTGATAGATTGGGAAAGATGATTACAGAGGGATGGGCTTAAAACAGCAAAGGAGCGATCGCCTTGTGTTTAGCAGTTGGCTGGGTGCAAATGAAAGCCAGAGATCTGACGATTGGACTGGTCGAGAAGTGGCATGAGAAACAAGGAGATTGGAAATGTAACTGGCGGCAAGGTAATGTAGTACCTTATATGTGAACAACAGGACCTTATTCAGGAATTTATTCTGAATTTTACAGGAAGCCAATGGATGGATGCAAGAACAGGGGTAATGTTGGACTGAGGGCTAGTTCTCGTTAGTAGCCTGGCAGCTGCATTTTGAATCAACTGTAAACTATTTAGAGCAGCTTGACTCATTGGACATTAATCCAAAAGTACAGTGGTACTGTACAAAAATAAAAAAAATAGTTTTAAAGTTATGGCCTTTGCTATTCTTAATCAGGGTTCCCATGCATCCTGGGAAAACACATGGAAAGAAATGAGAAAAAAATGTTAAATGTCCTGGAAAATCTTTTGTTGTCCTGGAAAATTATTTTAACATTATGTTGCGATTGATTGGTTATGTTGCTGCAGCGATGTGAGCAAACCCCCCGGATCACATCACATGTTAGCACAGGTTGGAAGACGTTTATTCAAGCGATCGAAACTCTCAGTAATGTAAATATTAGTCACTCCTGGCTGGTAACTGTGGTAGTTTTTATTAGGTTTATAAGATTAACGTTTTTTCTCAACTTGTTTTAAATGGTTGAATAATGTTAAATTGGTTAACATGTTTGGTTCAGTTGCTGAAGTTGACGGGCTTGCTAGCTTGATTTGCCTGCAAAGGTTTAAACATTGTGTTTTAGCTCTGGCTAGGAGCAGTGGATTCAAGTGTGTTAAGTATTGTTGAGAAAGTTGGATAAGAATGAATAGGACGCCGGGGTCAAAACAATGAATGGGAGCCCAGCTGTATGTGCATCAAACACGTCTAAATACTGGCTAACAGCACTTTTCTTTTTCCTTTTATAGCGTTGTCTCTTCAAATGCAATGCTATGTAATGATAAAATGGACCTTAACATAACATGAAACTTTTTAGTTATAACTCACAGTGGTTTGTGATAAGCATTGTTAGTAAGATCGGCGAGTGCAGATTAATCGCTGATTTACCTCCGATCATAGCCTGACTGTCAGAAAGCTCGGCGACTGGCAAATTGGGCTTTAAATCGTGTAGTGTGAACTAGGCTTGAAGGGGCTAACACATTGTGTGATAAACTGATTTATACCAAGGCTTGGTTTAATTTCCTATTGTGACTTTTGATATTTGCACACCTATTAACTAGTCCCAGATTTTTGACCATATGACTACTCTTATATCAAAACACCAAGTTTGTTTTGAAGTTTTTTATAATGTGTGGCGACGGATGACCACAGTGAAAGCTAAGGTTCAACAGAATTCTGGGATTTGTTAGGCTAATTTTTTTGTTGAGGCTATTCAGTTACTGGTGTTCAGGCAGCAGTGATTAAAATATAATTCATAAGAAATGCACATGTCAAGCATAGAACACAAAGGGCTTTCCAAAAGAAACAAACAAACAAAAAAATGCAGTGGCAGTACTAAAAATAATTATTAAGACAATTTCTAGACATGTAGACATAGATGACTTCATAGAAATCTTATAGCCATAGACCTCATCAGACCTTCGCAGAGAGGAACATATTAGTGTATGACATGATCCCTGTCTGTGATACCAGGTAGATCATCACTGAAAATTTCCTGGAAAAGTACTGGAGAACGATCTCTAGAAAAGAGTGGGAACTCACAACACGTCCAACTTAATTGCCACTAGCAAAAATCTGCATGAGAAGAAAATTCAGTTGTTTTTGGAAAAATCTTAATTTTGTTATGGAAACATAAAAATCCTTTTAAGTCCTAAAATGTCTCTGTATGTCAGATTAACTTTTCGCATGTGAAACATTGTGTGTGTGGGGCGGGGGGGGCGCTTCTCCCAATGGGACCAGCAAAGCATATCCAGTGGAAGTTTATCAATAACCTCCAGCAGAGCAGTGCCAATGTGGACAATCATCTCTTCTCTATTTGTTTGTGTGTGGGTGTGTGTTTGTGTGTGTACTCACTGCCAGTGCCGGATGACCTTTGGTATAAATAGCCTGCCGGCGCTAGCTGTGATGACAGCCGACAGCATGCACCGTTGTGTGAATTTGTTTCCTGAGTAGTGCTGTTCATCGGTTATCCCTCTTGGAACAATGCCTGTATGACTGCCTGCTACCCAGCAACACTCTGGACTCTAATTTCCTGAAACTGGGCTCAATCGCAAGCACAAACTCAGGGTGCTACTGCACACCAAATAATTTTATGCAGTTTTGGCAACCATATGCCCAAGCCTAGTCCTTGTGTAGCGTAGTGTTGTGTGAAAACAAGGCTGCAGCCGGATGAATACATTACTAGTTGGAGGAATGCAGGATGAGCAAGTGGACTAAAATAATGACCAATTACATCTTCTCCTCTTATGCCTTTTAGAAGCAACAGACAGTTTAATAGGCCATGAGGGGAGTCCAGACCACTTCCCAAGGCACAAATAAACATCGAGTTTCATTCTGGTGTGCTGGATTGAAGAGCCAACACACAAGCTCAAATCTCGGAATAAAATTATGTCAACATTGTTTTGTACTTCATTAACTCAATGAAGTCAAACTAAGGAATAGTAAACAAAACAAACAGCAATAACTGAAAATATTCTCCACATTGTATCTTAATCTTCCCTTCCCTTTCTTCTCCTAGATCTGGAGCCAGATGACAACACATCGTTCTACATCCTAAATGTGGGCCAGCCTCAGTCCATGGTCACCAACCACCAGTCTATTGGCCTGCCACGCCATGGCATGCAGTCCCACTCCCAGGTCATCAGCACCTCCCCACGCTTTCAGTCGCACAAGCCAGGATCTCAGCCTCCGAGCTATGAGGCACAAGACTTCAAGTACGGCACCTCCCCCCTGCTGCCCTCTGCTCCTGTGGAGGCACCAAAGGCCTTTGAGTGCCCCAGTATCCAGATCACCTCTATCTCTCCCAGCTGCCAGCAGGAGATGGATGCCAATGAGGAGAATCTGAGGGCCAATGGGCCTGATGGGGACTACCATGGTGACAGGCCCTTATCCAGAGACCACCTGTATTTGCCCCTGGATCACTCTTACCGGGATTCTTCTCTCAGCCCTAGCCCATGCAGCAGCCTCTCCTCTAGGAGCTGGTTCTCTGACGCCTCCTCCTGTGAATCATTCTCACATGTCTATGACGATGTTGACTCAGAGCTAAATGAAGCAGCTGCCCGGTTCACCCTGGGCTCCCCACTTACTTCCCCAGGCTGTGCCTCTCCTCAAACTGGTGGTGGAGTTTTGGAGGAACAGCCCCACTGGCAGCACCACCACCCTGCCTTTGTGCATCACTCCCACTCTGTCAGTCTGTCACCCCGACAGTCCCCCTGCCACTCACCACGCACCAGTGTCACTGATGAAAATTGGCTTAGCCCCCGACCACCTTCCAGACCCTCCTCACGCCCCACCTCACCCTGTGGGAAGAGGCGCCACTCCAGCGCCGACATCTGCTACCCCGGCTCATTGTCTCCTCATCACTCGCCCGCACCCACGCCAGGACCCTCACCTAGGGGCAGCGTGACAGAGGACACCTGGGTTGGCAGTCCTTCTGTAGGCATGTCACCCTTCCAGTGCTGTCCATCTGAGGCAGACATCCCATCCAAGACAAGGAAGACCTCACAGGACAGAACAGCTATGCAGACTGGGAAAGGAGATCTGGGGCTAGATGACCAAGGAAATATGTCTCCTAATCTAGACTCTCCTTCAGACGAAGCCCTGCACAGCCTGAAGAAGGATGGGCCGGGGGAACAGTTCCTCTCAGTGCCCTCTCACTTCTCATGGAATAAACCCAAGCCTGGTCATACACCTATATTCAGGTAAATTACCTGATGTTGAGGAGAATAAGTGGAAAAAAGTGTAGTTTTTTACTAATAACAACCTTTTCTAAAGTCGACTCCATTTCACAGATGCAGGCATCTAATCCAGCTAAAGCAAATGATTCATGCAGACTCAGTGGAAATGTCAGCAAAGACTAATTTCTCAACTGGTTTAAGGAACTTTCTGTTGCAATTTGTTCTATTGTACTTCCTGTTTGTATTTGAGAAAGACTTAGCGAGACTCATTGAAAACAATATTAATGTGGATAGAGATAGATTCTTGATGGATTACATCCTAAAACTTAAAAGTGTTTTAAACTTTGAGCCAAAAACAGAAGGTGGTGTGGCGATAACTGCCTCTTTGTCAGTAATCTTTGAGAATTATTAATGCAGTCACCACTTGGCAAGACAGCAGAAATTTGTAGGTCAAGGCAAAAGAACAGACCTCAGTGGTGAATGTTTTTAAAGAGTGTTGTGAGCTGTCGTAAAGATTGAAAGCTTTTTGATCTACAGGAGAAGTGTGAATGTTGAAATGCAGTAAATTAGTACTGAATAGCAAGTTAGGTGAATAATAGACCTGGTGATGGGACTCTGCAGATCAATGTTCGGTAACGGGGAAACTTTGTGCTTTGTATCAGCAGAATAAATCTGATTTAGAGCAATACAAGTTTATTAGCGTGTGTGTATAGGGAAACACAAGGACACAAACAGCGGCAGCTCTCCAAAAACTCACACACACACACACACACACACGCACGCGTGCAAATGCACAGGCAGAATCTACATGAAAGTGATGGGTGCAATCAGAAACTCAGAATGGAGTTCTTTAAGTCTGCTGTCTGTTTGCCAACGTGTGCAGCAGATGAAGACATAGCCTTGTTTGTGTGCAGTGGCCCCTAGCACTGTAAATCAGCACAGGGCACATATGGTAAGGGGCCACCACACACACACACACACACACACACACACACACACACACACACACACACACACACACACACACACAAACGCATGCATAGACATAACACAAATGCTTGCTCACATAGACCTAACACTCTCCAGACAATAACAGTGTAACAGGGTCAGCTCTATGATGAGTCACCATTTGATCTTTGCATCCTTGCCCTTCTAAATGAAAAGGTCATGGCTAAGATAGTGACAGAATAAAGTTGACATTATATATCTATAATATATAAATATATAAAAAATAATAATATATTTAATATTATAAGGAGTACGGTCTAGACTTTATATAAAAAGTGCCCTGAGATAACTTCTGTTATGATTTGGTACTATATAAATAAAATTGAATTGAATTGCTGTGCTAACTGAACACAACAGCTACTACTTTTTTAAACTATGTTGTTTACTCTAATGTTGACCTACAAGTATTTCCTTACACTCCACACCCTACTAAAGTTACTGTACCACTGACCAACCTGCCTTCAGTAGTTGCTCACTTTGGTATAAAATACAGATTAGAGTTTCAGATGTGACTTCTACAGAAGAGAGTCAGGTGGAGTAAGCGCATGTCTGTCATGAGATAGAAGGTCATTGAGTTGCCTATACGCATACACAGGTGTGTAAGTGGTGTCTTGAACAGATGGCCCAGATGGAATGGGTGAGTTTGGGTTAGAGTGGGTGGGATTGAAAATCGGTGCGGTGTTCAGACACTTACTTTGACGAAAAGTTTCCTCATGTCTCACTCCCTTAGCTGTGTACTGGAGGATATTAATGGCACACATATGAGTTGGCTGACAAAAGCTTTATTTTTAAAAAAAAGGTCAGTGTTACTCTAGTGGCAAATACTGTATGTACAGCTCCAGTGAGTAAGCAGAGCATAATGCTAGTATGTTTTAGCAAAAGTCTAGCATCTAACCTCTATCTAACTATTAGCGTTTTGCTAATTTGCTGTATTTGTTTGTGTTTGGACCTTCAGTAACAGAAAGAAAAAAAACGTACCTGAATGGGATAACCTTTGGGATGAGAAATACAGTTTTATTTGTTGGCAGCAGCAGAAGTACTGATGGAAGTAATTGTGATAGGTTGTTAATATAAAACATATATTTATAGGTAAGTCTGTATTGCTCATTTCTTAAAATGTGTCTGTGCCTTACATTCATGCAATGTGTGTAGGTTCAAGATTACCTAATTCATTGGATGGAAAGGATGCTAGTGGGACAACCCACTTGGTCTTCTCAATAATAGAGAAGACCAAGTGGGCTGTCGGAATGTGATTGGAGTGTGAGCCCCTTCACCATGGCTTAGACATTTGAGAAAGGTTATGCTATGTCAGGACATAGGTCACAAGGCTCATATTTCCTCTGTCCTCCTCTACTCTTGTTACCGTAGCAGCCATGCAAACCCACACGGGTCGGGTGGTTATGTCATGGCAGCTGGGAGGAAAACATGAGGGTTAGGATTTCTCTTTTACACTGTGTTAGAGTGTTAGATCTATGATAGAGCTGCTGTTAGGTGAAAACCGTGTTTGAAAATCAAACTTAAAAGGACTGAGAACAGGTCTTTGTTGACTATTCCAACGTTACAACAGACTTTGTATTCATCATCACAGTTACCTAGCACAGATAACCACACAGTATAAACTTTTCTTCAAAGCAGGAGAAGGATGAAACAAAGTTAGACAACCTTAAATGTTTTTAGATGACATTTCCATGTCATATGCGGTAGGATAATCTGAAGAATGCAGCTCAGTTGGATTTGTAACCGCAAGGCTACATTTAGCTTCTCAAAACTTCTTCAAAATATCAGACACATGCCTTTTCATTCCAAAATGCAGTTTTTCCTATGGATTTGGTGCCAGTCTGTAAGGCAGTTTATGAAGTGAAATGGCTCCACTGAAAGCCTGACTCACATGTCTTTAATTCAGTCTGATCAGATTGGTCTGCACTTAGCCAGCACTTGACAGGCATGTGGAAAGGGAAGAATTAAGAGAGTCTGCCATGCTGGCAAAAACTTTACAAACTTTCCCTTAAGAAGTATTTTTACTGTCATGCAGTCTAGGCTCCGTATGTTGCATTGCTAGGAGCCAGTACCATGTTGGATAGAGCCAAATTAAAGCATATGCCACTGTGTGACACGGTGCACAAAGAGCCTACAGTGGCCTACACTGAGCTGGAGATCAGTGTGTAGCATAGTGTGTCTTGGCCCATGAGACGGCACATACTCGCAGCTGCCTGCAGTACAGAGTCAATGGCTCAGGCCTGACATACACAGCCATAGATATACAGATACACATACATGCACGGACACAGTGGGAGTGTGCTTGCATGCATACATAGACACACACACACACACACACACACACACACACACACACACACACACACACACACACACACACACACACTTTGATTTATGGTTGCGTATACTGCTGTGCTAAAAAAAAACACTGGCGCTTTGTAAGTGCTGCCAGATAAAACACCTGGATGACACATATAGCTTGTGCTGCCCCACAGTAGGCCTCTTGGATCATGAATAATTAATTGTGTACACTGTCAAGATGTGACAAGGGTTTACATTGTGGCTTTTACTGAAATTCAAGTACCTCGTCAAGTTAATCATATGTACTGTTATAGTTCAGTGCAGATATTACAGACTAGAATAAAAAGGTAGACTTAAAAGCAAAAGTATGTAAAAAGTAAGCAAACCTATAATATAAGCCAAATAAACCATTTCATTTAAAGAAAACTTAACAAATGTAAACCAAACTGTGGAAACGTCTTTTGGCATCCTTTGGAGTTATCATAAACATAATGACAGCGACAGAGACATAATAATGATGATAATAATGACAAATAGTGATCAATTGAATTAGTAAAGTACATTTTGGTCCAAATTTCTTTCCATTTTGGGCATTTTTAGCGTATCATGGGGATTGTACTTAAATATAATGTAAAAATAAATTATAATCTGTGATGATCAATATACCAACATTTGGAAAAGGTTACAGCGTGGTTGATGCTCATGGTTGATGCCAGTGTTTACAAAATGTTTTGGGGATAAACTGATCTAATGCACTCAGATGGAGAGACCCAGTTTCTGTGTGGCGAAGGCCATTGAGTGTTTTATTTTCGAGTGCAGCTGTTCAAATATGATTGTGGTCTACACAGAAAAAAAAGCGACAGGGAGGAAAAACACACAATGCCAGCCCCCTGTGGTGCACTACATGTAAAATATCCACTTGTACAGTCTGCACGCAGACTCACACTCACACACAGTAATTTACCCACTGTCTGACACACACTCTCATCCCACCACCCATTCACTGACCCGCACAGAAGACTCACAAAGAAAAGCCCCCTTTAGAAAATGATTCACCCTTTAAGTCTTAACATGACCTATTACAAGTGTTATGTTTAAGAACAGGATTAATGCATGTGGGCATTCCAGTGATTCACTGTCTGGTGGGGCCAAGTGCACTGCATGTTATAACCCTATTTTACACCTATTATACTCTCAGACCATGAAAGGGGAATACCACTGTTTCAGCTTTTGATTGTTTTCAGACAGCCTTTAGACATATTGTTGTCATCTGCCATAAAGTAGAGAGAGAGGTTGCCTTGCTTGACCCTACTCTGTGATGTCACATGGATTAACATATCTGTACAGAATAATTTGAAATATGGAAAACGTGAAGGTGTTAAGTACCCAAGCAGATTTTCTTATGGAAATTCTTACTGTTAAGGCTCACAGTCTTAAGCTTCAGGGCAGTTTGTTGAAATGTATATTTACCAATTTCTACAACCACAAGCCACTGTATGCTCTGAATGCATTTTTGAACATATCTCTTACACAACGCTGCATGTTGTAATGGTTTCATACCAAAATTCTAATATGCTCTTCCTCTTTATGTGTGTTTGTGGGTATGCGCGTGTGTGCGTGCTTGTGTTATTCTCTCCTCAGGACCTCCTCACTGCCTCCTCTAGATTGGCCGCTGCCAACTCAGTTTGGGCAGTATGATCTGAAGATAGAGGTGCAACCCAAAGCCCACCACCGAGCGCACTATGAGACCGAGGGCAGCCGAGGAGCTGTAAAAGCAGCCTCCGGTGGCCACCCAATCGTCAAGGTAACAAATCTGGGCTTTTCTGTCTGGGACACTTACTGCTGCTCAGCCATAAGCAGTGTTATAAACCTCCACCATTTTGTAGCTTACACCTGAAACTGTAAAGGCCATTACCCAAATACTAACAAGCTTAGTGGTGAAAAATATTTCTCATGCATAAAAATGACCAAAATCTCTTTTGCAGAACATATACTTGGGTTTTATGCTCCATTAAACAAAATGCGAGCCCTGGTGTCTCTACCATACTGATTACATTTCCCCCTGAGGTCAGGACTGATTTACTGTCTGTGCTAACATGATGCTGGTCATGCATTAGTTAAGTTCAACCCATTGCTCTGAGCACTTATCATCCAGTTCCCACTGCATTAACCACATAACCACAGCCTTCAGCGATGAAATCAAACATGAAAGGAAGAGAAAGAAGCTGAACCGAACTTAATGTGTTGAATTTAGACCAGGCTTCCTGAGCGACTAGCTTCTTTTGCAGGGATTTCCTTTTGCATGCAGGTGAAATATATTTTATACACAAAGTTAGTACAGGGAGACATCCTTCATACTTGTAATACACATAGCAGTATTTGAATAGTGAAATGAATACATTATTGGACTATAAATAAGTAATCATTCAGACGTATAGCTTAAACATCAGTTGAACATTGTGAATGAGCATTACATTTAGGGTTTCATTTTACATATTCCACTGATTACATTGTGGATTGTCACATGGATGCCTTCCCACAACAAGCCTGTCAGTCAATCTGTTGAGGCAGGAAGATAAGCAGCCAGGCAAGAGAGCTGTCACTGTAGTCCAGTCAGCTGCTCTGTCATTTGATAGCACCTGCAAGAGACTAGGTGACCCTACATAGAGCTACTGCTGCTTTTTTCTCCGAGAGAGTGAGCAGGAGAGAGAGAAGGCATGAGCGGAAGATTTCAGTCCCATTAATATTTCAAAAACGCAGTGACAAGCTTCCTTTGTGTGTATGATTAGGCAGCCTTAGAGTTGGACCATGACTATTGTTGAGTTCAACCTGCTAGTTTGGTTAGCTGTCCAATCAAGCCTAAATAGGATAATCCACTGTCCTCAGTATATCTTGGACACTTGCATATACTGTAGCATTGCAGTGGCACCTGGTATATCAATTTCTGTTGTTGGACTGTATAAATGGAAAAAGCATTTTGTCTAAAACCCAAAATGTGGATAAATGTGACATGTTTCTTGCTGCAACTGGCTTTAAATACAGGTGCACTATTCTGACACCCCACACGAAAAATCTGTAAAAATAAAGGTTCTTAAAAATGTTATTCATATCAATGGTAAGACGTGTACAAATGCAATAAAAGCACAGCCACATTTGTGCGTAACTCTCATTAATTTTTTATTTAGTATTGGGTATTGGGTATGGCAACATGTGACGTCATTGCTTGGGACTACAGATGGCAAGCAGGTTAGTCCTTAGGCTAACTCAGTCACCGCTCGTTATGCACCATATACACAAGATATAACAATAAAAACAGCTGTGGACACAGTATTTCCTGAAACAACGAGGAAGCCCAAATTACTGCCATTTGTTGCTTTAGAAACAGCCTATGTCCTGATACATTCAGTCATGCAGGCTCCCTCCAGGCCAATCATTAACCATTTCAACCTCAGTTAGACCAAGATTCTATCCTGCCATATGTGACGATGCATAATTTAGCTGTCAAATGTTTTCAACCAAGCGTTTGCCCCACTTGCCCTCATTCCTCATCTCCAGAGGGACTTGTTTGGTTATAGCAGCTTCCTTACAGTAGCTAGTGAGTAGAGAGTTTATATCTTTAGGTCATAGAAGGCACTTTCAAGGTTGATTCCAAACCCAGCTGGAATGTGGCCTAAGGTATCTGCATGCTTATCCCTGGATCTCCTGACTAGTGCTGTCAGTATTACTGTAGTGTGAAGATAGCAGACTGATTTGTTTGCCCCAAATATTTCTTTTCAAAATTGTAAATTTTGTTTCATGTAATTTGTTTCACGTTATTACATTTATTAGTTTGGGCCGGGCTATAGATTAGAATCTAAAGCAACAATAACAGCTAATAGCAGTTTAGGTTGTGGAGGCAAAAAACATGATGATAAACCACAAGAGAAGTTTACTCCCACTCATGTACTTTTCTTTAGAGGAGCAAGGTTTACAAATCATTTGTTCTGTTCTTGATAAATTGCCATCCAATAAATCTCCTATAAAGTGATTTGGCCAGTACCTGTACATATAGTTATATTATTGCAGAAAGTGAAAGAAGTCAATGTTTCTTCTAAAGACATTCGGTAGCAGTATGCTGCCTCTACCATCGCTGGAAATGAAAATCACATGTATATCTGCAGAAACGCACTTTCATGATTAGATTGACAAATGGCAATGTGTAGTCATGGACAGAGTGAGTAGACAAAGCAAGAGAAGCACACTGGCAACATTTGCTTGTCATGAGCAGCGGTTTGCAGAGCCATGTGCACAGAGAGAAAATATGTGGGTGAATGAGCTTTATGAGGGCGGGAGGCATGAGCAAGTGAGTTTGATTAGGAAGTCTTTTTTTTGTATTATTATGTTTGAATTTAGAGTGTATGTGATGTCAAGCTCAATAAATCTTTACATCATTCAGCTATTCTATGTATGTACCGGTCCACTCTTTTCAGTATAGTAGCAGTTTTCAAGTTAATCATTTTAATACCTCAGCATTGATATACTGATGTCCAGCTGTAAATTGCTTATCCTGAAATGACCCCAAATTTCCTGTGTGTTGAACTCACAGTGACTCACCTTGTTTATCTTTTATAGAAAAGTTTGTGTTCCAGAATCATTTTACGAAACACTTACAAAGCCTTTGGGTGCTTTTTTGGTGTAGACACTAAATTACACTGACAATCAACATAAAATTAACAGCTGGCTTGCGCTGTTGAGGATAGATAGTATCAGCACTTGTCCGGCAGGTCTAACAGTCAATCTATATTTACTAAACACCCACTCCTCTGTTGTTGGTATTCTTAGCCTCTTTTTGATGCGCTGTGCAAAAAAAGTACCATATTGAAAGGTCATTTCCTCACCCTGTGACATCATTATTGTTTTTACAGAAACACATTTACTTTGAAAACCAACACACACACATATGTATTATTGCTTGAGGTTAGCAGAAGAACATGCATTGAGATGCTGATATAAGGTCAGACATATGTTAAAATTAATGCCTAAAAAGCATAAACATGAAATGTAATTGGAGGGAATCTCAAACTCATTCAGCCACTGTTTTGTCTGTGTTAACAAGCTTGCACATATCGTGTTTCCCAGGTGCACTGTAGGTGTGAACTAAGCTATTCCCCCGAGGCAGAATAACACTGGAGCCAGCATGTGTGATTGCAGCCTCTGCCACAGAATTTTCATACATAGATTGGACATTTGTGAATGTAGTTAGTTAGAGATACTGACCACATTAACAATTTTGGGGGGGGGGCAATGTTAAGAAGGAGCTTTTCTTTGTTATGATGGCAAACATTGTTCTATAGTGAGAGAACTAGATTTTTTTTTTTATTATGACTTAATTAATAACTTAATGGCCACTGTAATGTGTTCTACTTTTCTAATAATCATCTCTACGTCATTCTCCGCTCTGCATTCAAAGTGAGATTTTCTACCGAGGATTCATATTTTTTAATGGAAAACTTATGATACTCCAGCAGCTGCCCTTTCTACAGATTGTACTTCTATGTTGTCTGTGGCCCTGCGGGAACTCTCATTCTCCTTGGGTCTTGACTCTGGTGGTGTGATGTCACCAGATGACGGCATAGCCGCCATCTGGACATGGTGATGACTTCCTTTTGTGGCCACACTGTTGCCCAGATCAATGCACCACGGAGCTGCTGTGTCAACAGAAAAACAAGAAAATGTCTGAGGAGGGATCTGTGGGGCTGGTCTAATTTACAAGATCAAAAATGTTAAACTGCTTTATACTGTTTGGTTATTAGTTAGAAGAGTGAACTATCATGCTGTCTTCTTCCTTACTGTGTTTATCTAAAAATCTTCTTGCCTTGTGTTTTTTGTCAGGCCTGATAAAACACTGTTTGTATCAGGCAGAATCAGGACTGTGTCTGTTGTTTGTCTCTGTATACATTTGATTTCTTCATCTGCCCTGTTTGACGTCTGCAAACTTGGAGTTCTTGTCATAGAGATTTGCATTTGGGGATAGCACAATAAAACGAGTTAGCGCACACGTATTTAAACCCGAGTCATGGCTGATATTAACAGTCAAGAACAAGATTATGTAGGTACATCTGCTTACATTATTATACAGTTGTGACATTGAAGAAATAGAAGGTGGAGTGCAACTTGGTAAAGTACAACCTTTCTGCTGGGGCTAGGTTTGGGCGTAAGACATTGCTCAGGAAAAAAATTCAGAAAAAAGCTGTAATCCTGTCTGTGCCTCTTTAAATTTCACAAGTGGTAAGAAGAAAGCTTATCCATGTGGCTTGACTACAGTCCTATGGCATGTAATCGGGAGCTGCAGCTCCTGTGCTGAATGCCCTCTCTGAAAGTGCTCTGGTAGCTGCAATGCTCACATTGTTTTTCACCAGTCTATTCAGTTTTGGAAAGTTCGCTTCATGGACTGCTGCATAATTGTTAAAATCATCTCTGTGCATTTACCATTGCATTGCATCAATCACATGTCTGTCAAAGACAACAGCAGCAGAACCTTCCAGGGTCTTCTTGGACGTGTTCAAGAAATTAGGCCATGTCTTATTTGATGAATCTAAATTGTTCTCAGTCAGGTAACATTTGGTGGCAGTTTTGAGGGATGTGTATATTCTACTTTGAAACTCGAACTCCTCTCTATTAGCACCACTCTCTTTATTGGCTTCAGGTAGTGTCTCTCAGTAACATAATCTCTACCCAACAAAGCATTAGCAGACTCTTGCAAACGAGCCAGGGCTCGTTTACAAACTCAAGGATGTCTCTATCTGGTCTTGAAGGCACTGATGCCTGGTTTTCCCGTGTTTGGCCAGTTATTGTTGCTCGATCACTTTTAGGTGCTCTGATCAAATTGTGTTGAAGAAAACCTTGAGGCTACCGCATTATGGTTTTTTGTCTTGGCACTCTACTTTAAAATGTTTTGTTTTAAAACTTTAAAGAAGAAAAATGAAATAGTTAGGTTGGTAAAAACAAAACAGGATTTACCCGAACTGGTCAAGTCTTCACCAGTGACAATTTGGCACTCACATTGAAATATAAAAATAAACATCTATTAGAACATGCATTATAAAATCACTCAATTACTATATTACTTTGAAGTTACTACAGATTCGTCCACTAACTGTACTCAAATACTTTGGAAAGGATTGTAGATCGGTAGACAAGGTTTCGATAAGGAACCTTTAAATATGAACCTTTTCTGCGGGAAAGGAGCATTCCAATGTCTTTTAGTTTCTGTATCTACTAGCTTGAGAATCCAGGCTTTCAAGTTACTCATACCTCTCAGCCTACTGGCTCTCATCCAGATTTCTCAGAGAGAAGGGTTGTGTTCATTTGTTAGCGTGTCTGTGTAGAATTTACCGGCTCAGTTGAAGAGCAGTTTTAGGTCAGTGATTTCTGACCTGCGGTTTTGGGCCCCAGACACAGGATATAGGAGATGTGAAGAAGTGTAACCACAGAAATTAAGACTGTGGAGATCCTGTCGTAGAGCTCAACTGAGAATAATTTAGATTTAGTTTCATACATTTATGATTATACTCAAACAAGCTGCTGTTGTGAGCTGGCACTTTATGTGTACTGTGCCTCTTGTATCATGTGTGAGTTTAAAAGCAGTAGAGTATATTGTGTGGTGCATTATATTAAGTAGACATGTCTTTGAATTATATGTCACAGCAACCTGTGCTCTGGAAACACATCTCACTCGCTCAAGGAATAAACCATGCGAGACTGCAGCGTTTTGGGAGTTTGACACCAACTTGGTATGCTAATACTAAGAAGAAAGACATGAGGGTGTTGAACAGCTGTTAATCAGTGAGAGAACCTAGGCTGGCAATGGCCATAGCTCAGCTCCTTTTCCCTTCTTTATGTACGGTAGCCAGACAAACAAAGACTACAAAGTGTGTCAGTGTTTACATTGAACTGTTCTGACAGACACGATTCATAGTGGTTATGTGAGGAATGTTGTGTATTCAGATGCAAAGGTGATACAGTGTAGCTTTGTTGAAAGTCCATCTGTCAATAATGTCTGTGGGGCTTTTATCTATTAGAAACCTGTTTTTTTCACCTGTAAAGCACAACAAAATCAGAATCCTGTAACAGAAATCCTCCCCCTTGTAATCTAGTGGTTGCCAGAGAAATCTTTTAACTTTTTGATCGAAAGAAATTATTTATAAAATGATGAATGAATCAACTTAATCCACTATCCATACTCTTTATAAGCACGCTGTTTATGATCATACAGACTTGAAAACAACCTTTGTGGTATTGATAATGACGTGCAGATGTGCAAGATCCAGATGGTTCTCAGTAGGTTGTAATGTTGTTGACCACCTGACCTTTAAAAAATAATTGTACATTGCAGGATGGCTTTGTCTGTGCCTGGCTGACTGGCTGTTTTAGCCATTCCTCTGGGGATAGCTGCAGACCATAATCGGTGCACCTGTTGCTAGGAGACAGATAAGTCCAAAGCCTCTCTGGCTGGCTGAGGTATCCTTGTGCGTATTTAACCAGCTTAATTGAGTGCTGCTGCACCCACACAAATATAAGGAGCCCCTCTGGTATTACCTGCTGCGGCGGACAGAGACAGGCAGGGACAAACAGAAAAGGGCTGTCAGATACAGTGGAGAGACAGTCACATTCACACACACAGCACACAAACACTGCAAAGGACTGTGCTTTAATATAACGCAAGTCTGAAAAACAAACAGTTGGAAAACATATTATGTCCATTTTTAAACTTGTTGCAACAGTTAATAAATCTAAATGAAGGCACGGTGTCTGATAACAAGGATTTGAAAGAGAACACGACAGAAGCTGTCCAAGACAGCCTTATATTTCCACTGGCTTGGATGCATTAAATGATTTCAATCCCAGTGCTTGAATGCATGGCCATGACCCCATTGCTGTCGCTCTCTGTCTCTGTCATTCACTCTGGCACTTTCAGTGTCTTTAACCCCTTCTCTTATTCTGGCCATCTCTCTCTGCCGACCTCCGTCTTACCTGCACTTTTTCTTCTTCTTACTTGCCCTCTTGCTTTTGCCCTGACAGGTCTCTCTCTCACACTGCTGACTCTCTCAATAGACTGGACCGCCATAATGGGGAGACAAACAGACAACAATGCAGAACCATGCGGTTTTCACTGTGTGAACTGGCTGGAGCTAGCGTTGCTTTGCCCTAGGATTGTATTTGATGTAAACATGCTGGAAGCTTGGCTCTCATTTGTTGTAATCAGGCTTAGCGCCCAGCGAGAAAACAGTCACCGAGAAGGGGAGAGAGAGACAGAGAGGTGTGTGTGTGAGGGAGGGAGGGAGAGTGGGGGAGGATAGAATGGGGAATAAGAGGAATTGAGCTTGGACTAGTCTAGCAAGGCCATATACAGTCCTCATGCAGTATACAGTAAACGCTCCTGTGTGTGCGCATGTGCGTGTGCATGTATTGACCTTGTTTAAACAAACAGTCAACCGGCCCCCTGGCTCTCTCTGCCCTCCCTAGTGTGCTGGGCAAACAGCAAGTGTGTGTGTGTGTGTGTGTGTGTGTGTGTGTGTGTGTGTGTGTGTGTGTGTGTGCGTGTCCATAGATCTCGGGTCGTGGTGCCACAGTGCCACAGTAGGGAAACCACTGCCAGATAAAATGGGCCCACTCGTGACCTTGACCACCATTGCTCCTGTTTTTACATCTGTTGCACACACATGCTAGCCAGACTGTCACACACACACACACACACACACACACACACACACATTACAACCCTTTCCAAGGACTACAGTTTACACCAAAGTTAGTGTGCTTAAATCCACACATTCTAACACACAACACACACACACACACACACACACACACACACACACACACACACACACACACACACACACACACACACACACACACACACACACACACACACCGACAAAAGCTTCAGGGCTGTAGTTTACACCAACGTGAGTGTATGTAGCTGCTCACACACACACACATGCTCCTGCATACACACAGAGAGTCTCACCATGGCAACAGCGGAGCAACACAGAGAAACAACTTGGCAGAGTCAGGCGCTCGCTGTGAGAAAGTGTCGAGTTACGGCAGAGGGCTGCAGCCGAGCTAGGTGAGAGGCGAGGACAGGGACGGAGAGGAGAGAGTGACAAAGGGAAAAGAAGTGGCAAGAGATGAAAGGAAAGATGAAGAATGAAAAAGCAGAGAGGAGAGGATAAAACGAGAAGAAGAGATAAACACAGAAAATGAACTAATGCTTGCAGGTTGTTGCTGAAACACAGTATGTGATGAGAAAGGCTGGATGTGATGCAGAGAGCAGGTGATGTTCTCCCTCTTAGCTTTCCCCATAAAAATATCCCCATTATTAAAACTCTCATCAAAGCCCAGATCAGCTCTCAATACTACTGCTATTTTTGTATTTTTAACAAAAGTTAAACCCTTTTGGTGTGTGTATGTATTGATGGGAGATGTTTTCCCCCTCCGCTTGCTAGCCTTATTACTGGATCAGTGGAACAGATGAAGGCCAAAAATAAGTGGGGACTTTATTTAGTGGGAGCCAAGTATGTAACCGTATCCAGCGGTTTTATTTTAGGGGAGGGAGTTCATCCTAAACTCGATCCACAGTCAGAAGCAGCAGCGGCAGCCATAAGTTAGTTACAGGCTTCAGCGAGCACAGGCCTGGGGACATATGACCGGTTTTAATGTCAGTGCGGTTTAATATAAGAACTGATCTCTATCAGGCCTCATTTTCTTGCTGACTGACCAGATGGGCTCAGTGCACTCTGGACAGGCAGAAAGGTGAGGAGTCAAAAGTGCAGAGACCACCCTCCTGTGGTATTTCACACTCAAGCATAGATTTAGTGGATGGCGGAGGGGTGACTCAGGAATGTGAAACAAGTCAAGGGTGTGTGTCGTGTGCATTTCAGTGTCGAGAAGCCTCCTCCGCCAGGGCCCTGGTATTATCCATGTGTGCTTGTTTACATGTCCCGCTGTTTGCAGGTGGTGTTTTACCCATTTTCCGAACTGAAAGGTGCAAATGGGCCCCTGAAGGGTGCTTGGACTGCTCTTTGAGGAGCTTATGGTATCATTGTACTCAGCATTTGTAACACAGTTTTAATGTTGTCTTAGGAATATAATACGTAGTGTTCAAGTTAGAAACCCAACTACATCGATTTGAAAATTTTAAAATCAGTGAAAATCATTTAATATACTAAAGATTTGAAAAAACTAACAACTTCCCACCTGCTCTGTCATGTTTCTTGTCCTGTCCTGCTTTCTCCCCTTATGTATGAGTGCCACGTACTGAGCCCTTGCTGCCAATGTAAATGTTATTCTTTGAAGCAGCCCTGTGTTGTAAGACTTACATGTGTTCAGTTATGGTTGACAGTATCAGTTTTGTTATGTTTTATCATTTATCTTTGTAAAGCTGCTCTATTTTTTCCAATTCTCTAAATGAATCACATTGAACTGAATCGAGGAAACACTAAACAGAAGATAATTGTGTTTTTAGTAACAGTTGTGACTGTGGCAGGGGGACTGAATTAGCCCGGCTGGTATGTTTCTGTTTTGTCAGGAGTGTTGATTCACTGGGACTGCCGAAGTGAGCCCTTTCTTTCTGGCCCTCTAATCAGGTTTTCCTTGTTGATTATTTGATTTGGATGGAACTCCTGGCCTGCTAAGTGTATGTTTGTCAACACTCTGGCTACACACCAAATCCCTCATGCGCAGAGACGGAGAAACAGAAGAAAGAGAAGAGGACACAGAGAGAGATGAAGAGGGTAAATGTAAGGAAAGAAAAAGAAATGAGCGATTTTTTTTGTTTCATGGTGACAGTTTGCAGTGCTGGGTGGAACTGACAAGCTGGAAAAATAAATCTCAGACAACTTCTACTTTATTTAACACAAAGTTAAACATGTTAAATCTTCACAATTTCAGCGCTCGAATTGTCAAACTCAGGTATCACATTGGCACTGGCATTTAAAAAACACCACTCTACTTTTAACTCAACATGATTTAACAAAGAAAAATGTTATTCCCAATTTTCTGTGCTGTATGTGGTGTTCTAATTCACATCCGTGATGCGTTTTCAGTTTTTTTTATGCCTCTCTATCCTCGCTCACAGATACATTCCTCCTGACACTGTTAACTCACTTTATGCTGTCTGGGACACACATGGTGCTCGAATAAACATGCCCTTATTTATGGACACACACACACATACAATGTGCACTGCAGGCATGCAAGCAGACACGTGCACACACACACACACACACACACACACACACACACACACACACACGCAAGCGCTGTCTGTTCACTTCCACGTTGTGCAGACATGATCATAAAACAAGCAACACAGCCCACAAGGCTGTTGATTCCTGGGACTCCATGTTTCTTTGAATCCAGAATAATTGTGTCATTTATAGACAGATCCATTCAGACCAGGGTGCATAATTACCTGTTAGCTTGTTACTAGCAAGATTTATACTTTAATGTGGCTCTTAAGATCTAATGTGGTTTCCATAGATTAACCCATTACTGGTTATTATAGGGGCCTCATGCTGTCCCTGCTTCCTTCCGAATACATTTCAAGTGCTGCATGCAGTTGTTTTGAACATTCAGTATGTTGATTTTAGTTTGACACGGGCAACGGTGAGAAAGCAGAGTGAGGAATTATTTCAAGGTTAAAAATTTAATTTCAGAAATATATGCTGCCCTTGTAACTTTATATGTACTTTTATGTGAGGACGAAGCTGCCTTCTGTGGCCATCCTCCCTGTGGTTAGTGTGACACAGATTTCTTTCTGTCTCCTGCAGCATCCTCTGTCCATACAAGAACCAACAGGACGCTCAAGTGTATATGTACAAAGCACAGACACCCAGTCAGATACCATAAAAAACAGCGCGAGTTACTGATCTGTTCAGTCCTTTGCTCGAACTCAGACATGCCTCCATCACTAAGCAGTTAAGGCACATGGAGGATGTGGTAGAGGAGTGTCAACATACCTTGGGGTGGGGTAGTTTTTGCTTCAAACAACAAACAGAAGCCTGGGGGCAGGGAATTCTATTTTATAAACCAACAAGCAAACAGTTGACAAAATAATCATTGATTAATTGGTATCGATAAACCAACCTTTCCCTAATTACCTAAATACATGTCAATAACTGCCCCTTCCTTATGAAAATACAACCATGCTTTCCACAGATTTTTGGTCAAGTCAAGATTTTTCAATCCCGAAGATCAAATCTCCACGCAGCTAACAGTCTTATCCTGTCTAGTGTAAAATAAATTCCTTGTTTCATTTCAGTGCAAGGCTAAAATTTATAAAGGTATGCTTCTTGCGGCTTGTGTCAATGTTAGTGTTATTTTCCCCCTTTGATTCTAAATGTTTTTCTAAATTTCTCATCTGAACTGCTGGCAAACACTTCTGATCTGCACTCAGTAGCTAGATAAATGAACATCAAGCCATATGGTGACCTGTCTGAACCAGGCAGCTTAATGGCTTCTTCTTCAGCTCACTCTGAAGCTGTATTAGTTTAGTCTGTCTGGAGCGGCACCTCTCAGCCCGGAGTTGTAGCTTTTGGCTTCTTCACTCCTGATCAACCTGAGACACTGGGATAGTCCCTTGGAAGTAAAGAAGAAGTGTTCAGTTTAGGATTTAAAGAGGGCCTCAAAGGGGAATTTATCCTTGCTACTTAGTAATGGATGCTAATCATTCTTCTACAAAATTTATACATATTGAAGATTATATTTCCCTGTTGCTTTTATGTTTTATGTAAAGCACTTTGAATTACCTTGTTGTTGAAATGTGCTATACAAATAAACTTGCCTTAGGCAAGGTTGCCTTGCCTAATGTACATTAACATGTCTATGCGTTTCCTAACTAACTAGTAACAAAACGTCAAATTGTATTTACTTGCTAGAAATAGATTTTCCTTCTTATTATTTTCAATTCCGACCCCTCTTGAGAACCAATGGGTTTTTATTGCTCAGTAGCACAACCCTACCAGCTTTTTAGTCAGCTAAGAACAGTGAAGCATTATTAAGATTTAAGCTCTGCTGCCCTGCCTGCCTAGGATCTGCCTCTGTTTCGTCCTCTCACATAACCTGCTGTAAACATAGCGTATTTCAGTTTTTCCACAGACCCCCATACCTTGACTTCTTTCACCACAGGGGACCATCTCGGAAGTAGCAAGTGAGAGAGAAAGAGAGGGAGAAGCGAAAATGAGCTCAGGCTACCACTAAATCCAAAGCCAGCAATTCCCATGAACACCAATTCTACCACTGATTCCAGTTCAACCCTTACCAACGGGAAAAAAAGTTGTGTTTAATTATCCTGCTGCAAACAAGTATATTTTAATGATTGACTTCAGAGGAAGTCAATATTTTGAAAAACTTCTTCGGTAGTTTTTGCTCACTGTTTTTTTCAGGTACACATGTTTCCAAGGCCTAGTTGTGATCCATTGAATCCTTTTTTATTGTAGCTGGTTTTGGAACAGCACATGACAAATCCCAAGTTACACCCACTTTCTCTTCTTCCACCCACCACACTTTTGCACTAAACATTGACACAGCAGTGTGTGACGCAAAGCTGCAGGCAGGAAAGAGTCAGTAGCCAGCTGTGGTAGGGTTGAGGCTTGGCAGTTCCTGGGGTGAAACAGCAATGAATGGCCTTGTTCTTTTCTGTTACCCTCATTGAGCTGCCCTCCCATCTGTGCCGGAGGTGTGGGCTACGAGGGCAGTTTAGTGGGAGTGTTTGTGCGGCGGGGTGCCATCTTGCCATCACGGAGTCTGCCAAGCACAACATTACAACAGTGGTGGGATTGTGCGGCCTGTGTGTTTGTTCTGTCCCTCTGAGGAGTAAAGGTCCTGCTCTCCTTTCCATCTTCTCCTTGTCTCTACCCGACGTGCAAGACGTTTCCTTCATCAAACATCTCACCTGGAAACCGGGGTGCCAGCACTCGGGGACTAATGGAGAGGGCAGCTGCTAGTCTCTGTGTCCCATGCCAACCAGGTTGGCACGCATGAGCCTCTGGAATTGAAAAGGCTGTTGACATTTTTACTGGCAATTTTTCTTTTTTTTCCTTTTAGCCACAGTGTAACCATTCAAAGGCATTTTAAATGCACAAGACCTCACAGAATGAGTTAAATATTGTGTGAATGATGCTTTTGTATAATTTTATGCTACATTTAATATTTATTAGACTGATGCTCATTAGATATCAAACTTTCATATATTCATATCTATTATTCTGTTTTTGTGTTATTGTCTCCCTCTCCCTTTTAAGCATTTTTACAACTTAGGGCCATGCTGGAAATCCAAATCCACCTCACATCTTTGTGGAATTGACTCATTCATTTATCAATTTTTTGTTCATTTAAATGATAAGTCAGTACCCCAGCTATTTGTTCTTTTCAGAATCTCATAAAGCCAATTCAGTGTTTTTGCTTTCTCTTCCACTGTAGATGTAATATGACTTTTATTTGGTCTTGGAATGATTGACCAGAACAGGTTTCAAGGTTCTGGGTTCAAAGGTTTTGGCGGTTACAATGTCCTATACTGAATCCTGTTAAGGAGCAGGCGTACAATGGGGAAAAATTATAAGACTATTAGTTGAAAACATCAGTGTCAAACTGGTTGGAGGCCAAAGCACCAGATGAATCTCCAGTGGCCGTGCCAGAAATATCACAACACCCTCGACCTGACATTTAGATTCCCTCCAAAAAAGGTGGCCTTCTGAAGGCAGAGGAAAATGAAGAGAGTATTCCTTTTTTCACACCTCCCATCTGCAACCCAAGAACTCACATCTGTTTTTATTCTTTCTCTCTCTGTCGTGTCTCAGCTCATTGGCTACAACGAGAAGCCCGTCAACCTGCAGATGTTCATTGGAACAGCAGATGACCGTTACTTGAGGCCACACGCCTTCTACCAGGTGCACCGGATCACCGGGAAAACCGTAGCCACAGCCAGCCAAGAAATTGTAGTCTCCAGCACCAAAGTTCTTGAAATTCCACTCCTGCCCGAAAACAACATGACCGCCAGGTATGTGTCAGAAGCACTTCAGGGTTACATTACTCAGTTATGAGCTTACCACCATGAAGGAAGCCCTGTCCAATAAAAAAATAACCACATTTATGATCATACATTGTTGTAAGATCTTCCAAAGGGGATTTAATAGATTTTCTTAATTTAAACCAACAGCAGAGTTGGGCACAAAAGGAAAATTTGAGGGTTTCCCATGGAGCAGAGAAACAAACTTTATTCGAATATTTATGATTCTGCATCACCTGGACGAAATATTTATATAAGGTCTGGTTTCATTTACATTGGAATTCATAGGAAGGGATTTGGTAGGGATTTTCTCATTTACAGTTGTAATAAATCATATTCACAGGCATCTTTAATTTGTGATTCAACACTTAATTTGCCTTTCATTGCGAATCCCCTACTGGGCCTGTGGTTGGTTTTATCACTCCCAGACCGTAACTACTTAAATTTGTCTTAGATGATTGCCATCCCAGTGGTGCTGCATGGGGCCAACTATTTTCCCTCTACCTTGCAGTATCGACTGTGCTGGCATCCTCAAGCTGCGGAACTCAGACATTGAGCTGCGGAAGGGGGAGACGGATATAGGAAGAAAGAACACACGGGTCCGTGTGGTGTTCCGAGTGCACATCCCTCAACCCAACGGGAAGGTGGTGTCACTGCAGGCTGCCTCCATTCCTGTGGAGTGCTGTGAGTAACACACACCCAATCAAATTCATTCAGAAAAACACGCACAGACAAGCACATCTACAAACCTTTCCACACACTGCTTTATTAGTAAGCTTGCAGTCTGGCTATTTAGCTATGTTGATTTAATCTACTGTTTGCTCTCATTGAAAGTCACTTTAGATAAGAACATCTGATAAATGGTAAAAATGTCAATCAGTTCTGTCTGTGCCATTACCATAGCTCTGCAATAATCACTACCTTTTGTGTTGGGGCTACCAGAGAGGTATGGATACAAATTTGTGACAATTTGTGACAATTTTGTATAAACTGCATAATAGTATAAGGTGTTCCTCTTAAAATATTGACTGCCGTGTGAATGAACACAGCTCAGCAAATAATCATTCTCTTTTTTTCCTCAACGCCTGCTGCGTCTCTCCCAGCCCAGCGTTCAGCTCAAGAGCTGCCCCAGGTTGAGAAATCCAGCCTGACCAGCTGTCTGGTCAGCGGGGGAGAAGAGATGGTCATCAGCGGCTCCAACTTCTTCCCAGAGTCCAAGGTCATCTTCCTGGAGAAAGGCCCTGGTAAGTGTTATGTCCGCGCAGCAGCTTAGCCTTCAACCACCGCTGCAGAAACAGCTTGTGCCAATTATGTGTGTAAAAATTGTGTTTCATGGTTGTCTGACATATTGTATCAGAGAGGCCACCATGAATAAAACATTTCATGTGTCATTTATGTGGTCTGTTGGAAAATTATATTCTTTAGTGGCAAAACTGCCCACAATTTTAGTTGTTTATTTTAATTGTATATACTTCTACATGAAACTGAAATTTTGTTGATCAAGTCAGTAGAAGGTGATGAAGGCTTTATAGGAGTCATGGCTCATACTTGTAAATATGTGAAAATGACATGTATTGCTCTAAAATTTGTCAATTTTACAGTAAACGGTGCTCTTAAAGTTGGACTGGTGTTCTGAAAGACCACAGTAGGGGACACCAATACAATTTACTTTAGAGCCCTTTGACAGAGAAATAGAATTAGAATCTCCATTTTGTAAGTAGCAGACCAAACCTAGTTTCATAGCAATTATTATACTGGAATAATACTATATTCAGCGATTGATTCTCTCTCTTGCTTCTGGAATATTACCATTATTGTCACAAAATATTTTAAAAATCCAAAGAAAATGTATTTTTCCCATAAGGCTATTAAAGCTACCCCTGAATTTAGTTTAGTGTGTGTGTGTATATGTGTGTGTATGCATCAGTTCTCAGATCAGATCTGTCATTACCTCAGCCTCAACAAGTCCTCTATCACCGCAGGGTGTTTTGTCAAATGCAGAACAGCTATATGTCTGCCAGAAATCTTGTCTATCCAAAATGAAACAGTAAATTCAATTCGGAAGGCAATAAATAGTATATTGTGATACAGACTTTACATTGCAATTTTGCTTTTAGTATACGTTAATTACAAAACACAAAATTCAACACATTCTGTCAGCATTTTGAAAAAAAGTAAGAATTTATGTATATCAACCATACTTAGTTTACTTACTCACGTTTATGTGCCTTTGCTAGCCAAAAAAAAACCACACTCGCAGACACACTTGCTTAACATGACAGGTAACATGGTCATTGAATATGCTAATTTAAACAGATGCGTGCCTTGTCTCAACATTATGTTATATCATGAATTTCGTTTCCCCTATTTTTTGTCTCAAAGTTGCTAAAAAGTGTGAACTAATAATCCAAAAAGGTTTAGTGACTCTGGGCACATCTAGGGGTATTTACAATTAGCAGTTTGCAGTTGGGAAGCCAGTGCAGTCACTATCACTACAGTATGGACTCCTATTGGTTGCTTGTGTGTAGTGAGGGTTGCAAGTTACGATGAGTGTAGAATGAGTCTCTGTTTCCTAAGATTAGTATTTGCGAGGTTAAAAGTTGCTTGTATCTGTTTAACAAATGCCCAGGCTAAAGAGATTACCTAGCTAAATTCCCTATGTTTTTTCGTCTTGTTTCTTTTAAGTCATCTGTCATTCTCTGCCTTATCTGTTTTTCTCTTTTGTACACCACTCTGTAATCAAAACATATGCAATAGCTGTTGCCTGGGATGGAAATTTTAAATGAATAACATTCGTTGAGCCAGTCTCTGCCTGCCCGAGGTACCTTTGTGCTGAGGAGCAACAGAATCAAGTTCACACATGGCAGAAACGTTGAGTGGTGGTGTTTTTCTGAGTGAAAGCTATAGGATTTTCTAGGAGAATAAAAGCAGCCTGGAGGAATGTCTTTAGCTCTTTGAGGTGGACCAGGTGAAGCATGGCATAGAAAAGTAGCATGGTTGAATCTACTGACTGATGGTCAAGTCTTTGTAGCGCTGCAGCAAGTGGAAACCTTAGCTGGGCCCCATGGTGCATGAAGGCATCGGACGGTGGAAGGAGCAGAAAGAATATGAGAGGGACAGGGAAGATGATGTTAATTAGGTTTGTGTAAATGATCCCCCTCATCATGACTAATCCGCCCGCTTTAGTACAGAAAGGCACTGATTGGAGTAAATGTAGGAATGGAAGAAAAGAAAGAAAGAGAGTCAGTGACAGATATTTTTCCACCATCTCTCATTATTGAAAGACAACCATGGATTCATAAGGAACTGGAGAGACTGGCCTATTGTTGCTAGTACACAGAGATTATGGGATGGTGCTTTAAATGACTTTACTATATACAGAAACAAAGATCCTAGCATTTGTTCATGCGAGATCATAGCAGATACATGTCAAACACACTTGTTTAGGTTTGCTATCTTTTGGTATGCATAGCTTTGGTGTGATTCCTTAACTTGGGTCCTCCTTGTAACCTTTACTGCGGGATTTGAAGTTTTCTTATGGCAAATGGGTGACACGCTGAAAGCCTACACAATAAAAGGCCTTTACATAATACTTTATAAATTGTGTTTTAAAATCTCTGATAGATGTCTGTTTTCCTCTTCTTTCTTTCTCTCTGCCTTTACCAGTAATATGATATGATTTTTTTTTTAGTTAAGTAATTAATTTTTTATTAAGGTATTTGAAGTAGTAGTATTTAGGGAATGGGAAAGGATAGAAGGAAGAGGAAAGGGAAGACAGATAAAGGGATGTCATCAAACAGTAAAGTAAAAAATAAGTCCATAATTGGTATAAGTATTTCAACTTTACAAGGATGAATGTTTATATAAAGGAGTGGACTTTAAAGGCTATAATAGTGGCTGCTTTGAATAGTGACTAGTACCCCATGTGTACTCTGTCAACTTGTTGTTTCAGTTGTAAAAGCCAAACAACTGTGGGCTTTTACAAAGATGTTACAACATAAACAGTAATCACCTTCTTTATTTTTGTTCAATCTTGCGGCACAAAGGGTGCGCGTTCTTTCCCCCCCTAACTGGGGTGTGCAGGGCGTCTGGATGATACGAGTCATTGTCTTAGCGAGGTATGAGGTTCCCGTTGGTGCTTGTTGTCTGACAGAACATGTGGGGCCCTTGCTCCTGCCTGTTGAATGTCAACAAGCTGGGCTGCAATATTGCACTGCTGTCAGCTGCAAAGACATTCAAGGTCATTTGCTCATTGGAAGGGAAAAAAAACTCCCTAACAGAGAGAATCTCTGTAGGGTTATGACTGGCTAATGTGCCAGTGGATTACTACAACTAAGACTAATTTAAAGGTGAGATCAGAGCAGGTAAATCACCTAATTAAAGCTACAGTAGAGTGTGGATTTCGGTTGAAAGCTGAATAGCCTAAATGTTACAAGGCTTAGAGTTGAGTGCTTACTCTGTTAGCATCCAGATGAAGGTTAGTCCTCTCTGCAGACATGTTGCAGATGTCTGACAGCGGTATTTGGGGGAAGCCTTTGGGTTTTGAGGAAGAGGCCATGCAGGTGCAGAGTATGCTTGCACCATGTCAGCACTTGCCTCCGCTGAGACACTGTACTGTACTAACTTCATTGTCAAAGTTTTTATTCTTCTCAATGCGGTGATGACTGTGATTTCTTCCAACCATACGGCAAGCCTGTCAGTGTTTTCACCCCGACTGCGTCCCTTCAAGCAGCTGCCCCTAAGATGTCTGGCCAAATAGTTAGATCCCTCATAGGAAAACTGGAAAGGGTGTTTTCTAGCCAGAAACCTGGCAGTGTGTAAAGGCATTTTAAAATAAATGCAATTATTCCACTGCTCTCTCCATAATTTTAACCAGACAAGACAAACAGCAGGAT
This sequence comes from Micropterus dolomieu, assembly GCF_021292245.1. Classification (NCBI taxonomy): domain Eukaryota; kingdom Metazoa; phylum Chordata; class Actinopteri; order Centrarchiformes; family Centrarchidae; genus Micropterus; species Micropterus dolomieu. Next base: position 25,426,859 of record NC_060169.1, on the reverse strand, counting down.
ATTTGGACATTTGATTACTATTTAATAGCTGCTAAGATTTTCTCCATGGGGCTTCTGGGCCTTTAAAAATGACTTCATTTTGATGTCTCTTGGTTGTCCAGAACAAATTGAAATCGTGTGCTTTTCTGAAGCCTCATGTGGTTCTTAAGCCCTGTCTGTTTGAGAAAGCGCTGTACACTGACATCTTTAGGAAAATAGAGAAAGATAACTACTCCAAATGAGGAAAGTTGCTTTGTCACACTATACTTTTGAAAAGTTATTATAAATAAATTGCATATATAAATATAATTATAAAGATGTTGTCATTAGTGATAATGTGTGGCCTGGGTTTATTACTCCTTCTGTCTTAGTGATCAGATCATATTCTGGTCATTTTCATTTTCACTCCATTTGTTTTTTTAAGCCTATTTTAACTGTGTATTTTGAAGTTGAAGGTTTTTTGTATAAAAGAATATGACACAATGATACTGCCACCACAAGATTGGCGCTGAGATTCACCCATGGAGGTGTCAGGCATTAATCTGTTTGTCTTTAGCCAGACTTGCAACTGTTCCAAGTCTTTTCTGAGATACTGCTATGTCAGATGTGGCAGTTTTCCTATAATTTTGAGGTTAAACGTAAAGAAACAGAGATGAAAGTGACAGGAATGATAAAAGAAAATAAGGGGTTTTTAGTATATACAGTAAAAGTTTTCAGGTACATTTTTTAACTTGTGTCTTTGCCAGTTCATGGCACTAGGATTACCACTGGTCGTCTATTGAGCTCTTTTTGTTTGTTCTAGATGGACGACCACAATGGGAAGTTGAAGCAAAAATAATCCGTGAGAAATCTCAAGGAGTAAGTAGTCATTAATTTACAGCATTTTGACTGTAATATTTACTCTAATGAACTTGTTTGTTTTAATTTCTTTTGCACTAGTATTTGCATTGTATCATATGGTATTATGTTCTGTCTGCAATAAGTGTATGTAAATGTAAATTTTTTTGGTTTGTAGTCGTGCATCATGGTGGAGGTCCCTCCCTACCACAGTAAGACTGTGGGTTCAGCTGTGCAGGTGCAATTTTATGTCTGCAATGGCAAGCGGAAAAGGAGCCAATCACAACGCTTCACTTACCTTTCAGGTGAGATTCAATGTTTTTTTTTTTTTTACTTACAACTGCTACAGTTTTAAAAACCCTTTGGACATCACAGGTTAGGCAAACTGGTCCAGTTTTGCCAATCTTGTGCTGTTTTAGGTGCTAAAGTATTTGAGTCCCTAA
>NC_060169.1:25405888-25425500 GCF_021292245.1 Micropterus dolomieu | reverse complement strand
ATAGATGTCTGTTTTCCTCTTCTTTCTTTCTCTCTGCCTTTACCAGTAATATGATATGATTTTTTTTTTAGTTAAGTAATTAATTTTTTATTAAGGTATTTGAAGTAGTAGTATTTAGGGAATGGGAAAGGATAGAAGGAAGAGGAAAGGGAAGACAGATAAAGGGATGTCATCAAACAGTAAAGTAAAAAATAAGTCCATAATTGGTATAAGTATTTCAACTTTACAAGGATGAATGTTTATATAAAGGAGTGGACTTTAAAGGCTATAATAGTGGCTGCTTTGAATAGTGACTAGTACCCCATGTGTACTCTGTCAACTTGTTGTTTCAGTTGTAAAAGCCAAACAACTGTGGGCTTTTACAAAGATGTTACAACATAAACAGTAATCACCTTCTTTATTTTTGTTCAATCTTGCGGCACAAAGGGTGCGCGTTCTTTCCCCCCCTAACTGGGGTGTGCAGGGCGTCTGGATGATACGAGTCATTGTCTTAGCGAGGTATGAGGTTCCCGTTGGTGCTTGTTGTCTGACAGAACATGTGGGGCCCTTGCTCCTGCCTGTTGAATGTCAACAAGCTGGGCTGCAATATTGCACTGCTGTCAGCTGCAAAGACATTCAAGGTCATTTGCTCATTGGAAGGGAAAAAAAACTCCCTAACAGAGAGAATCTCTGTAGGGTTATGACTGGCTAATGTGCCAGTGGATTACTACAACTAAGACTAATTTAAAGGTGAGATCAGAGCAGGTAAATCACCTAATTAAAGCTACAGTAGAGTGTGGATTTCGGTTGAAAGCTGAATAGCCTAAATGTTACAAGGCTTAGAGTTGAGTGCTTACTCTGTTAGCATCCAGATGAAGGTTAGTCCTCTCTGCAGACATGTTGCAGATGTCTGACAGCGGTATTTGGGGGAAGCCTTTGGGTTTTGAGGAAGAGGCCATGCAGGTGCAGAGTATGCTTGCACCATGTCAGCACTTGCCTCCGCTGAGACACTGTACTGTACTAACTTCATTGTCAAAGTTTTTATTCTTCTCAATGCGGTGATGACTGTGATTTCTTCCAACCATACGGCAAGCCTGTCAGTGTTTTCACCCCGACTGCGTCCCTTCAAGCAGCTGCCCCTAAGATGTCTGGCCAAATAGTTAGATCCCTCATAGGAAAACTGGAAAGGGTGTTTTCTAGCCAGAAACCTGGCAGTGTGTAAAGGCATTTTAAAATAAATGCAATTATTCCACTGCTCTCTCCATAATTTTAACCAGACAAGACAAACAGCAGGATATTTGGACATTTGATTACTATTTAATAGCTGCTAAGATTTTCTCCATGGGGCTTCTGGGCCTTTAAAAATGACTTCATTTTGATGTCTCTTGGTTGTCCAGAACAAATTGAAATCGTGTGCTTTTCTGAAGCCTCATGTGGTTCTTAAGCCCTGTCTGTTTGAGAAAGCGCTGTACACTGACATCTTTAGGAAAATAGAGAAAGATAACTACTCCAAATGAGGAAAGTTGCTTTGTCACACTATACTTTTGAAAAGTTATTATAAATAAATTGCATATATAAATATAATTATAAAGATGTTGTCATTAGTGATAATGTGTGGCCTGGGTTTATTACTCCTTCTGTCTTAGTGATCAGATCATATTCTGGTCATTTTCATTTTCACTCCATTTGTTTTTTTAAGCCTATTTTAACTGTGTATTTTGAAGTTGAAGGTTTTTTGTATAAAAGAATATGACACAATGATACTGCCACCACAAGATTGGCGCTGAGATTCACCCATGGAGGTGTCAGGCATTAATCTGTTTGTCTTTAGCCAGACTTGCAACTGTTCCAAGTCTTTTCTGAGATACTGCTATGTCAGATGTGGCAGTTTTCCTATAATTTTGAGGTTAAACGTAAAGAAACAGAGATGAAAGTGACAGGAATGATAAAAGAAAATAAGGGGTTTTTAGTATATACAGTAAAAGTTTTCAGGTACATTTTTTAACTTGTGTCTTTGCCAGTTCATGGCACTAGGATTACCACTGGTCGTCTATTGAGCTCTTTTTGTTTGTTCTAGATGGACGACCACAATGGGAAGTTGAAGCAAAAATAATCCGTGAGAAATCTCAAGGAGTAAGTAGTCATTAATTTACAGCATTTTGACTGTAATATTTACTCTAATGAACTTGTTTGTTTTAATTTCTTTTGCACTAGTATTTGCATTGTATCATATGGTATTATGTTCTGTCTGCAATAAGTGTATGTAAATGTAAATTTTTTTGGTTTGTAGTCGTGCATCATGGTGGAGGTCCCTCCCTACCACAGTAAGACTGTGGGTTCAGCTGTGCAGGTGCAATTTTATGTCTGCAATGGCAAGCGGAAAAGGAGCCAATCACAACGCTTCACTTACCTTTCAGGTGAGATTCAATGTTTTTTTTTTTTTTACTTACAACTGCTACAGTTTTAAAAACCCTTTGGACATCACAGGTTAGGCAAACTGGTCCAGTTTTGCCAATCTTGTGCTGTTTTAGGTGCTAAAGTATTTGAGTCCCTAAGTAACTTATTTCCCAGATATTTACACAAAGAGATTCTCTCAAGCTTTAATTTGCGTTCCTTCGGGCGTTTTGCATCCTGCTGTAGTTAATCTCCCAAGGTAATAACAAGACAGTTGACTGACAGCAGAGACAGTTGTAACGTGCTCATCGTGTTGCACACTTCTCCACACGGGCTTCACTAACCCCATTTCTCTTTCTCTCTCCAAAGAAAGCATTGCTGTGGTTTAGAGGGGGCTCTTCCACTAACAATAACATTAACACCTGCCAACTGTTTTTTTGAAGCCTACCCAAACTACGAAGAACACCCTTTTTGTCTCTCACATGTACTGTATTTGCATAGGGTTTTGTGATGCAGATCTTTTGCTATCCAGGAAACTTTTACTATACATGGACCATGTGTTGCGGTTTGATATAATTATTTTATTTAAGGAAACTCAGGGTTTATGATATTATGATTTAAAAGTTTCCTTAATGTTTTTCATTATTGTCAAATTCCTCCCTCGCTATTTGATATTGTTATTGTTTTTTTTTTTCCCTCTTGAAGACAGTCAAACTGAAAACACCGTTGGCGGAATATAATGACATGTGAGCATTTTGTGCAACATATCTAAACCCTGAGTTTACCACAACAGTGTATGTGTGTGTGTGCGTGTGTGTGTGTGTGTGTAAGCGTATAAGCGGCCTTGCCCCTCCACCCACCCAGCCTTTTCTGTTTGCAAGCACGCCCACTCGGCACAGACAGTTCCTGTTTTCACCGTTGACGGATTAGGGCAGCCAATAAGAGCAGAGGAAAGTAACCCTGCACTGTCAGTCAAGCCGGGTCGCTGACACCACTAGTGTCACCACGGATACCGCCTGCTTTATTGTGGCAAAAAAATCCTCTCCCAATCATTCGTGTTTCATGTCTCATCGTGGGCTGGGCTGCAGAGGCCCTGGCCCAATTTGAGGATGAATTTGAAAAAAATTTACATGTTAATACAGAAAATTAGAGGACTAAATGCCTTTTGTTCCTGCTTTGTATTTTTAAATTGCAGCATTGTCAGGCAGTCATCAGTATGCTCACTTTTGAGGCTGTACCACCCTGACTTTAATTATGTTCCATGTTTAAATATATTGTACTTTACCCTTCCCTTACCCTTGATATCCCTCTGGCTCTACTTTTAGCCAAAATAAACCCTGTTTGGCCTTTTCGTGCCCCTTGCCTCTCAATCCCAGGGGCAATGATGATGAGGTGAGTAGAGGGCACGATCAGTGAACTCGTTTGTTCTGTTGGTCTGATCTGGGCTGCAGGGCATTCAGCTCCTCTTCCCCACACAACATTTCACATGATGGCACACGGACTGACAACATATGCTCTCCCTCTGATTCAGAGCTGGATAAAAATAAAACTCACTGTCACAAGGCACCAGATTGGGAAATAGGTTACCAATTGGCATAGCAGTGCTGTGAGCTGTCACAGTGAAAGGGAATGGCCCCATTTACTATCAAAATGTCACTTGGTTTTTGGTAGGCTTTTTTCATCTGGAAAGAGACCCATTTCACAATCTATACATGTTCACCGCTTCTTATGACCTAGTTTGAAACATTTAAACTCTAAAGCCACAGATTGAGGGTTGAGAATAAGGAAAAACTTGAAATAGCTACAACCTTTTTTAGCTGGTTGAAGTCGCGGGACTACTGTACCTTAAGCAAAAATAGCAGTGACACTGTTGATGTTGCAATGCAGTGACTTGACAAGTGTATAGATTACGTGTCTTTTCTTTCTGCTCTTGCAGTATTTGATTGATAGGCGTAACTGACAATGTGGTTTTTCTTCTGTTCTTTCATCCTGTCTGTCTTTCCTCTTTCGTCACATCTCTCTTCCTCCTACTCTCTGTGTATACCTCTCTCCCTCTAGTCATGGTGAAACAGGAGCACAGAGAGGAGCTGGACCTTCCTGCAGTACCCCCTATGTCCATGCCCCTGGCACATGCTGCCAGTCTGGTGCGCACCCAGCTGCCTTCTCCTGAGCAGGGCCACCCATCGGACAACCTTCTGTCCAGCTCCCCTCATGGCCTGGCTACAGGCTCTGGACCTGGCCTGCTACCCCTGCAGGCCCCTTGCTCCTCCTTGGGCTCCCCGTCTTTTCAGCACCTGCCTCACCTTCAGGGTCGCAGTTTGCACCACCCCCCTGCAGACTGCCACATGACGTTCCACCCAAGCTCTGCCCCTGCTCCTCTTCCTGCTCCTCCCCGGCCCTCCTACCAGCCTATGCAGCACAGCCACAGTCACGGTCATAGCCTGCCCTTCAATGGCCAGTCCAGTCTTCCTCCTCAGGGCTATGAGAGGATGCCCTTTCAGCACAGCCCCAGTGCAGCGTCACACCCAATGGGCATGGGAATGGTGTACTCTTCCTCCCCTTGTTCCTCACCATCAGCTCCTTCCTCTTCAACTACCAACCCCATCGCTGGGTCTCCCCAAAGCCAGCAACCCCTGCTCACCCCCTCATCCCCACACCTCCCCACACTCGGAGGCTATCACTGCTCCCCGAATCCCACCCAGGTGCCCTCTCCCGGCAGCCACCCCCTTGTGGGGCAGCACTCCTCCCAGCTGCAGAGGGCTATGGGCTACCATCCGGTAGGTCAAAGGTCAGCCTCCTGCCCCACACCGTCCAGTGCCCCTCCTCCCCGGATGATCCCCTCTCCGCACTCTGGGCCTTCCTCCCCTCAGCTCCACTCGCTGCCCTACCAGTCTCCCACCTCATCCTCCCCCACCTCTTGTGGCAGTCCTCTGGGGCTGCTGCAACAGCAGCATTCGGGGCAGCCTTCTCCTCAAGCTACAAGCCCGGTCATGGCTAGCCTGTCCCCAGCTGCAGCAGGGTCTCTGGTTCACCCTCTAAGCCCGCAGGGGCCCTTCCCCTCAGATGGGGAGAGGCTGAACATCAAACAGGAGCCAGAGGACAGGGAGCCCACTTTCCGTTCCATCGGCCTGCAGGACATCACGCTGGACGATGGTAACATATTTATTTATCATATGTGTATCTGTAACAACAAAATCATTTTGCATTTTTCTTCTGTGGGTCAGTGTCTACCTGTTTTCTTCAACAAGCAGAAAAGCACTGAGATTCATCAAGAGCAATGACGTTAAACTAACTTCTCTGCTGTAATTGGTCAGTTCATGAAAACACACCACAGGACAGCGATAAAATGTTATTTGAACTTGTTGCTCATGGAGGCAGTTACACAAAACAGACGAGGCCTTCAGAAATAGACACTTGTTCATATTTGGTTGCAAGCACTCTAAAAGAGTTTAAAAGAAGAGAAGCTCAGACAAAGACACCCAGTGGACTACTAGGGCCGAGCGATTTGGGGGAAAAATCTAATTGCGATTTTTCTGCCAGATATTGTGATTACGATTCGATTTGCGATTTTTTTTTATTTAAGTTTTGCTAAAGTTCAGTATTCACTGCCAGTCTGTTTTTGAACCAGGCAGGAAGTCAGACACAGAATGGCGGAGAGAATCCGGTCGATTTTTAAAAGAAAACACCCTTTGCAGACTCCCGATCGTACATCAACAATGAACACAGTTAAAACAAACAAAAAAAGAAACTATTTAACTATGTAGCCTTCTTACCAATAGTAGACAAGCACAAAAATCAAGGACAACTGAACAAATAAGCAAAATCGGAACAAGTCAGCAAAATCAGGCAGTCAAAACGCTCTTATTCTGAAATGCTCCATGTGGGATATGTAACGTCAGCATGCAGAGAGCGGACGAAACAGGCGCACAGAGAGCTGTTATCCGTAGTTGAAGCACACAAAATGAGAAATTAGCAACACGTTAAGAACGTGTAGTCTAAATGCTCCGCTGCTGAAACAGTTAAGTGTGAGTTGACACCGGACAAAACCGCCGCAGAGCCGCTGCGTGTGTCTGTCCAGCTGGAACCATGATCCCATGTTTTTCTCTAGTTTTGTTTGTAAAAACGTACACCCCCTTTGTCCGGTCTGATTGGTGAGTAGGACCATAACAGGAGGCGCATGGAGCTTGTGATTGGCGAGCAGATCTGTCACACAAGGAAGACAACAGAATGAATTTGGAACTGTATGACTGTTTAAAACAGGTCAGATGTGCTGTGTAATTAACCTACATTTTAATCGCCGTCTTCACAGTTAGCTAATCGCGTTCTTTCAAATCGCCATTTCGATTTGAAAACGATCATTCAGCCCTATTGTCTACCTTTCACTGTGTCTTGCTCTGTGTGTAAATACATGTCTTTGCTCCGAATCTATTTCTTCAGTTTTCTGTCAGTTCAGTCTTTCGGCTCTCCTCACCCTGCCCCTTAACACGAGATATTTAAACAGCGCGCCCATCTGTGATTAATCTCATTTTCAGTCTAAAACAAGGGGCAGCTGAGGGATAAAATTTACCCTACAATATTTCACATGCGAGATAAATTTGTATCTGATGATGTAAAACAATACAGAGCACCAGATGTTGTATTTTCAAGGGGCTGAAAACTTGATGCCTGATTATGGTGATAGCATTTCATCTGTCATTGCAACGCACTGTTGTGCACACAGGTTCATTATCGAGGGGTCCTGTGACTTAGTATTGGGTAACATAGACACAATGGGGCTGATAACTATAGTATCATATTAAAGGGCCTAATTGTAAACCGCTAAGCTTCTGTATCTCTGGCAGCAGTTTGGAGATTAATTACACATTGTTTTTTGGCTTCTTGGAACTGGGGAAAGCACGAGGATCATTTTGTGCTACTTGCAAAGGCTGTAGCTAGAACACAGAGAATACAGTTGTGTGCTGCTGCAGTAATTACATCCTGTGTGTGTTTGTGTGTATGTGAGCGTGTGTGTAAGTGCGTTAACATCTGTAATTACCATGCTCTGGAGAACTTGTTGACTTAACAATTGACCGTGAAGTCAACGCATGCATTTAGCAGTTTTTTCTCTCATCCATGAACTCTACTTCTTTACCTAAATTATGTGTGTCGCACTGTTCTAAATCATCCGCCTGCTTGCCTGCCGCCTTGTTTGTTAACCCCATATTCAAATGAGGGTCCTAAAGGCTCAGGGTTAATAAATAGCCCTGGCGAGGCTGTGTCAGGGAGGTGTGATATTGTGTGCAAGCAAGGGGCAGCCTAATTAACACAGAGCCATTGTCAATAAGTCATGTGTGAAAGGCCAACAATCACTGAGGTTCATCAGTGCATAATACTTATGCATACACACTCGCTAACACCCATTTAAACAGTTAATCTGTGTGAAAAAAAGCCTGATGACGAAGATTTTCTGTCGTTTCTGCCTTTTTTACAGGCTCACATGTGGACGCATGTATGCGCTCATAAAATCTGTTTACTCAGAAGTCTTCCCATCGCATGTGCAGAGACAGACACACAGCCACTCTGAAAGTAGCTGGCTGCACTCAGACTGACAAAAAAGTGTGAGAAAAGTTTGTGAGTGACACAGTTCAGCCGGGAATGTAAGCTCTCCCTCTGAGCCCATGGCTAAAAATAGATTTCTGTGCCAGCCCAGCTCTGTAGGCCATGTTGTGAAGTAGCAACGTGAAGCTTACACCCGGCTCTGAGTTTTAGGAGGTCGCAGCACACTCTATTAAGTAGACCATATTCACCCCAGTTTGACAGACTGACAGATCAGGGTGGGAACAAATGCAATGTATGTCAAAGTAGAGTAGCAAAAACAACATATAAATTTATATTGCATAAAAGATACACATATAAAATGCATAATACACTTGTAGATGATGGTTTAAAGATGTTCATATATAATAATAATCCAGAATGAATCCATAGAGCGATTATACATAATTAACATTTAAAGGCAGTGCATCTTGTCACTGTGGCTGGCTCTGATTAATGTGGTTAGAATAGGGGAAACCAGCCTTCTGATCTACCATGAACATTTCACCCTTTAAAACAAGCTTTAGACATTTGAGAATGTGGATGTGTCACCTTCCTGCTGTCTCCACTTTATTTTTCCTTTTAAATATATCTTTTAGTAAAATATTCCATCTTTTGTGAAAAATCTGTCCGTAAATGGTCTTCTGACCTGTAAAAAACTTAGACTGAATCATTGCTTTGCATATCATACAAACATTATACATGAAATAAGCTACTGCGGTAGTGTCACAGACATGTGTCAGTGGCACTAGAGGGAATACGAATTTGAAGAAAACTGCTCTGGTTAGCAAGCAGATGGCCCTTGTGACGCACACCAGAGTATGCTTGAGGTGTGTGTGTGTGTGTGTGTGTGTGTGTGTGTGTTAGATGGGGTATTGTGTTTGCGTGTATCTGTTTGATGTTGTGGCTCTGTAAGTGTAGTGTGTGTGTGTGTGTGTGTGTGTGTGTGTGTGCGTGTGTGTGTGCGTGCGTGTGCGTGCAAAGCAGGAGACACAGGAGGTGAGAAGACAGACTGACAGACAGATGGACAGACAAGGTCAGGATCCAACCCCACTCCAGGGTCACTCAGCCGAGACATTCAATCTGAAATATACCTGGCATCTGAGATTAAACTTTTATATAATTTATATTGGATAATTAAAGTCTTTTTTACAGTATATTCTGTGTATTTTAAATTGTCCATATCAACTAAATGAGGTGGTGCAGTTGAAACTGGACTTAATCCAAATATTAAATAACATATCCAATTTGAAATGGCGTCTTTGAAATGGAATGTCCACCAAATGGACAGCAAGGGGCTTTATTTTGACTATGTTTTACAGTGAAAAAAGCAGCATGGGACATAACCGAGCGTCGCTAAAATGTGCAGCTTTGTGTGTTTGTACTGCTTTGATGTCTAAATCAAAACAGAACAGAGTCAGGTTGGGTGCAGTTATCACAAAATATTATCAGAGACACATTTTTCATGATTTTTGTCACATTTTGCCATGGCATGTCAGTACCTACACAAAAAAACAAATACAGATTCCATTCACTACAGGACTTAAGGATAAACAGGTGTGGATGATTGATGGACTTTTACTGTTTTTGACTATCAGCCAGGTTCCCCAAAGCCCTGTAAAGGTGTGTGTTTGGCCATCATCACAATAGTGGCGTGAAGCATGGGTCCTTCTACGACGATCACAGCTGTCATGATGACAGAATCTGAAACCCCTGTGTAGCTGATTTGTGAATTTAACTGATTAATCTACACATGACGATCTCTATGCTTACAGAGCACTGATGGGAAGGGATAGCACGAATGTGTTTGTCTGTGCGTGTGTGTAAGCAGTTACTGTGGTGTCGGTAGTGTGTGTTCACAACAATAGCTGGTCTTTTGTCTGCCCTGCCCTGCCCAAATGCACAGCTGCCTCAGACTGCGAGCTATGAGGGTTAATAATAGGCCAAATGCTCTGCTGCCTGCACTCGTTGAGGGAGTAACACACGTTATCCTGTAGATGTAATCAAATATACAAGGCAGTGTCCGTGCAGTCACATCTTTTAAAGATACGTTTTTATTGTTCTGTTTTTCTGTCTTTATAAGTGCACAGACTGTGTAGAAATAGGCTGAAACTTCCAGGAGCTGTTGCTAAAAAAGTTGTGGCACCACATATTGTTGGGCACAATCACTCCTCACGTGTTGTTGACATTTTAATTTCACAGTCAGACTTTTTATTTAATTTAACGGGCTACATCACTGTTACTCAGAGACTTGCACACTGCATTTTCTAAATGTAAAGATCCATTAAGCAACATTTTAGAAATTTGCTTATTTGCTTCGGTGCCCAGAGTTAGATGAGAAGATAAAAATGGTCTGTCTGAAGGTGACAAAATCCACTTAACATCTACGGCTATGTGCCGGACTACTTCTGGGCTGGATGCAGTCACTTAATGAAGCCTATTCTGGTTGCCTGGCAAGACACACAAACTGCTGTAAAGCCACAAGTTGTTTTAGCCAGTTAGCACAAAGGCTAGAAACAAGCAAGATGTAAAATGTTACTGAACTTTAGAGGTGCTGGTAGGCAGATTTTGTTACCTTACCCTCACCTAAGTAGCTCTTTGTAAAGTGAAAGGCTTGTCAGCACTACCAACCCTGCTGAAAATCAACAGCAACGTCCCAGTCTCTTCAGTTTTAAGTCTCCTTCAGCTGCTCTCTGCCCACCATCTGACCGTATGCTTGAATGTTACAAAATGGCAGAGAGCTGTAAATGAGTAAAACAAGTGAGTGGTGAAGAGGCCAACGTCTAGCAATCCAAAAAAGACTTGGATGGTTTTCTCAGAAGTTGGCCGACCAGACCAGGGAGCAAACGCCAGTGAGTATTGGATTTACCTTTGACAGGTGGCGAGAAATACGACTACAGTTGCATCCAAAATGAAATTAAACATGAAATTACATTTGGAAGTGACCTTTAGTTTTTGGCTACCTTTTAAAATTATCTTGATTAACATTTTTCTTTTTGGGAAAAGGCTTGAAAAGTAAAAGTACAACTGCCTCCATTTATTGTAATGTAATAGCCATAATCATAGCTAAACAACCATCATCCAACAACAGTGTAAAACAGTAAAGTCATTTACAGTAAAAGCATTGGAGGGCTGGCAACTCTGGCTGGGCAGCTTTTTTATGAACACTGGAATTCATCACTAGAGATACTGCATCAGACTAATAAGGTTTTTTCCATTATGGAAGAAATGTAAACATATCTGTAGTTCATTTAACAGTGATTATTTGTATTAAACAACCAGAAAGAAATTGTCCTTTTTTTCTCTGTGTGTTCACATGTCGTGTGTGTATGGAACTAAGGCTTCACACCGCTGTTAACCAACCATAACAGTGTAATAACACAGAACTCTTGATTTGATGGCATGAAAAAACAACAGTGGAAGGAAAATACGTTTCCATCAAATGCTGTTGCTGCTGCTTGTTAAAAACAATGGCAAACATTTGCTGGTCTTTTCCCCTGAAACAAGTGGAAATGGACTTTCTTTGTCATCTTTCCATACAATTAAGGTCTTAGAGAGTGTAATGCAGAGGTCTTGGCAGAGGCTGGAGTCTGGTGTGGAGACTGTACTACCTTTTTCTTTAGACAGCAGGAGGGGAAGCCTGGAAATCCGTCAGTGGATGTGAACAGCATTTTAACTTTAAGTTCATGTTTCTGAATATAGAGCTACCAAATTATTATGAAAATGACCAGTGCTGTCTTTAATTGGATGGCAAGATTTTGTTTGTTGCATTGTTGGGGGCTCTTGTTTCTCTTCCTGAGTGTCAGTGTTGATTTGTGCTCGTCAGCTAAGCATCGAGCGCTGGTGTTTGACTGGAAAATGAATTCTCACCACATTTCTCATGGAGCACAAGTGAGGGCTTGACAGAGTGTGGTGAAGTAGAGGTCACTCCCCCTAGTAAATTTAGAGCTGCTGACATGTGCGTATGCAAGTGTGTGTAAACAATAAATTTTTCTGCGAACCTTGGGCGAGTTACCTTAGTGTGTTGCTGTTAAATTAGTTGATCGACGGAAAATTCATCTTCAGCAGTTTTTCAAACAAAAAAACAAAACATTCTCAGCTTCTCAAAATTGATGCTTTTCTTTGTCTTATGTGATAGTTAATTAAATATATTTGATTTATCTGAAGACATCATCTTGGGCTTTAATGAATTTTAACTGGTATTTTCAGTATTTTGTGATATTTTGTAGAACAATCTATTGATAATGAAAATAATGATTAGTTGTAATAGTTGTAGTAGACATTAATCAGAACTTTGCTCAAGTGAAAAACAAATTCAGTCTTTTAGTGAGCAGCTCTTGACCAACACCAATTAAATGGCAGGAAAAACTTTGTATTTGTGCTTTTGACACCAGAGACTCATCAGCTTCATTTTCTCTGCTGATGAAGATGAAGTCCTACAGTGTGTGTATTAATGGGCTTTGCCAATCTCCACAGGCGGCCATGTGGGCTCCAGTGGTTTCCTCCCTGTAGCCACTACTCTGAGTCCCGGATCAAAGGCGGGAGTCTTGTGAATCACTTACCGTCAGATCGAACGGGAAATCCACAGATGATTCACACAAATGAGTGACTTTGAGAAACTGACTTTTAAACGAGCTTCTCCGGTGTACTCTGTGCCCTCACCCACGCACTTACCTAACTCCATAAGTGAGATTCAAATAAAACAGAAAAGAATCACAGAGCAGCAGCAGAGTTAAACGAGTGAAGCAGAGAAAGTTTTATTGAGGCAGATCTGGAAGATTTCAATACAAGTTCCATCAACTGACCATCTATTTCCAATGTGTGTGTGTGTGTGTGTGTGTGATTGCTCAGTGGATTTTGACTCTCTCATACCTGAGGCTTTGTGAAGATTTCATTAGAGGGCCCTGCAAGTGGAAACTGTGTGCTTTGATATTCCCTCTTGCAGGCAAACCAAGTCTCTTGCCTCTTTCTGTTCCCTTTGCACAAATGTTTTCCATTGTGGCATGTTGTCTTCATTTGCTGGACTCAAGAATCAGTCAGTCTTTGAGTTGTTTGCTTAAGCCGCTCTGCCAGAGTAATGTTTTTTAAGCCTGGGTCAGGGAACTTTTTTCAATGTGTCATAGAGGGTTATGATAATTACCCATTTTCCATTTCGACAGCAGATATGTTTATTGTACTGAGTGTCCCTCTGCCTATTTCGCTTCTGTTTTGCATTATGAAAATCTTTTTAATATACCTCCTTCAACATGCACTTAAGAACCGAGGTCATGGGATTACCCAGTCCCAGTGGTCTCCTGCTAGACATGAAACTGTCTTTTGAGGGAAACATTTCATTCAGCACATGTCGATATGACAATACATTTGTTTTTAGAGGCACAGTTTGTTTTGAGGTTTGTTTTTTGAAAGGAGTTTTTGGGTTATATCTTTCCCAGATACATTTTGTGATATGAATCTGAACCCCTTTACTCTTATGACTGTTAAGCTGATGATACATGGAGCAACTTTTAGAGCAATCGTACAGGGCAACGTTGCCATCAATGATAATGAGTAAAGATTACTACCGTAATCCCCTTCCCCCACCATTCCGCCACCCACCCCGCACCGCCCCTATCTGTTAAAAACATAGCCGGACTTGCCACTAGCAAGATTACCCAGCAACATTGCTCAAAAAGTTGCCCCGTGTATCATCAGCTTTACTGTCCTACTCCACAAAGATTTAAGCCTTCCCCTCTTTTTGTCCTGCAGTTCCTCTTAAACACAAAGAAGCTTGCTCCTAAAGATTAGTATGAATATTTGTGATGAAATGTCCAAATAAAAACATTTAAAGTGCGCTGTATAGATGATAAGTATTTGAGTGGATGCAGAGATCACTTTGTATGTACTCTTTTAATTGTTGATATGTTACATTTATTGTTTACATGCGCACATGCATGGAGTATTAAAAGCTGTCAGCACCAAGAGGAAGGATCCATCTGATATGAGGCTACCTGAGAGCAGTAGTAGTATTAGTAGCAGTCGGCTGACTGCAGATGTATATTTTGACTAGGGAGCCCCCCTCCCAGTCATTTGAAGAGGATCTCCCTCCGGCTGAGCCATTCAGAGCCACACTTACTATGGCAGGCAGCGCTGAATCACCGGCTTTCTGTTGCTCTGTCATAAGCAATACCAGTAAATCTGAGAGGACACTATCAGCATATGAAACTCATCATAGGCTCGGCTCGACTCAAACCTCTCTTTCACTTCTGGATCATTGATGTGTGGAGCTCCAGTTTTAAATGAAGGCTTGTATGTGAAGCATAGATTATAGCTCATTGATATGGGAAAATTCAGTTTTATGCAAAAAAGTGCTTTCTGTGGGTTAAAACTTTTTTTCGCTTTGAGAGAAACTTTTACTGGATTACTGAGGTTTATTTTTTGTTTCTATTTTCATTATAATATTGATTCCTTTCTCGGTAGGACATCCAATCAGAAGGAAAGCAACAAAGCGTACGGGGCAGTCTCGTCTTTTCCATTGTCTGTTTTGAGACTATAAGTCTTTTTTCAAACGGCCTCAAATCAAGTTGTCCAAATTTACATCGAGCGCAGCTGTAATAGCGAGAGTGAAGACTTAAGAAAATGTATCTGACAGATTGCGTAGGGAAACCTCTTCTGGCACCGTTTTTTAATGAGAAAACCGAGTGAATCAAATTGAGACGAATTAGTCTAAAGTTGCGTTTGATTGAGTCATGGGTTTTCAGATTGTTTTGTGCTCTCTTTGTCTCTCCTGACTTATTTATCATATGTCAATAGGTTAATGTTTGCCTCTGCAACAATCTGATCAGTACAGCGGAAAGTGATATGTTTTTGCAGACGCCCACTTAATGTTGGTCGGTCGCGCTTCGTTGCTCATATTCCTGTGGTGTTAGAGCAGATTCACTCTCATCAATCAACAGAGCTACAGAGTTTGCCACATGACATTTTAGCTGTGCAGAAGGCTATGACAGGCCCGTAAACATCGCTCTGTGATTGACTCAGTAATTTAATTATCAAATTGTTCCAATTAGAGCTTTAAACAGACAATGATGGATTTAGAAAGAAATGTGCACACTCATTTGTGGTATTTTATACATTCGTTTTGTAATATAAGAGTGAAATATAAAACATTTCTTAGCTACATTTCATTTAATCGGTGTAGAGCTTGCACAAAAGAAGCCCAATTGCTAAGTTTTAGTTTTTTTCGATATATCCTTTAACAGCTACAAGATGCTTTATTTTAAGAAAAGTTGCACCACTTTGAAAGGTCACGGCCTTTAAAGGAGATCTGTAATCCTCCATCACAATTTTACTTCACCGATGGATGTGTGTGACAAAATCGATAAACTGGCCAACTTGTTATACATTGCACCTCCATTCTGTATATACAGAGGTAATTGTTTGCTTCGACAGTCACAGTGTCGTCTCATAAGTGCGTGGTGGTGTGATTGTGTGTGAACATGGTTGACATGGGAAAGGAAGAGCCTCCCACGCTAACAGGATGATGTGAGTGATGGTGGCCAGACACAAAAGCAAGCAGCAGAAAACACAAATAAAACAACAGAATGTACACTAAATGAAAAGTGTTGGTCCTGAAACTGTAACAGAAATGAGGTGTTAAAAGAAACATCGTGCAGTTAGTACACAAGAGAAACTGACTTAGAGCACACTGTAGTTTGAGGCAGAGAGGATGAAATTGTGAAAACAGATGGGAAGTAAACACCACAAATATGAGCACTATTAAAGTTTAGTGAATTTATGAAAGCTGTGTTGCTTAATCAATACATTTGTTTTATTTTACAGCGATCTTTTCACTCTCTGCATCATCAAATTTAAATATGGTTTCTTTTATCTTATGAAACACACACTTGGCTTGGGTTCATTTGCTCATCATTGACTCAGTCACCCCCTGCCCCCACTACATTTTTTAACAGTAATACATGTGTGTCATAAGGCCTGGGGAGTGTGCGCTTTTACAGTACATTTGCACAAGTGGACAGAGATAGATGGAGAAGAGAGGAGTCACGTTTTGACTGTCGTGTACAGACAGGTCTGCTTGTAAACCTCTGTTGTAAAGTTCTCTGCTGCACCCTCCCAAACAAGTTTGCCCAGCCTGATTTGTGCGCGCCGTGTTTCGGACCTGAAGGGAAATCACACGAAAGAAGTCGCAGGGACTAAAACTCAACGCACGCCTATTGTTACAGTGGAAAAGAAACAAAACCTTCACCACATTTTCCATGAATTCCACACAAATGAAAGTATTTGAAGTTGATTTACTTCACTGCAGCATTTTTTTTTTTACTAGCTCCCTGCTGTGTCTTTTGTGGTCCCAGTGTGAATACTGAATGGAGGCAGCAGCTGTAGAACAATCACACGCGCTGGCTGAAAAAAAAACAACAACCCGGCAGCAACTCACAGAATGAGATGTGTGTTATTTATTTAAAATCGTGCTCTAACTGAGTCGGTGGAGTAATTAACCTTGCTGCGCCTGAGTGCCACTCCGGGCTCGACGGCATGTTTTTTTAACAAAAGATTGGTTTTACATAGTCCTTTTGTCATGCTTACAAACCCCATGAACAGGCCTGAGGAAATGTACTGAACCACCATTAAAGCTCTAATGAAGTAACGGACAGACCCGCTGGAGTCAATGTGCTGTGGTAACTGGTAACAGTCGCTGGACTCAAGCAAAGGTCAGAAGTGGAACATTTAGTGAATGGAATAGTTTCTCTCATTTGTTATGTCAGGGTTGATTAAATCTAACGTCAGAGCTGTGACCTTTGGGTTTGCCAGTTTGGTTGAGTTTTTTCCACTTTGAGCCCGTGGCTGGTTAAGTTTGAGCTCTCAGTGTTGTGAGCAACTCAGTGTGGACCAGTTCTGCCCTCTGCTGGCCAGACATACAAACCTCTGCTGAACTTCATTTCCAGAGGTGACGGGATGATGAAACCTTACAATACACGCTCAAGTGAATTATATATTAAATAAGTAATATTAAGTGTATTTCTGTTTGTTTTTTTCTCTTCACAGTGAATGAAATCATTGGCAGAGACATGTCCCAGTCCCCCAGCACTCATGGTCCTTCATCAGCACACAACCAGTCATAGCTCAGCCCACTCAGGCCCTGACGCAGCCTTTCGGGTTGTGAACCATCCACTCCAGCTCTAAACCCTGCGGCTCCAACACTGACCCCGGGCCCCGGATCCAGGTGCTGGTCCTGTCTGCGATGGGACAAGAGGGCATCGAGGAGATAAGAAAGACTGTGGTCAAATACAGAATACGACTGGAGATTCTGTTAAAGTTCTTATGGACCTGCTAGACCACCAAGCCGGACAAGAGGACACTCTCATATGTCATTCACACTCATTTGCGACACAGAACTGGTCAGATTAAAACAGGAAGGTGAGCAGGAGCCATGTCGAGTTACACCGAGGTTGAAATGGTTGCAGAATAACGAGGATTAATAAGATGTGACCCCGTCTCCCTTCACTAGACGTGTGCCTGACTTTTCCGAGCGGCGCTGTCTTCCTGACCAATCAGCTGTCAATGATTTTAGGAGCACTCACTTTTTCAAATAACCTTCTTCCGGGGAGACAATCCAATGGCGTGTGTTCCCCTCCTCCCCCCTCACCAGCATTGACCCACGTGAATGAAGACGTCTTGAGACATATAAGAATAAGCGCACTGTGCTCTCACAGGAAGCCAGATCTCAGAATCAAAACATTCTGCGTTTGCCTGAGTGAGCATCAGCAACGTGTGGCGTGATGTGACCATGCAGCAAAACTAAACACACATGGAAGGCAGAGATTATAGACTTGCGGAGCTTCTAGAAAAATTTATTATTAGTCGTAAAATTGAAATACCAAATTCAAATTAAAACCAGCCTGAATGATCTGAATTTTAATGATCAGTAAAAAAAAAAAATAAATAAGTTTCAGAAAATGTTGCAGTATCGACGCTGGTCTGGGATCTGCAACCTGCAACATTCCACAACTTTTAGTAACCTTGCAGCCGTGTAGATATCTGTACATGAATCCCCCCTCCCTTCCTCTTTCTGTCTCTTCTGTTTTGTCTTTATGTCCTCCCTCTCCTGTGTTAACTGATCTTCTTGTTGAACAAACGCCTTATTAACACCTAGCAGCTTTGTTAGCGAAAGCTTTTTGATGTTATTGTTTTGCACAGCTAGCTTTGACTGTAAAAATTTTTGGACACAGATGTGCGACTTGGATCACGTGGGTACGACTTCATGAATCCTGATGAGGGGTGAGTGAGTGACAGGACTCAGCTAGCCCTCTTGATCGTTTTCATTCAAAGATATTTAACGGCGCCCGTTAATTCCACATTACAGAGGAGTGTTTTTATGAATCTGCAGAGACAAACCTCTCTGAAAATTCTTTTCATGCAATAACTCCCCCAGATCTCCCAGGGGCCCTTGTGTGCCTTCTGATTCCTAACAGCCACCATGGTGATGGTGTGACAGCCTAGGCGACACATAATGAGAAATATTCTGAAACGTTTTTTATACGTAAAGATGTCTATATATTGCATTTATGTGTTGTTCCCTCCTTCGGTAATGATAAAGTCCCAAAGTCTGAAGATCAATATCTGGATTTAACAGGGTCTTCCACATGCCCGTTTGCAACAATCAATGTTTGCTATTCACAATCAAAGACTTCTCCTTAATTGTATCCAGAATTTTGTCTGTTCTTGATGATTTATACATTAATTACTACTCTGACCAACATGCAGCGCCTGTACGGCAGCAATAACATGGTCTGGAGAAAGGAGAAAATGTTTCAGTGTTTCAGGCATGTTTGTAGTCAGGTGTGACGTGGATGTGAACAGACAGAGACTGATTCTGGCGCAAAGATTTCCATTGGCTTTTTTATTTTAATTTTTTTTGCCTTAAGCTTGACAATGATGCTCCTGCGTGTGAGAGCTGAGGAGTGTTGCTTTTGACGATTTGAAGTCAGTTTCCAGGTGAAAATGATTCTGCTATGCATTCAAATTCTGCCTAATGCCTTTAAAAATGACAGAGAGAAAAAAGACAAAAAAAAGACCTTGATGCCTATAGAAGTAGACTGTAGACTTGTTGTAGATGCTTGATTGATTCTGTTAGCATCCTGGAATTGTCCATCAGCCAATCTGCCTTGTCAAAGACGCAGTGTAAGCATCTTAATAGGATCAGTTGTGTGTGAGTGAGAGAGTGTGTGTGTGTGTGTGTGTGTGTGTGAGTGAGTGGATGGTCGATGTTTGTACCAAATATGCTGTATAGAAGACAGGAATTTTTAAGAGTCCTATTTTCAACAAAAGAAGCACACAAATATATTTAGGCTATGCAAACTATAACAGCAGCAAATGTGAGGTATGACATTAAATATGAAAAATGAGATTATAAACTTTTTAATAAAGTTGCTTCACAGAACGGAAAGGAGGAAAAAAAAGCAGTCAGATAGTGAGAGTATCATGTCACTATGTAATCTATTAGGATGCCTTAACTCTTGGTTTGAAAACCAGTTTGTCAGTGTGTCTGTATGCTGTTCTGGGTTGATTTTTTTTTCCACGACTAAGACATAAGTCAGCAAACTATTATTATTCATTTTTATTTGTTTTTTTTGGGGGGGGGGGGGGGGGGGGGGGGGGGGGGGTTGGGGGGGGG
>NC_060169.1:25398006-25405868 GCF_021292245.1 Micropterus dolomieu | reverse complement strand
GGGACAGGGTGGAGATTTGAGGGGTTGGGCGGGAGAAGGGAGATGGCTATGTTTTGGATATAAAGCTGGTCCTGCAGCTCGAAAGACTTGAGTCAACAAAAAACTAAACAAAACCAGCATTGACAGTAAACTCTGGCTGCCATCCTCTTCTGTCACAACCAAAGACCGAACAACATGTTCCCATTTCACATTATGGTAAAGCAACAGAGACTGTACAACTCTATTTTTGATACTTTGAAATGGATGTCATTCCTAAAAAGGGTGGGGACATGTATGAGTGTTGAATATACAGTATGTGTGTGAATATATATATATATGTATATGTATACACACACATATATATATACATACATATATATTTTGTAAAATAAAAGGGAAATACAGGTTTAGCTGATGTTTACCGAGCCTTGTATTGTCATTTCTTGTATATTTTGTATGTTAAATTTTTTGTAATTTTTAAGACTGCAGTGCTTTTTGAAATTATTCAAAGGGAATACCTTGCATCATACTGTAGGCTCTAAAGTAGTGTATATCAATAAAACAGAAAACTCAGCTTCGGCTTCGTGTCACTTTTTCTGTCATGTGTTTGATACAACAGCAGCCCTTTCTTTGCCAACTCAACCTGGACCCGCTCTTTCCTTTTAACGAAGGCATTCCAACCAACTCCTATTCACAGCTCAGCACACAAGTATTTGCTCAATGATTAAACTACTGTCTGAACATAAGATAATATAGAAGTACTACTTTATTAATCCCCTTGGATGAATATGACTGAAGCTGTAAACACATTCTTTCACAAAATGTTACTCATATGTATGGAGAGCACTGGTTTGGTAAATAAAAGGCGAAGTTCTGATTTGGATCAATTTCAGCAAAGTTAGTGTATTAAATGGATATGATGCACAATTGCAAAACCAATATGTATAGAACTTGAAAATGCATGTCATTTTTATTTATTTGACAAATCTCTTCTCTGGAAACTATGTATTATTATTATTATTATTATTGAGTCCATTACGGAGCAAATATCTGCTGATGAAGACCACCAAACTTGAATCTCTCTGGAAAACACAGCCGAGTGTTTGATCATTCACTACTTTTTTTATCTTTAGTGTGCATATATATATATATATATATATATATCCTTCAAATTTGGATTTGTTTACTCTGGTTTCTGTTGCTGTCAGCACTCTTTGTTGACATGGAGATGGAACTCAGTTACCAGGTGCTTCTTTTCACGTGCCAGCGAGGAGCCTCACCACGCGGGTCAACGCTAGTGGCCGATTTACGGCCGTCTCTGTGACTATTGGTCAATAACTAAATGGCATAGGCCTGCTGCATGTAGGGCAGAAAACCATGCACATCACATCTTTTAAAATGTGTTTATTCCTTTTATTAAAAGATTTTTTATAGGCAACATTTATTACTGATCCCTTTTAAATTCATCTCTTTAAATGAGACCAAATGAAACGTGGATTAATGTCAACATATTTTATTGTTTACAGTCTTATACACAGATCTAAATTCACACAAGTCTCAAACTTGCAACAAAAGAAATATTTCCTCTGCCACCAGAGGTTGACCTAGCCTTGTTTGGGCCAGTATTGCACTCTGGGTAATGTAAGCACAGTAAAGAGGAAAAAAACAAAACTGTCAGCAGGCCTGTCAGAAAAAAACTTGTGCAGCTTGTACACAGTACTCCGGTCAGAAGCAGGCATTAAAGCATGCTTCAGACTGATCGTTAGAAAAAGTCTGGAAACAAAAACAGAAGAGGTCTTGTAGCTGAGGTCGGTCATTATAAAAGGCTGCAGGATATGCCGCTGTCTTTTTACATTTAATAACAAAATCTCCAATTCGTCAATCCACTGTTAAAGGAGCTCGGTCACGTAACTGATTGGAGCAAATAAATCTGTAGTGCTTGGTAAAGGTCTACATTGGATGACATGTATGTCACACATACATGCTTTTTTTTTTGCTTTTTTTTTTTTAAAACAGAAAAATTAAGTTACAAATTAGTTGGGACACTGGCACATATGTGGTCTTGTAGTTTTAATTGATAGTCACTGCAACTCAAGGTTATCTGAAATTAATCCATGACTATTGAGTCAAGTACAGTTTGATATTCCCTCTGTTGGTTCAGTAGTCTTTATGGCTTTTTTTCTCTCTCTCTTTAAATGGCACAACTACACTGCTGAAGGTCATCAAATCAATAAACATTGTGCATGCACATACACAAATCTGTGTTTGCACAGAGGGATCATAAATGCTGAAAAAACCAAAGTCATCTTGTAGTGGTTAAGAGTGAACATTTCGAAATATACGGAAAAGATTGTATGCAGAAGTGGCTTGTACAGCCTCAAGCATTTCAGGATCTGTACAGTTTTACGGGGGACACAGAGCATTTAAATATACATGCTTATTTGGCTTAGCAGAGCCACTGATACGAGTGTGTCCAAGCTCTACACCACCGCTTCTCCACAACCAGCTATTACAGTAGGTACAAATACACAAAAATGCTATGTGTGACATCCACAAAGTCATTAGCTCCACATTGCTTCACCGGTGGACGTCCAAACTCCAGCAGTGGCTTCAGGAGTGTCAGGGCCAGCAGTGTCAGCGTGTATTAATAAATGGCAGGATCATGGAAAAGGGGAGAGGTTCAGAAGTTGTTAAAGTGGCACTGTGATCAAATGGAACTTCAGTTCAGTTTTATGGAAAAGCTGTTGCTAAAGAGATGTGTATTTGGGAGACGAGTGCTCTTCATCGGGAGGTTAATTTGAGGGAGGCGGGATAGATGAGGGGCTGGTGGTCAGTTACAGAAGACCAAGTTGACCTGCTGGCCGTAGAAGGGGTGATTGGAGCGCTCGGCTACTGCCTGCCGGGCGATCTCCTCACTGGGGAAGGTGATCAAGGCCTCGCCGCTGCACTGGCCACTGAAGTTGTACAAGATAAGAACGGCGTCTGGCTGGAGCTGCAGAAGAAGAAGAAAAACAAAGACAAAACACACATGAGACAGTAAACGTCACTGACTTTATTGCAGCTGCACAATGAAACCACCAGGGGGAGCCCACAAAGCCGAGGATGAACAAATCGTCCCATCTAACCGTCCAGATAGGTAGAAAAAAGAAAAAAAAGATTAATGGGCAGACTATAGACAGCCAAAGCAGAGTACATGTTGTTCCCAGAGGAGCCCTGGAGGCAGGCTTCGGCGCCACATACATTCATTATCCATTAGTTGCATGCATCCACGTCTAGCTTCAAAATCAAAGTTTGATGCAAAAGGAAAAAGAAAAATCAGTTTCTTTAAGCCACGCAGGTGTGAAAAACTCACTGATCACGTGAACAATGACAGTAGTAAAATGCAAAGTCAGAGCATGAGAGATGGGGACGGTGTGAGGGACAATGCATTCAGGATAGCGTTCACTGGAAATGGTCAAGGTAGTGAAGAAGGAACCATTTTCATGAGGTCGTCTAGTGAAGGAGTGCTGAATCAAGAACTGACAATGCCATTTGTGTTTTATCACTGATCCTAAAGCAGTAGGGTAACAGAGTAGGCAGAGGGTCTACTGTTTTTCTTTTCAGTGAGCAGTGCTTGGTATTTTAACTGGGTAGTTTGTCTGCAGGCTCTCAGTCCAACACATGAAACCTGAGTGATTTAACAGTTTCATTCCTCCTCTCAAGTTCAGGTTGTGTTAGTGAGTGAAATCACATGATACAATGTCCGCCATACACAGAATGTACAAAATATCAAGGACCAGGCATCTGCCAGATATTGCCTTACAGCCCTTTAAACATTCCTTTGGTCATTAGATTTCCTATTATCTTTTCCCAATTCAATAATCATTTATTTAATCTATTAGTCTCTATAAGTCTTACTTAGAGCAACACCAAAATGGGGTACTTTCAATACCAAACTTCCTGCATAGAGCGGGTATCTGCACATCATGCGACATGCAAATTATCTGCAGGAGGCCGTGGCGCCACAAGTCCACAAGTTGTAAACTGAACTGATAATCCACATTTATGAATAAACAAAAAGGCACAAGACAGGCACAGTATCAGCCATAAACTCTGCTATATCTACAGTAACTCATTGTGGCGGTGAAGTTTATGAATGTGGAACAACAGCTTTGGCCTGGCGTCAACTCAGAGGATTTAAATATAAAAGCTATTTCAATATCCCCCATATTTCATACATTCTGTGTAATTTGTTCACTTGTATTTAAGTGTCTGTCAGGACTCAGCACTCCCAACAGGCCTACAGGAAAGACTTCAGTTGAGGCAGATTTGATTGGGAAGATTAGATTGGGTAGCAGCAGTGCCGACGTGCCGAGTCAGGAGCTCAGAACCTTGTTGGCTAGGTTGGGCATTCCTATTTAGTTCTGTCACATTATTGTTTAACTGGTACGTGTAAAATGGCTCATGTGGGGGAAAAGTATTATATATATATATAAAAAGAATTGTGGTGATTTGTTCTCATGGTAAGAGAGAAATTTGTCCACTGCACTGGCAATCATATTTATTATATGCTGGGATGTCGTGTCCCACAAATGATCCATATATTGAGTACAATGATAAGTGACATTTCATGCCAGCCATGTTAAATACTTTTCTTTTTCAAAACCTCTGACCTTTGGGAACTGTAGGATGCGAGTTCATGTTGAATCAGTGGCCTTACTAGTGTGGTCAAACCCACAATAAGCATTGTTTTGGTGGTTTGCAGGTTAAAAAGATGTAATTTAATGAAATATTTCCTTTGTTGCACTTTCAATGCGAAGCAGGCATCTGCTACATGTTTGTTATGTAAAGGCTTTTGTAGCCTACAATGGGATGTTTTAAAAAGTTGTCCACTTCATTTTTAGCCAAATTTGTCCCAACATTAACGCTGAAGCCTTGATCAGCATATCACCAAGTCAGTGCTTATGTGTAGTTCGATGCTAGTCCATTCCTGCGTGTTAGCCTGAACATACAGATGTTATTTAAGTCTAGGAAATGCCCTCCCTGTCCACTCTGGTTCTCTGGTCTGGAGGCTCTTCTTACCTTGGGGTGAGTCCCTAAAGACAGAGCCATTCTTTGGGCTGAATCAGACTCCTGGCCTGTTCGCTCATCTGAACCATGCTGCTGTACTCGTCAGGGGCGTACTACAGATGGCATAATAACGGACGGACAGTCAGGGATGGGAGGCCTCCACATTGTTTCACACATGACAGTACACAGTTTCAGATTCACACAAGATGCACAGGTATATACACTTAAAAACTGAAGTCTGTGTTTTTCCAGGAAGACATAAACACAACAAACCAGAAACACACACACTGACTAGTGACTCTACAGGCTTTATTTAAACCACACAGTGTGATTATGCACAAGATTGTGTGGTAAAGGACACCAGTACTGGTGTGAGAACTGTTTTCTCACCCAGGACCAGTGTGAGAAACGCTACCACAGCCCGAAGACACACACACACACACTGTAAGGGTACAATTACGGTAGTTCAGCCAACAGTCAGGACTGGAGTCAGCTTTACTATCTCTGTCCACACACACACACACACACACACACACACACACACACACACACACCCTTCAGCATATGAAGTTCTCCAATGTGAAATTCAAGAAGTTCTTATTTGGTGTCAATTTGATGCTGGCTAGCCTCTACAGTTATGCTCGTGCTCTCTCTCTCTCTCTCTCTCTCTCTCTGACATTCACACACTCACACACAAGAATTGGGGTTGCACCAGTACTAAATGACAAAAGTCATAAGACCAAAAGCAGACCCAAGCTTTGTGCCAACAGCACTACCCCTCCACCTCAAACCCCCACCCCCCCCACCTGCTAAACAGTCTGGAGTCACACCTATCAGGGTTCTTACCTGCTTCAGAGGACTCCACCTAATGTGGGCTGGCAGTGAAAAATGTGGGCAGCACAGAGAAGAATTAAAATACTACTGGGGTGTGATTTAGCAATAAAAAGCACCGATGGAGAATCTTTCTAGCTGCAGGGTTGAGAGCTCAGGGGTCCAACAGCACTGCCGGCTGTGGGAAGGCCTATTGTTATCAAAAATTTAATTCACCATCATTATCAAGGGGCTGCTGTACTGGGCCTTCTGTACTCATGCAGCAGAAAACCATTCAAGTACAATTCTTTTACATGCAAAAAACACAAAATCCACACTATTATTTTCTATCTGCCAATAAAACTTGTATGTCAGCTTTTACTTTGGCTGCAGATGTATAACACTAGGCATCTTTGGGTGGCACTTAAATCCCTGCAAACACAAACGCACTTTTAGATCTGTGCCTTCATTTCAGGGCTACATGTACTGACCTGGTATCCCTGGAAGAAGCTGAGAATGTCCTTAACTCCGGTATTGTAGGGCAGGCCTTGCATCCTAACCAGGGCGCCTGGTTGAGGCAGTACAGAAGAGGCAGCGGCTCCGTGGGGTTGGGCTGCCACTGCGGCTGCCAATGCTCCTGGTGGGGCTGCAAAGTAGCTAACTGTGGAAGGAGAAACTGGGGGGCTGGAGAGAGAATATGTCAGGTGAAGGAGGGGCAAAGAGGAAAGGAGTTAGAGAAACAGTTACTTTTTATTTTAAACAAAAAGGGAGATGTTATAGTTGTTCACTGACCTAGTAGTTAGCTGTAGTTGATGGTGCACTAACCTGGGGTAGTAAGCTGTGTAGTTCATGTTCATATTCATGTACAGGTGTGGGTGAGGGGGGTAGTACGACAGAGTGTGAGCTGGGCTGTGTGCGGTGGTCTGAGGAGGTCTGGGAGCAGCCAGCAGGGGGGGCTGGTAGAGGGCAGCCTCTGAGAGAATAGCAGGCGGGGTGGGGAAGGCAGCGTAGGCTGTGGGGGGAGACAGACCTACAGAAAGAGACAAAATATTAATATTTATTTTTTTTACATATACACACACACACACACACACACACACACACACACACAGTGAGGAAAATAAGTATTTGAACACCCTGCTATTTTGCAAGTTCTCCCACTTAGAAATCATGGAGGGGTCTGAAATTGTCATCGTAGGTGCATGTCCACTGTGAGAGACATAATCTAAATAAAAAATATCCTGTTTTCAATTTTAACTATTTATTTGTATGATACAGCTGCAAATAAATATTTGAACACCTGTCTATCATCAAAGACCTGTTAGTCTGCCTTCAAAATGTCCACCTCCACTCCATTTATTATCCTAAATTAGATGCACCTGTTTGAGGTCGTTAGCTGCATAAAGACACCTGTCCACCCCATACAATCAGTAAGAATCCAACTACTAACATGGCCAAGACCAAAGAGCTGTCCAAAGACACTAGAGACAAAATTGTACACCTCCACAAGGCTGGAAAGGGCTACGGGGAAATTGCCAAGCAGCTTGGTGAAAAAAGGTCCACTGTTGGAGCAATTATTAGAAAATGGAAGAAGCTAAACATGACTGTCAATCTCCCTCGGACTGGGGCTCCATGCAAGATCTCACCTCGTGGGGTCTCAATGATCCTAAGAAAGGTGTGAAATCAGCCCAGAACTACACGGGAGGAGCTGGTCAATGACCTGAAAAGAGCTGGGACCACCGTTTCCAAGGTTACTGTTGGTAATACACTAAGACGTCATGGTTTGAAATCATGCATGGCACGGAAGGTTCCCCTGCTTAAACCAGCACATGTCAAGGCCCGTCTTCAGTTTGCCAATGACCATTTGGATGATCCAGAGGAGTCATGGGAGAAAGTCATGTGGTCAGATGAGACCAAAATAGAACTTTTTGGTCATAATTCCACTAACTGTGTTTGGAGGAAGAAGAATGATGAGTACCATCCCAAGAACACCATCCCTACTGTGAAGCATGGGGGTGGTAGCA
>NC_060169.1:25397170-25397906 GCF_021292245.1 Micropterus dolomieu | reverse complement strand
CTGCACTGTATTAAGGAGAGGATGACCGGGGCCATGTATTGCGAGATTTTGGGGAACAACCTCCTTCCCTCAGTTAGAGCATTGAAGATGGGTCGAGGCCGGGTCTTCCAACATGACAATGACCCGAAGCACACAGCCAGGATAACCAAGGAGTGGCTCTGTAAGAAGCGTATCAAGGTTCTGGCGTGGCCTAGCCAGTCTCCAGACCTAAACCCAATAGAGAATCTTTGGAGGGAGCTCAAACTCCGTGTTTCTCAGCGACAGCCCAGAAACCTGACCGATCTAGAGAAGATCTGTGTGGAGGAGTGGGCCAAAATCCCTCCTGCAGTGTGTGCAAACCTGGTGAAAAACTACAGGAAACGTTTGACCTCTGTAATTGCAAACAAAGGCTACTGTACCAAATATTAATTGATTTTCTCAGGTGTTCAAATACTTATTTGCAGCTGTATCATACAAATAAATAGTTTAAAAAATCATAGATTGTGATTTCTGTTTTTTTTTTTAGATTATGTCTCTCACAGTGGACATGCACCTACGATGACAATTTCAGACCCCTCCATGATTTCTAAGTGGGAGAACTTGCAAAATAGCAGGGTGTTCAAATACTTATTTTCCTCACTGTGTGTGTGTGTGTGTGTGTGTGTGTGTGTGTGTGTGTGTGTGTGTGTGTGTGTGTGTGTGTGTGTGTGTGTGTGTGTGTGTGTGTGTGTGTGTGTGTGTGTGTGTGTGTGTGTGT
>NC_060169.1:25395171-25397150 GCF_021292245.1 Micropterus dolomieu | reverse complement strand
ACCATGCCAGGGAGTGGATGCCATGGCGACAGGACCTGGCACGGCTGTGTTGCCTTACTGTGTGTGTGTGTGTGTGTGTGTGTGTGTGTGTGTGTGTGTGTGTGTGTGTGTGTGTGTGTGTGTGTGTGTGTGTGTGTGTGTGTGTGTGTGTGTGTGCACACACACAGGTCATTTACATGTTGTGTTCAGTGCATGCACAGTCCTGCCATTAGTAAAGTGTAGTATAGAGAAATACTACAGAAAAACAGTTAAGGATTCCCATGATTGTGCAGTTTATAAAAAGGCAGAATTATTAGCATGAAACAATTTATTAATCTGTTGGTCGACTATTGTGATAATCAATTATCGTTTTAAATCACCTTTTCCAGAAAAATTACAAGCATTCCCCTAGTTGCAGTTTCACCAATGTGAGGATTTGCTGTTTTTCCCTCTTTATATTACTCTAAACTGAACATCTTTGGGTTTTGCACTGATGGCAGAACAAAACACCACATGTGAAGATGCAAGCTGGGACATTTTTTTTCATAGTTTTCTTACAGTTCATAGACTAAAAAAAAAAAAATACTGATTAAATAGACAGAACAATCAGCAAATTAACTGATGGTGAAAATAATCACTAGTTGAGGCACTAGCATTAATGATTATCTTTCCAAACACAACATGTGTTTGTCATTGTTTAGGCCATCATTGCTATCACTACCAAGATTTGGGCACACAGAAAATTGGTACATAAGGGCAAGCAACACAAGCAGTCAGACAAATGACCCAAATGTAAACCAAAACACTTATTTCGAAGTCATCCATGCAAATAGAACAAAAATAGAAGGTTTAGACGATACGGTTAATCTGTCGTTGTTGTTTAATACGGTCTGGCGTGTGTCACAGCAAGGACGCCGATTAGCATAAAGTTAGAAGAACGAACCTGAATGACAAACCAATAAAAATAAGACCCCGACAACCCAGATTCGTCCTTTAAAAAAAAAAAAACACATTAGAGCGGAGAGCTTACAATGTAAATGCACACAAATGACGGTATGGATTTATTTACAGACAAACAGCCACTATCAGCAAGAGACTGTGGGTAGCTGTGGTTTCCCCCTCAGTGGCAACACAGTGACACAACACTGCTGACCTTGTGGACAGTTTAGTCAGAGTGAAACTACGTGCTAAAACAACGCTAAAACCACCTGTCTCAGGAAACTGTTTTATAAATCGAAGATAAAAAAAAGGTAAAGATGTGTTAATGAATGATCATTAGAGAAACACACACAAAAGTAAAAATTGGAGCGGCTGCCAATCCCAATCTAATCTCCAGCACCAAAGACAGATACGAGCCCTAAGAGAGCAAAGTCCATACAGCTGCATTCGGTCCGCTCTAAACTGGCATCACGGTTTCAGAGGAAGGCAGACACGCAGCTGTATAGCATGCATCTTACTAAAAAAATAGCAGCAGACTGTGGTGCACTGAAATTTTCAAATATTTGGATATTTAGCCTTTATTCTCAAGGATATGAAATTGGAGAAAAACGTTTGCCTGTATGCAACAATGCAGGTATCAAATATGTCTGCCACCTCGTTCAAGCAGCATTTCTAAGTTGATAAGCGTGAAAATAACAATTTATATAATACAAAAAAAAAAAATAATAAAAAAAAAAAAACGCCATATTGTTCCATCAAAACTTGGGTGGCCTGATGAAACATTTGGTGGAGTTCACTCACAGGGAAGCTTGCAGGGTGGAGGTGAGAGGCCGCTGCGGTTCAGGGTTCCTCCCATCAGCACGATGCTCATCTCTTCGGTGGAGCACTGGAACACCTCGACGTAACGGTCCTTCATGGTCTTTTTATGGCACTTCTGGGCCACCATAAACGCCTTGTCAGATGATTTCATTTGGATGAAAGCGTCACCAGAGGGCCGACCCTGCAGAGAAGACAGACGAAGAAACAGACAGAATAAATGGGGGGGGGGGGGGGGGGGGGGG
>NC_060169.1:25370205-25395151 GCF_021292245.1 Micropterus dolomieu | reverse complement strand
GGCCGGGCAGCGCATAGATAAGATGCCTTTGGTGTGGGAGACCCGGGTTCGATTCCCACTGTGAGACATTCACCATTGTGTCCCTGAGCAAGACACTTGACACTTAACCCCTCGTTGCTCCAGAGGCGTGCGACCTCTGACATGTATAGCAATTGTAAGTCGCTTTGGATAAAAGAAATGAATAAATGTAAAGTTCAATCTGACCAAAATCTGTCAGAGTTTGAAATTCTAAATACTTGTCACTATACAGATGCTTTTGTTAATTAAAAACACATTTACAACAACATTTGATGCATCTGGGATTTTCACCGCTCAATTTTATATTCATGTGCATTCACGTTGGGGTTGGAAAGCCTGAACAGCATCACATGGACATGTGATTTTGTCAGGAGAAAAAAAAAGAATAACCAATCTGTAGGGGAAATGATCATTATAAAAACAGTAAAGTAGACTGTTCTGTAAGGACTAACACTGCCCATCCATGTTTTTTCTTTTAGTTTTTTCTGGACTGTAGATTTACTTTGAATTTGCTCAGATGTTCTCTGTCTTGCAATGTTCGCTTTTACTAGTGATTTCCAATACCTGACAGAGGGTGAACAGGGATGACGTTTAACATAGTTTTAAGACATGAAGCCGGAACCCAAGAGTGCGCACCAGTCTGACCTGTTGGTTGAGGACCATGTGGACTCCATGGGGTTTGATGTCAACGGTGTGCTCTCCCATGAACTCCAGGATGTCTTCAATGCCGGCAGTGTAGGGCAAGCCACGGAGGCGGATGCAGTCACGAGTGCTGCTGGCCGCTGGAAGATAGGGAGGCGTGGCGAGGACCGGGACGGGCATGATAGGTGAAGGGGGCAGTGTGGAGATCAGAGGCGTGGACATATAGCGGTTCAGGACCTGCCAAACACAAAAGAAGAAGGGCAATAATGGATTAAAAAGACATTACTGCTATTTTTCTATAAATGCCTGAAATCTCCTTCTGTTAACTCGCTCATGAGACGAGGACAAGATAAATTCATTTTACACCATTCTCCACAGAGGAACTCCAGCACTTGATTTAACTTTAATGATTGCAGTTAAACCTAGTACGATCCACTTGTTATTAAAATTTCAATTCAGGACTACAGAAACGACCTGGCAATTACAAAAAAACCTATATACATTGGGCAATAATAATATATAGTTGTGTAAATTCCACAATTATCTGTCCAAACAGTTTCGTCACATACTTTCGATGCCATGTTTGTGTACTTCTCTATGTTCTCATGACAGCAGTTCTTTGGAAACCTTTCTGATGGAGAAAGCAGCTGTTGTGGCCCATGTTGATTGGTATCACACATAGAAAGGGAAAATGTTTTGGGATTTTTCATTGATGACAAGAAGGCTTTCTCAAGAGCCTTAATCACAACAAAGTAAAATGCATAGACTTGTCTACATATTTATTTATTATCATGATTAGTAACAAATAGTACTCCAACTACTGCCAAGGAAAACATAGGCATGTTTGGCTCTAAAATAGAAAACGAAAGCAACAAGTTCCTCTCTTCATATTACCAGTCAATGTTATTCTGATACACACATTACTCCACAACAACAGCCTCTTTATTTTTAGTTTGAATAATTGTATGCAGTATGTCAGCACATTTTCCCAGCTTAAGTCTTTAGAATCTTACATTATGTGTTCTTTTTTTCCCATGTCATTACATGCTCCAAGATTTCTGCCGCCCACACAATTAAAAGAATTTACCTGTTGCACCTCAGCCGCAGTACTCCGAAACAGCTCAATATACCGCTTCCCTAGGATCTGCTTGTGCTTCTTCAGGGCATTCTGGGCATACTCTTCACAAGAGAAGAGCACAAAGGCATCGCCGGTGGGCCGTCCGTCCGGGTACTTGACAAACAGCAGACCCTCGGCACCATCTGTAACTGGGCTCTCGGGCCCGAGGAAGGACAGCACTTCCTGGGGTGTTGCGATGAATGGCAGACCCCGCATACGGATAATCACCTGGTTCTCTTTGGACAGGAACTGGGCCACCTCGTTAGATGTACCTGGAGTCAGAGGACAGCAATGATTAAAGACCTGGCATGATAAGACCATCACAGTGACACTTATTTTGTTCTCAAACAAAGTTTGTTTGACAAGGAATGTCTGTAGAAAATGCTGTGCCAATCTATTTGGTAGATGTTGAGATATTTCACAAGATACCTGCTGGTGGACCTAAAAGGAAATAGTCAGGGGACCAAAGTCATTAAAATTTTACTAGTAAATCGGCCAACCGACATTGCCAGAGCTACATGGCAAGCGTGGATAAAAATAAACCAGACAGGAATGCCTTGTTTGTTGACAAATTAAAGGTATTTCAAAACATTGATTCAACAATCACAAAAATCTAAGTTTACGATAAAGGAATCATTCTTCTTGATTTGCAAAACTGCCCAAAACGGGCTAATTCTTCAGCCATTTAAAAAGAGAGCGATACCATGGTATAAAAAGTATACAAAAATATGAAACATTTTTATCATTCCCCGGTTTATGTATGGTCATATCTCCCAACCTTACCATCCTAGCTTCACCTTTCAAAAGACAACTACAGAACACTGTGGCTGGCTCAGGTCCAGTCCTTCAGAGCGCTCTGCCAGGATCTGCTCCAGGATTGTCTGAGCTACCAACTCTGAGTCTGACATACGTGACATCCTATGACAACAGCAATGAGTCAAGTAGTGAACCATCCGGTGTTAGGCAATGTTGGCTGGCATGCAAACAGAAAAAGTGCACAGGCACAGTCAGATGAACCAAGGCAGATTTTCACACGGCTTTATTCACTGAACCCCATTACACAATCACCTGCATTTGGTTTCTGGCTTATTTCCTTTGCTTATATTATGTTCCTCTTTACTCTGCTACAGTTCAAGAAGATTTGGTTTGGGGTGAGACTTGTGAAAACTACGAGGATATGTTAACTTATATGACCATGCAAACAGAGGCTATAAAAACAAATTGTCAGGTCCTATCTCGCAGCCAACCCTTTAATTTGCAAGTAACTCCATCTGGTATAGTGATCTCAAGTCACAGCAAATGTACCGTATGTATGTATGTATGTATGTATGTATGTATGTATTTCTAACAGGGTCTATGTTAATTTAAGTTTTGTTTCAACTATCTGACTTGCTTTGATTGCTTTCAAACTATGTAGAAAGTATACAGTAAAAATTAAACTACATGTCCAGACAGATAAAGAAAATTTTGATGACCTCACAAGGTCTGATTGTCATCCAGTAATCGCAGTAATAAACATTGTGAATATAAAGTTCAGTGGCTCATAGTTTAAATATATTAACACAACATCAACAAGCCTGTTTTTTTGTTTTGAAGTATTATTGTCTTATGGTTCATTCTAATACTAGTCAAATTAAACAGCTGTAATGTCAAATTTCAGTGTCCAAAACAGCCATGGTGCTGCCTAAGACACTAAATGTTGTCTACAGTGAAGTACTTTCTTTTCTATTGATAAATGCAGCTTTGTCTTGTCTGCTACAACTATATGCTTAAAGTCCAGTGTGCTGTCAATCTGTACTGATCTTAACTCATCTGAGTAAAGTCCACAGCCAGACTGGCAGCCACTGTAAGTTATCTGCTCCGAGTGACTGTTTCTCTGTCTGCTATCTCTGTCCCGTGTTACTGCTGGCTGCTGCTCTATGGTCCAGAGGCCCTGGGCCCTGCCTTTGTCTCTTCACACCCCCTTTATAGAAGCACTGAGCCAGTCGTTGCACCGGCCGTCAGCCTTCACTCCCTCAGGGGAGTGGAGCTGGAGGCTGAACTGAACAGGTGAGCTGCTGTTAGCAGAGAGTGAAATTTCTTTCCAACTGGCCTCTGAAAGGTTGGACTGGGCTGGGGATGAGGAAGTGAGGAAGGGATGGGGGGCAGTGGGGGAAGCTCCTCACAAAGCGTCTTTCATTAGTCCAAGATAAGCTGCTGGAGAGTCACTGGGATGGGGCAAAGACACAGGTAATAGGAGAGAGCGAGCCAGAGCGCAAATGAGAAAGAAAAAAAATGCGAGAAAGCCATGAAATCATGAATGAAGCCAACCTCACACTAACAGAAAGCCTTTCACCATGAGTCTTCATACAAACATGGTAAGAAAAATTAATTAATTTAAAAAAAATAAAATAAAAAAATCTGACCTCCAGCAATCTTGAGGAATTCCTCTCCTGTGGCCTTGTAGACCTGAGAAGACGAGGGAAAACTGGATTTAGCCATAAAGAACAATTTAACTGATACAGGTGTAACAAACACAAAAATGAATATATCTTCACACCAACAAACAAAATAAAGACTGCAGTAAAAAAACAAGCAATGGGGGTTTTAAGCGATATTGAGCCTAAGAGAATTCATTAAATTACTTCCTACTAGTTTACAAGACATTTGCAGACTCACATTGGCTACATAAGGACCTAAAAATGGGTCTACAGTGTTCAGCTAAGCATATTAACACACAAAGCAAAATTACAGTATGACTGAACAAGAAGTAAATCCTGAATCTGACCTCAATGTAGCGGCTGCCCATGTGGTGCTTGTGACGCTCTAGGGCCAGGTCCCTATGTTCTGAGTTGATGAAACGAACCAAGGCCTCGCCATTCCTCCTGCCCTGAGCGTTAAGACACAAGGCCACGCCACCTCTGAAACACAGGTGCACAGATCCACACGTGAGTATGAGCATAGTTAATAATCTGGAGCCACAGCCAGGAATACAACTTCACCAACATGTATTTGACGATACAGTTATCAGAACTGTGTTCAACATGATTTAATACAATAGAAACGTAACCCACCCACACACACACACACACACACCTTTAGCTTTTATTAGAGTTGTTTCAATACAGGTTTTCCCTGCAAACATCCACACACGTGTGGGTATTTACCCAAGACCTGTGTCAGGTCAAATCTCAGTGTGTCAGTACTTATCTATTGTATTCCCGTTAATCTTTCTGGTATACAGCACCTGTCCCATTTTGGTGTTATGAGTGTTCAAATTACTATTCTAGCCTACTGTACAAGAAGCTGTTTAGTGCATTTACACCCATCACATTAGCATTTAACACTAATCTTGGATGGCTCTATTGGACATTTAAAAGAGTATTTTATGTGTCCTACGAACATTGACAACTTCAAAACTGATTTTGCAGTCACAATGGCAAATGTGAGAGCGTCATTTGTTTCAAAAAAGGAAACAAAAAGCCACAAATCTGTACTCTGACAGGCATGCTGACAGCTCCAAAAATCACTTTGAACTGTTTTGATGCAACAGAAGATTAAACAAAGGTTATTGGAGTAATGGGGCTGTTGGAAGGTCCCCTTTGAGTACAACATACTTGGCAATACTGAGGCCTTTAAAGAAGCGAGCAATGTCTTGGTCTGAGGACTGCCATGGAAGCCCCCGTGCTCTAATCACTGTCTCATTGTCCACTGGCTCCGTCTTACTGCTGAGGAGGGAGAAAAACATTAATGACATTCTGACCATATTTAGAAAATGAAGAGTTATAATAACCAAATATCAAAAGCATTCCTGTAGAGGAGTATAACTTGTTGAAAAAAAAAAACACCATTGCTCTTGTTAAATTGTCCACAGACTGCAGACACCGAGGCCACTCACAGTAAGTGCTGAACAGAGTAACATACCCCCATGATTAAATGTCAGCGGGTTGTCAAGGTGACAAGCTTTTGCTTGTCTGAGAACAGCAGGATTTGGTGCTATGCTACTAGATAGCCAGGTAAGCACTTGATGGCAAAGTTGGACAGCTTTAATAACACACTTGTGGTTTTCCTTGTTGCTGTAATCAATGCTAAGGTCTAAATATGTCTGGAGGAGGGCTGTCAGTCTGTAAACAGCACTGCTGGCAACAGGTGTGGCAGGAACGCACACAAAGGATGGAGTGAGATAAATGTACACTGATACATACCATGTGCCGGAATCAAACTTGTACTTCACTGTTTCAACGCAGGAGAACGTGTGATCTGAAAAAGAAAATTACGTTATCGAATGTGTTGTTGGATCCTGAAGGTCCAAAACACTGCTCTCTCTTTTCTGTAGTGAACAGGTTCACCCTGCCAAGCACTGTGTGTTTTAAGCACTATGCATTCCTTTTACTTATCACACCCAAAGAAATACTGGGCTGTTATGAGGTAAAGCCAGAGGGGACAGCAACAGTCAAGACACAAGATATCAGATAAAAGTTTGATTTATTTACGCTCCAACATGTCTGGAATCAGCGATAAAGGCAGTGAATAAGAGGGTTTGCTGCTTTTTAAGAACACACACTTGAAAAACGTCAAATAGTTTCTGTATCTTTAATAGCACATATACGCATATCTGGCTTGACTAGAAATATAAAGAAGACCTTGTTCAACAAATGGCTACACCTTCCAGTTAAAGTGTTTTTTTTTGTGTAAACGTTAGGGCTTTGTTCCACTTTCCATCAAATAAAAAAAAACAAAACATGCAAGGCAGGTTATAGGACAATGCACAAATACTTTAGTTTTGCAGTGGCAGCGCTGATTATATAAACCCAAACCATCAGGTAGCCAAAGTAGGTTAACGCACACTAATAACAGCTGGTGAATGCCACTGCACTGGTCTTCATATGGGCCTGGTATTGGTCTGTTTTCTCTGCACAGGTTACTTCAGAGTTCAGGGTCAGCTCAATGTCAGATCATTTTAGGTACACAGTCTGACGGTTACTTACTGTAGGGCTCAGCCAGGATGCAAAGTGTCAGCTGTACCATGCTCCTCACCTCCTTCACCCCCATCAACTGCTCTGTCACGGCAGGAAGACCAACATCTGCACACATGGTTAAGGAACCTGAACAGTTTAAGCTTTAAGTTTGATTTGTCACACTGCTAGGATTCATAGCCAACTTCCTTATACTTTAGTAAATGTAAACGAAAAGCCTACATACTCAGTAAATACAGCTCTGCTTATCAAAAGTGGTGTCCATTAACACTTTAAAATTTATCTTCCCTGAAACATACAGATAAAATGAGTATTCATAACAGTGTATCAATAAGGTGGGACTACGAGTTTTAGTTTACAGGCAAGCCAATGATACATTCCAACATGGAGGCGAGTGTGAGCCTTTGCGCAGGAGCGGCGTTGGGGCAGCATTTCTCAAACTCCTTCCTCAGGTCCACAAATGAAAAGAAACATTCAGGAAGGACAATATTCTGAAAAGGAAGAGACAAAAAAGAAAGTATTCAGTATGACAGTATGGAAATCTGATGTGGATATTGGATACACCGGAAGCTAACTGACAAGGAGATGAAAAAGATACATATATATATATATATATATATATATTTTCAATATGGTTTATCACACACTGTCATCTTACTGGAGCCACGAATGGAGAAAACAATGACTGGTTTGTTTAGTGGGATTACTGATATTCCAAGGTAGAGCATAACATGCTGCTGCTCAAACAGTTTGCAAAAAACCAACATATCTACGGACACACACACACGATTTTAACACATTTACATTTTCATTTCAACAAAGAAACTAATATTTTGCTAACTACACTATCTACACTGCAACATGCCAAATTAAAGTGTGTAACGTGTCTGTAGTTTAAGAAGGTGGGAACCATTACCTTTTTGGAAGCTTCAGGGTGGAGCGCCTGACGGATGACAAGAGGACTGTTGACACAAAGTGTGTAAGAGCTTCTGCCGAGGCTTTTCAGTTCTGATGACACTGACTGCTGGAACTAGATAATGAAACAGGAAGGAGAACAGAAAATTAAACATGGATTTTATTTTCAAAAACGGGATAGCGGTGCTGTCAAAATATCAAATCTAAACCTGCCTAATATATCTATAAAAAAAACAAAACAACAAGATTCTATTTACTTTGGATTAATTCACTCCCATTAAGTTACAAACATTTAATAACTTCAAACTCAGTACATAGGTTTGTGTATATCTGTTGTGCAAACACCATCCACTATGTGAAAGTGAGAATAACACTGTGGACTTCAACCTGGGCAGACAAGTGAAGGTGGTGTTTGACATTTGACTATGTTTGTTTCTCATTAGGAACAAGGCTTGTCTAACAGGTTTTTGCGTTTGCCTGGTGAGGGAGGGAGCAGACAAAGAGAGGAATGATCACACCACTAATCACCAGGATCACTGTTTTTCTCTTAGTGCGACCAATAGTCACAGGCAGACAAGAGGAAAACAACCCATACGAGTCCAACCTGCCTGTCTCCACTTTTACGCAAACTCTGGTGACACCAACACCCAATCCTAAATACCAGCAACTCCCACATATGCACTTTTATTTATAACTACCACTTACAATGAGCCCCATTCCATGTGTTGTGTCAACCTGTTGTGTTGGCATCATTTCACTGTCAACATTGGCCATGGCTTCAATATCAACATACAGTGAGGCAAGTGACACCTGATCTCAGAGGACTGCATTTCTGAGAATGCTTAACATAGTTTTCTATGTTTCTTTCAAGGGCAGCCAAGTAAACATATTTGAAAGCTGTATTAGGCAAATTTAACTCACAACAGCAATGCCTCCAAAGACTATAAGATTATTAAAACTATCCCATTGAGGCCCTCTGGTGAAATCAAGTCCAATATTCGCTCACTCTTTTGCACCGGTTAGATCCACCAAATGGTGAGAATATCATCCCAGAGTCTTCAGTTGCTAAATGTCTCACCAGCTACTAATTTACTGTGGCTCGGTGCCTTTTTTTGATTGCCATATACCGTAAAATCCGATTACCTGAGCTTGTGTGCTGAGCGCGGCTGCTTAAATTTTCACATTGGGCAGTGCTGCCATTTGGTTGAGAGCCATTGGGAGTCAACCACATAGACAGGCAACACAAAACACGTGAAAGCTGTTGATTCTCAGCGAGAATTACATTACTAGTGACATTTTCACATAAAACTGGAGTTAGTGGATTCACTGTTGATATTAAGGAAAGGGTCTGATTTAGACCACTACTGTGCATGGAACTGGGCTTCTGAAACTTAATATACTGTCACTAATAATTTGTAAATCAAACTTCTTATTCAGAATTAATCTCTCTCTCACTTATATTTTCACTCTGACCAAGATCTAACAACCAAAACCCAACCAGTTATTGGCCTCTTGGTCCATTTGGCAGACATTGGACATAATCTATTTAGGCAACAGCTTAAAAAGGGTATTTAGTGAGGATGTGGGGACCATAAAAAAGGGTATATGGTATTTCATAGACCAGTCGCACCCAGTCTACTTTGTATAATAGACATCTTGAAACCTCTCTGAAGTCATATTGACTAGAATGCTGCTTGTATTGACTTGCTGCTCAATGTTCCCATGCAAGACAGAGACTTACTTTTGCTCATGTTATTAGCCACCTCGGACAGTTGTAATGTTTTTTCTCATCTTCTTCACTGAATCTTCAAAGTCACCTTTGTAAGTGCAAATTAGACCGTCTGGGTGCGAGACTACCTTAAACCCAGTGACTGATGAGTTTCACATGACCACTGGCAATATATGACAGATCCTTAGACAGTGAGAGTATTATGAGGTGCGTGTTGAAGCATGCTGCTTAACAGTCAGAAAGAAATGCAAGGCTATTTGGAAACGCCAACCAGCTGCTGACAACGGAACAAATGCTTCGGGGTTAGATTAAGGGGGTTTGGGGATGGCTGGACAGAAACCTGCAAGAATCATTAATCTGAGAAACAGCCTGGATATTTGCAGTGGGCCCATGGATACCAGCAAATTTATAAAAGATCACTTGTCACTGAACGTTGTCTTAAAGAAAAATACACAAAAGGTATTTTCAAAACTACAAATTTTGTCAAAACCTCATTCCATGCAACCTCTGTATGCTGTTGCGTAATTGTGAGTAAAAACAAAAGAGATGGACAGTCATTGCCATTCTTTCAAGTAAGCCCCTCTGTCTCGTTCACATTATGCTGTAAATGTTTCTGCAATTTTCTGGGTCAAGATCATGTGAAAACAGGAGCTGCACCTCATAATTTGCAAGCTCAAGATCCTTGACAATTTCCCAAAAATGTTGCCATGGCTCTGGTAAAACGTAGAACAGGAACATAAGTTCCGACAAACAAAGCAAGTGAATGTATCACATGAGAAGCAGAAGGTTCACGTGTTAGTGGTGGGAAACATTACATGGATATACTATGTTATATATGAAAATAAAGTCCAATGTCCTTTGCAGTAGGAATTACCCCTTACAATAAACACACATATTCAAGACTGGGAACAGCTAATTAAAATAGAAAATCTGAAAAGCATCCATACTTAGAGCTATTAAACAAGTGAATGTCAATGTTGGCGTGGTGACCCGGATCTGATAAAGGGGTTATTAGCTGACAGGCCCGCCATAGATAAACAACAGGATAATTGGATGACAGATGTGCTGGTTGTCATTCTAATGCCAAACCTAAATTACTTCTTCATTAGAGGTCATTACAATAAACCGAATGCTTCAGGTACATTTTGTTAACAGGATATACCACATGCTCAACTGTGTATGTAATCACAATACCATTTTTAAGCTGAAAGGTGGAGCCCAGAAACAATTTGTGAAACAATACAGAGGTGAAAGCACACCCATCTTTACACACAATTATCATACAAAATAAAACGAATCTTGGACATCTTGACAACATCAAATAGAACTGCCCCATAACTTTTTGATCAGTTGAGCTCAATTTGCATATTATACTGCTAAAGTAAACAAACTGTCCTGACCACAGTATCAACATATCATCTCAACAGCATACCATGTATTAAAGCCTTTAAATGATAGCCACTGCTGGAGATGTAATTGTCAAAGTAGTAAACAAGAAGTAAAAAAAAAAATTGTGCACAATTGTGAAATTTAAAGTCCCTGAATTTGAATTTCCTCATTCAGTGAATGAGTCAAGACGTTGTTCATTGAATGTGCATATTCTGTGCATGTACAGAAGTCACCTGCATAGCCTTAGCTTTTTGTTTGAGGAGTTACATGTGCGTCAAAGCTCACAGCTACCCTTTTAGCCCAATATAAAACAAAACCTGTGACAAAAATCCAAAACTGATACTTCAAAGTTCTGTAGATTAATTCAGCTGTACATTTTAGGCACAGCCATCCTGCACAATTTCATGTTTACAGTGATAACAGGACCATTGTTTGCTCATAGCTGTACATGCAGACCCACCTTGGCCAATCACTAAAGCCGGATTACTGAGAGAAAAGCAAATGTTTTAGAAGACCTAGCGGCACACCCTGTCCCTTTCTCCTCCGTGTCAAAAACCAGTCTAAATTGAGTAAACAAGCTGATCAGAAGTCATAACTCGCACCGACAACAGATAGGTAGACAACAGCCCGTTGAGCCAAACACATGAACAGACCACAGAAAAAAAAAAATAAATAAAAAGGTGCTTCCACCTTAAATTAGTTACATTTCATTTTCAATGAGCATAACTTATATAGTTTAAGTATAAAAAAAAAAACATTTTGCAACTTGCTGCCAACATGGCAATAAATATGCAAACATCCAGCTGTTTTAAACAAATAAATAGTTCTAATGATATGATCATAATTATCATGCTTTATGGGTACCCTTGGTTCTGCTATCAAAATTAGCTGCTCATTTCCAGTTATGTGATATCCCATGTTACTTTCTGTACGATACTGCAATCTTACTGTCTGAAGAAAAGAAACATCACGTATTTTAGTTCAGTTCTATATCAACATCTGTTTCTCAAACATTATTTCAGGACTCACAGACTAAGGATACAAA
Source organism: Micropterus dolomieu (assembly GCF_021292245.1). Lineage (NCBI taxonomy): Eukaryota > Metazoa > Chordata > Actinopteri > Centrarchiformes > Centrarchidae > Micropterus > Micropterus dolomieu. Next base: position 25,383,341 of record NC_060169.1, on the reverse strand, counting down.
TTTCTCTTGAACCAACTTTCCGCCTCTACCCCTCTGAGTGGCATTTCCACAGGTGAGGGGGGAGGAAGTGACCTTTGTACATGGTCCTATCAGAGTTTGCTCTCCAGTGTAGCCGGACTGTTTGTATGCAGAGGTGAGGTAGGGTGGTGGTGGCTGAAACAAACTCTGATAAGAGCAGCAGGGAGTGCCAGGGCAGTCCCTGTGGTAACTGTTAAAGGCAACTAAAACTAAGCACACACTGCACACTTTTGCAACAGCAAATTAGAGTATCAGAGTTATCTTAACATTTTTTTTAGTTTAGTTTTTTGAGTTTACATGAACTTCATAATTAGTAACTCCTGTTGGTTTCAATCAAACAGTCATCGCATAAAAAGGACAAATACACTTTTTATGGTATGGGGATAAGGAAAATGTGGTTTATACACTTGCCCATGTGTACTCATAACCCAGTTTCTAAAACATTATGTGCAAAGTTTCCAGTGTTAAACAATAGGTTACACACTCAAAGTTTTGTCTTTCTTACCAGTAATCTTTAATACACTTGTATGCAAAAATTATTTTAAAATAATCAGGTTATTGCAGTGCAGTATATTCTCCAATTTTCTGTTTCAGTATGATTTCTCACTATAACCTGCTTTCATCTGATTGTAAAAGTAGTCATTGTAGCATCAAACAGCAAAATTCTTTTGTAGAGGCATTACCGTGACAATTTGGTCTTAGGAATCTTTAGACACACCCAGCAGGGAAGAGAGAGCCATGATGACTAGCTGCAATAACTCCATCATCATGGGTTTAGGTTCTTACAAATCAGACACATTTTTGTGTCATCTATATACAGTCTTTTGCCGTAGTGTTAAAACCCAGGTCGCGTGAATCATGTGATCCCTCATGTTAACCATGTCACAATATGGCTGCCTTTGCCAGCAAGCACCCATCAGAAGTATAACTAACGTAACCCAATGCCATAGCCAGTAGTCAGCTATTCTGACTGTGGTTTTAAATGGTTGAAAAACAATTACATAGTGTAAAGAGGATGAAGTGATTCAGTTTCACAGCAACGACAACAACAACAAGGTGTGTAGGTCTCTCATCACATGCTCCCTACAGGCCGTGACATGCTGTCAATGTCCTGGACTAAAGCCAAGCCTGTACAGTCAGCAACAACCTGACTGCAGCTAAACCATCCGCCAGCCTGCTCCCAGGAACCACACTGAACTGCAGGTGTGACGCGCACATACACCATGTGTCACAGCTACAGTCATGAAACAGATGCTCAAGTACCAACATGTCATCAGCCATCAACTTACACATCAATATATTATGACAGAGCCCTGAAACATGTTATTTTGAATTTTTTTTATGTCGGGTGTATTCACACGTGAATAAGGCTGCAAATGACTATTTTTATCGTTGATTAATCTTTATGATTTTCTCAATTAATCGATTATTGTTTGGTCTATAAAATGTCAGAAAATGGTCACCGTTTCCCAAAACCCAAGTTGAAGTCCTCGAATGTCCTGTTTTGTCCAAACCAAAAATATTCAGTTTACCGCCATAGAGGATTAAAGAAACCAGAAAATATTCACATTTAAGAAGCTGGAATCTGAGAATATTTACTTTTTTCCCCCTTAAATAACTCAAACCAGTTAATCAAAATAGTAGGGAATTAATTTAATAGTTAAGAAGTAATAGTTTAATTGTTGCAGCGCTACATGTCAAATGATCGAACACTTCAGACAGATTAGATATTTTTCTACTCAGTGGTGACAGCACAACCATTCAGGCAGAAGCTTTTTTTGTTATATTTGTTGAAATAATCTTTACATCCAGACAGTAATCAATAAATCAAATGCCGTGACAAAAATATTAAAAGCACAGCCAATCACTTTATTCGGACCAAATGAAATGACAGGCTGGCCTATTAAAATGCATTTTAGGGGAGCGGCTGTGACGGGAGGACTTTAGGTAAGGGGTGCAATTTTTTCAGTAGTATACTGTCAAAATCTAGCTGTCTCTTGCTAGTTTTTTTCCAACGTTGCCTACCCCAGTTTTAAATTTTTACAGCCTCTGATATCTATCACTGCACATGGACGTTAAAGCCTGCCGCACATAGTTGGAAAAAAGAAGGGGGGACTGAACACATGCACATCTCTATTCTACAACTTGAAATTGGCTCATTTACAGATTTTAATAAACATACAGTGGGTAAATTTGTCAAATTCTATTGCTGATCAGCTTGTGTGAGGCAAAGGCATTATGCAAAACTTATCAGTAGGTTTGTAGATTTACAAAAGCATTAACAGATCCAAGTGCATGTGTAACAGAGCTCATGAAATTCAACATAATTCGTTCACAATGTTAATGAGTTTAGCTGGCAAACTGTATGGAAGCCACATGTTAAAACAGCCCTGCTAATCTCTCCAGCCTTCTCTACCTTAATAAATCTTTCACCAAAGAAAACCAACAGATGTCCTTGGGGGTTCTGACCACACAGGTCAATAAGGCAAACCCACCAATAAGAGGCAGCTGCTCATTTCCCTCTGTCACTGAATAAGTTGGAATGGGATACACATCTACAGAAATAAAACAACTACTGTGAGGGACATGCTTATAAAGTGCAGTTCTATACAATGCTTCAAAAATGTCCATTTGCTTTTCTGCCCAGTATCAGGGATAAAACTAATCTTAAAAATGACCAATAGCAAGAGAAAGTAACCAGTAAGACAAAGGTATGAAAAGAATGAACTGATTACTTGGGTTAATATTTGAAGGTTCAGCACACAAACTAGCCTACAGTGGAGCTGAAGTCTTACCTCGTCTGTATAAGGCACAAATGACTTCAGCATTTAGACCAAACCCCCATGAAATTTTAGCTGTCTTAGGCTATGCGTTGAGCTTCATAACCCCAGCAGAATCACTGCTATAAAGCGCCAGAAAGAACTTTAAAAAAAAAAACCCACCCTTTTCAATCGTTCACCCCATCCAACCTGCTTGTGCACCCACAGCAGTCTCAACACAACAGGGCTAATATCAACCCTAACACACTGTTCCACCAGTAACGAGCGTTTTTTCTGAAATACTGGATGGATCAAACACTCTTGTAAGGGTGGTTGAAAAACGTGTTTGGCAACACAAGCACTTTAGTCAAAGCACACCTCCAGACAGGGAGGAACCGGAAAGCAAATTCACATCGAAGTCCTCAAGAAGTGCCGTAACCAGCTAACTGAGGATGAAGCCCAAGATCTCAAAGCCTCCCCTCTTGAATGTCCCGCAGCCTAAAACAGAGGCGCGGTCCCAGGTAAACATTCCGCCTTCCAGATGTCTGCCGCTTGCATCAGGCTGAGACATGACTAGACCTGTGACTCCTCCTTATCTCCAGATACCTTGAGACTCTGCCTATCCTACCCCCTGAGCTTCAACAAACTGTCAGCAGAGTTCATCTGTCAGGGCCGAACCAATGACACACATCTCAGCCAGGTGGAAGACCAGTTTTTCTAAAAGGTCATCATTGAAATTTGACACTCCTCACATTAACTTACAGCTTAGTACAGAGTCAGGCTTGTCAAGTCTGATCTCACTCGGGGCAAAAACTGTCACAGGAAAGTTGCCTTGGTTTAGTTGGCTTCTGAATTCCTCATGGTGCTAATGGCAAAGAGATCTTACTGTGGTTTTCATACAGTAGCCTATAAATTAAAGTAGCCTACAGCAGTGAGAGATTTTAACTTTTCTAACTGGCTTTTAAGGCCTATTTTAGATGGGAAGATTTACATGAATATTGAAATGGCCCTCGCATTCAGACCAAGTGACCAGTAAGACTCACCTGGTGCAGCACTTTATCCAGAGGCTCAGCTTTGACGATGTCTTCCAGAGTCAGTCCTGTCTCCTCTTTACATTGCTCTGTCAGCTCCAAAGTATCTGGTTTGACAAGACACCTCTGAAGCTTCCCGACCTGTGAAAGGATTTAGCGTTTCATGGGGCAGAATGGGGTTGGGGGAGCTAATTTATGGCTAATTATAACGTAGCCTCCCACATTCAGGAAATTCATTCTTACAAAAATAAAAAAAGTCAAACAAACAATTGACAATGTAGTTGCATAAAAGCACATAATTGTCAATAAAGCTTTGTTTATCTCGAGAAGCTGACATGCCAAACCAAAAAGGTGTGTTTTCTCCATTAGGTGAAATTAAACTCTTCACCTGTTTGTTAAATTTTGCGTCGCACCTGTTAAAAAGGTGCGCTAACAAGACGGGCTGGACAGAGAATTGAGTTAGCTAGCATTAGAGAAAGAGCAGGCTACAGACGCTTTCAGAGAGCACACCATGTTGATTTAAATGTCAAAACATATTGTTACTACAGGTAGACACTATGCCACAAACAGTCTGGATAGCCTACATAAGAAACCGTACAACGAACGAACGGGTCAGAAAGGTCCGTACCTTTTTCTCATGTAGATCCACAATTTGCCACACCAAGAGAATTATTTCCCTCTCATCCGAACCCAGTTTACCCCCATTTGCACCAGCTGTTGCCCCAAAGAACACCACCAGAGTATCACTGTGCGAAGCCATCAGGGACCACAAGGGTAAAAACTACAATTAAAGCAAAGATTAAAATAAAAATAACACGAGGGTTCACCTTTTTCCAAGTGATAAGAAGAGCGAACAAAAGGGCTGGAAACTCAATTGAGGTAAACGGAGAGAGAAAAGGGGGAGATTATTTTCAGAGGAGCCACGAAAGAGTTTGCGGTCAGAGACTCTACCTGTTGAAGTACTTGAGTGTGTTCTATCCAGAGATACTGGTTTAACTGGTAAGAAGGATGGGAATCCGTGTTTCTTTCACGCGAACTCCATAACAAGCCCTGGAGTTTTTTTCCCCCTCTCTCTCCTTTCTATTTTTTTCCGGCGTTACCTGTGTGGTTCGGCCTCTTAGCTAGGAGAGTCCAGAGGCGTCGCCTATTGGCTGGTTTGGAAAGGTGAGGGCGGGACGCTGGGGTGAGTGCTGTTATCTCATTGGTCAGATCTGGTGAATCAGGAAGTATTTTCTTAAAACAGGAGGCATCAGCCTGCTGCTGTTTTAAATTGACGTGGGGCAATTTTTGAGTGCTTTAAAAGGTTAATTATTTTCCATTTAAATTCAATTTGAAGGCCTACTTCTTCAAGTGATGACTAAATATGCATCAAATAATGTGTGAAGATATGTGTCTATAAGAGTTTAGCCAATATGGCTGTAGTGAACTGACAATTGTTTAACCGGCTATTTGTTGTCTGTCCTTTTACCAGGTTTTAGTTTGTGTTATAGACTACAGTTTGAAGGATAATAGTATCTGACCTTTTTGAACTTATATCCTCAGAGAACATAATACTATGTGTTTTAATGGTCTGCTTTTCATGCCTGTCCTAAATAGTATTTAAGCCCAGAAATTCACACAATTTAATGTATTAAGTGTAAGATTTATTGGCAGAACATGTGTACCTGATCAACATTTCTTGTGGGTTCTATAATAGTCATGTTGTGGGGGTTGGTATGAGTGTTCTGCAGAGTGTACTGCAACTAAGCTGACCCAAACATTTAAATAAAATTTAGCAGGACATATGCTGATTTTACCCTCTGGCTTATTCAATGCAATGTTCTGCACCTGGAAAACTGGCACATTCATACAAAGTGTGACACAGTGGTTCTCAAAGTGGGGTCCTTGAGGGGGTTCCATGGGGTTCCCAGCAAAAAGGGGGAATCATTTATTTTCACTGTAATTCCAACCATAAGTAACACAATGATGGAATGTATGATTATTTTGGTCGTGGGTTTCATACACTTTCTGTAATAAAACATCTAAAGGCAAAATTCCTATCGGATGGGGGACTCCGAGACAACATCTTGGTCCGTGGTCTAATTTGTGTCAGTTTAGGGTTCCTTGATGTGAAAACATTTGAGAACCACTGGTCTATGACTCTGTGTTTACAGGGAGTTGGAAACAATGTTGTTCTTTAAGTTTTCACTGATGTTATTCAGATGCAAAACTGTACACATGCAACACATAAGGCCATATATTCACCAAATGTTTCAAATAGTAAACTTTAGATGATTGCAATTGTGACATTATCAGGAAGATCTCTTTCAATATGTTCGTTTACAGTGGGTGTAAGGTATAAGGGACTGCAGGAAGGACAGAAGGAAAGGAGTAGAGGAGAAAAGAAAGACTGACACATGCTGACAGATAGAGAAAAAATAAAGAACAGTAGAATAGGCTAATCCTTTTTCATGCTCAACATCCATGCTGCTGAGCTGCAACTAAAACTGTGATATGGATATAACATCTACTGCACAGTATTTTTTTTCTGTTCAAAAATTTAAAGTATCATGTGGCTATATTTTTGTCTAGGAGCATCTTTCATATTTGAAGAAAATATGGCGCTTCAAAAGAGCAACATTAAACAATCTCGAGTTTTCAGTAACTTCACAGGTCCTTACTGGCCTGCTGGAGTTTTCGCTAGTCTTTGGCCCGGTTCCCAGCATACCATGTTTTGTTACTCCTGACACTCCCATCTCTGCTCGCTATGGGCCAGCAGACTGTATGAATGTATGAATGCTAGGCTTTTAGTCTTTTCACCTCCTTTCACTCATTTAAATCCCACAGTCTGAAGAGTAATTCCCAGTGTCTCCTTCCTTATGTGGAATCATTCTTTCCAGCTGAACCAGTCTGATGAGTTGAGGGACACACTGGGAAACACTTCAGCTGAAATCCGAGACACATAATGATATTGCTTTACAAACAGAACAGAAAAGAACATTGATCCACACAATATCACATAGGAGGCATGCTTATACATGTCGTCTGTGGCGCCAAAATGACGAGCTAAGTTTTTCTTTCAGCAGGTGTATTTGGTAAAAAGGTTGTATAGCCTGAATGAGAAAGCAACCTGTATGAGCCACCATCGTACCCAGAAAAAAAAAACCTTTTAGTTTTGGTGTCAGTGGTAGAATCATGTGGTGTGAGGTGTGTAGGTCTTCCACCAAGCCAAAAAAACAGGGTGTTATGCCAACCAACACATCCCAGTTAACTTTGGGGATTGCTAAGATTCATGGCTCAGGTTATCCCTTTGGAAGGTCCTGTTCTTTGGTGTACTTTTAGCCTTGGGAAGGATGGGTTACATGTAAAGGGATTACGGTAATCTGATTACAAAAACCAAAACATTTGATTGCTCATACAGCAGGATAACTGTGAGGGAGGTTTTGACACATCAAAAAGTGATCAACTTAATGTGTTCCAAACATGTTAGATTCTAAGAGTAAATGTGTGCCTACATTATTTTTCACCTTTGTTTCTAATCATGCATCAATATTTTATCAATTAACAAAACCCAAAAACCGTTCAGAACAAAGTGTTAATACAATTAAAGAGTATACACTCATAAGACAATGGGTACGTTAGACACATGCCACATTGCTGTCTCATTTACAGGCTGCTTCCTCATTCTGTGAGAAAAGGTCTAGCGTGTCTCAAGAATATGTTTTCTTGTGGGATCTTGTCAAACACGTATTTCTGTGTGACACCCTTTGCTCTTTGTAACATTCCACTGTCACAGTTAAAATTATCCTCACTCACTAAATTTCAAAGATTCCAAAGAGGTGACGAGTGCCGTCACAGCGGTTTTATTCAATCCTGTGTTGAAATCATTATCACAATGAGCCTTCTCAGAGTATTTACACAACACACAAATGACATCTCATGGGAAAATCATTAGTATGGAATGTAAATTATTACGAATGTGTGATGTTTTTTCTCTAAGACTTGACATTTGAACTGTCTTCCCTATATGTTACTACATTCAGTCTACTCTGAGCTGCCCAGAAAGGACATGGTAATTGAATGTGAAGCTTTTTTGTCAGCCTGAAATAATTTTAAATCCAAAGGTCAAATTTAAATAAACGTTACTGACGCAAAGTAAAATTATCTACTTATATTTATTGTCAACCATTTGTCAAATTTGTAAAACGTATAGAAAGAGTGTCTCCTAGAAGAGCTTAGTTCCTCCCACTTGAACTTCTCGAATGTTGCTGCTGAGTGTCAACACGCAGGTTATAAATGTCTGTGGTGTATGAAGCAAGGCAGTGCTAAAAGAGAATTTGATCATGACCATACCCTGGATAGATAAATTAAAAAAGGGCATTTTTTGGTGAAATAAAAATATTATAATAAAAAATACGGTGTCACTGCCATCTATTGGCTGTGTCAGTTGGTGAGAAAATTTTTTGTGTAGTCGTGGCAACATACACACTTAATGTGCTATGAGAAGAGTATTATAAATGTCTACCTGACATACGCATTTAAAGATATCAGTAAATAAGCTGATGCTGCACTCTCTACCTTGAAAGAGCAGGCTTGAGTTTTATAAGACTGTGACAAACATTAAGACATGATTCCGCTTTTTGCTGCTCAACAAAGGGAACATGCAGTTTTTCATTTTGCAATCTTTTCATGGTGAGGAAGTTGAAAGCTGGTGTCTGTTGTGGGATACCAGGACATTTGTTAGCTAATGTGTCACCAGTGAAGAACATTTTTACAATAGTCGTTAAGTTTAAAAAACAGTTTTGTTCCCAATCAGACTGAATCAGAGATTCTTCACTATTAGAAAGTCTTTAAGTCCCTCTTTAGTCTTTTCAGTCTCCATCAAGACAGCCAAAACTGTTTGAGAAAGAAGTGTACAAAAAATAATTAGTGGCAAGCAGGTGCCACCACAGGATTAGAATACTGTGTTCTGTCCAATCATGTTTTGTTTTTTAATTCTTAAACAGAATCAATCACACAATCTCACTTTGATGGAAAAGTATTGCATTTTTACAAATACTTGAGGCATGTCTTATGCATACACAATTATTGATTGCACTATATTATAATTACTATATGGCATAAATCTCAGTACAAATATATAACATATTTATAAATATATGTTCACCATTTGATAAACAACTAAAACAAAACAAACCTAAAATGGGTCATTTACAGAGTTGGACAAGTATGGCACAGATAAACTCCGTCTTCTTGTTCTGTGTTGTAATTTCATACAAAATGTGTCAAATACATACAGTAATCACATGACAGAGACACACGGCACATACAGAATTCACACATTTTCAATATCAGGATGGATTATTTTCACACATGTTTACTAATATGTCCATTTGTTCTTTTGACTCAGTCATACACTGAGAACTGTTGGTCTGATTGCTTTGTCTCTTGGACACAAAGGACAACTCTCTATTACCCTCACCTGGGGAGGTGCTGGAGATGTGGCGGAAGAGTTTCTGGATGCCGGTGTCACGCAGGGAGCTCCTGAAGGAGCGAGCTGCAAACATGTAGAGGATGGGGTTGACGGTGCTGCTGATGAAGACCATAGCTCCAGCGATGAAGACTATGGTGCTCCTGAAACTCTCCATATTTTTTGCTGCGTCAGGGAAGGAGTCTTCAGTGGCCAGGATGATGATTGAGAGGATGTTTCCTATCTGATGGGGAGTCCAGCAAATGGCAAACACGACCACTACACTGGCAATCAGGACTGTGGACTTGCGTTTGGACTTGAAGGACATCTGAGTGATCCGGCTGCACAGGCAGCCATAGCAGACCACGAGGATGGAGAAGGGTAATACGTAGCCCACCAGCGTCTCTAGCAGCACACACACCAGCTCCTGGGTCACAGAGGTGTAATACCGGTACAGACAGTGCTCCACTGTAGAATCCTTATCTACAATCTGAGTTGGGATGACAGGTATGCTGAACAAAAATGCTGCAGTCCACAGAGCTAGCAGAACTTTATTCAAAGCCTTTTTCCTCTTCCAGTAAGCTGACGCAAAGGGATAGCGCACGGCCACGAAGCGTTCTACACTCATGAGGGTTATAAGGAAAACACTGCTATACATACAGGCGTTGATCATGAACACGATGGCTTTGCAGGAGGCCTCTCCAAACACCCAGGAGCGGGCCAGGGAGTAAATCCATAAAGGCAGGGTGATGAGGACCAGCAGGTCAGCAGCAGCCAGGTGCAGGATAAGCACCACAGTGTGGGAACGCTGCTTCACGTGCCTCAGGATAGTCCAGATCACCAGCAGGTTCCCCGGAACTCCTACTAGAGCAGACAGGCCCAGGATCACACAAGCTGCTGCTGTCCCACCGTCAAACTCCTCAGGAGCCATTTCCTCTGAAGAAGACAGCTTAGTTGAACAGTTCATGCTTCAAGTGTATGTGCTGACACTGATGTCTGCATGAAAAGAAAAACAAAGTGCTGTACAAGCAAGTCTTCACTTCCCTTTAAGAAATAGACTGCACAGGAAAGGGGTTTCCTCACAGGGCTATTTGAGACACAGCGAGGTGATTCATGCATGCGTCATAAGTCCATTTTTCTAGGGCATTGGTTCCTACCTTTTGTGCCTGATGTACCCCCACATCCCTATCAGACGAACTACCTCCTTATCAAGTACCACCATCATGTTACAAATGTTTTCATTTCAGTCGATTTTAAAGGGGATGTTAAGTAACGTTACAACTGAATTGTCAGTATTAAGCTTGGTTTAGCCAAATGTGCATTCTTACTCCATCTTTAAACTATCTATCCATTAGCTAATTATTTCAACTATTTAACCATTACATTTGGCTAATTACAGCTACCATTTATCTATTACTTTTAGCTTGCTATTTTACCTGTTTGTCCATCAATTTCAGCTAATTATTTATTTGTTTATACATTACTTGTGGCCATTTCAACCATTTATCTGGTCATATGTAACTATTTTACTATAATTCATGCAACTATTTAAATATTTTATCTACTACTTAGCTAACTATTTCAACTTCTCTGCTAGCTTGCTAACTAGTATTCCTGCACACTTATACTATATAGCTTACTGGTTATTGTGACAATACATTTACCAAAGATCAGCATCACACCAAGTTGGATGGTTCTATCTGGATTGTTATTTTCCTCCTTAGCACAAATATGGGATGGCAATACATATAAAATGTCTCTTTTTTTCAAATTTGTTATGATACTCCACATGTGCCCCGCGGCATACAAGTAAGCTACACTAGGTTGGGAATCACTGCATTAGGGTATAAAAAGAAGTGTGTCGTCCGAGTGATTTAAGAAGCGGTTTAAAATAAAAATGTTCAAATATTCAAATATTGATGAAACGTTCATTTCATTTATATTGCATTGAAGGTTTTCTTATTGTGCAAATAAACCTTTCTCATAGCTATTTGTTAATTAACATTTCTTGGTGCAAGCTATTTTTCAGTGGCCACGGCTCTCCTTTACTCCTACAAGTGCCTGCTCTATGCAGGGTAGGCTATGCAGCTGATGTTGAAGCTACTGCAACTCCAGTACCAAACATTTCCTAGTGGCTCCAAGGACTACAGACCTGTGGCACTGACCTCCCACATCATGAAGACCATGGAGAGACTGGTTCTGGATCAGCTGCGATCCATAGGCAAGACCTCACCTGGACCCACTCCAGTTCGCCTACCAGCCCCGACTGGGAGTTGAGGACGCCATCATCTTCCTGCTCAACCGCACCTACCCCACCTGGACAAGCCGACGAGAACTGTGAGGGTCATGTTTTTTTACTTCTCCAGTGCTTTCAACACCATCAGGCTGGCCCTGCTGGGTGAGAAGCTGACAGTGATGCAGGTGGATGCCCCCATCGTGTCCTGGATTGTTGACTACCTGACTGGCAGACCACAGTATGTGTGCCTGCAACGCTGTGTGTCAGACAGCATGGTCAGCAACACTGGGGCTCCGCAGGCGACTGTCCTCTCTCTTTTCCTCTTCACCATCTTCACCACAGACTTCAACTACCACACAGAGTCCTTCCATCTTCAGAAGTTTTCTGATGACTCTTGCTGTGGCAAGGGTGACGAGGCTGAGTGCAGAGCTGTGGTGGGGGACTTTGTCACATGGTGCGAGCAGAACCACCTACAGCTCAACGTCACAAAGACTAAGGAGCTGATTGTGGATCTAAGGAGAGCCAAGGCACCAGTTACCCCTGTTTTCATCCACGGGGTCAGTGTGGAAATTGTGGATGATTACGAATACGTGGAAGTGCACATGGACAATAAACTGGACTGGGCAAAGAACACTCAAGCCTCCTACAGGAAGGGCCAAAGCCGTCTCCTATTTTCTGAGGAGGCTGAGGTCCTTCAACATCTGCAGGACGATGCTGAGGATGTTTTATGAGACACTGGTGGCCAGTGCTATCCTGTTTGCTATTGCATGCTGGGGCAGCAGGTTGAGGGTAGTGGACGCCAACAGGCTCAACAAACTGATCCACAAGGCCAGTGACATTGTGGGGGTGGAGCTGGACTCTCTGTTGGTGGTGTCAGAGAGGAGGATGCTGTCCAAACTACATGTCATCTTGGACAATGTTTCCCACCCACTCCATGATGTGCTGCTCAAACACAGGAGTACTTTCAGTGCAAGACTCATTCCCCCAAAATGCACCACAGAGCGCCACAGGAAGTGATTCCTACCTGTGGCCATCAAACTCTATAACTCCTCTCTTTAAGTGTCTGACAGTTATTAAACATCTCGGGATACGTATGTAACCCTGGTTCCCTGAGAAGGGGAACGAGACACTGCGTCGGTTACGACACTATGGGAACGCCTCTAGGCGTAGCAGGTCTGAACGTGAATGAAATCACTCCAATCCTAATGGCTTGTTGCTAGAACGGTAAGGTGTGACGGAATAACCGGAGGAGTATAAAGCACACCTGTACACACTCATCATTACTATGAAGCAGGCGCTTCAGGCGGGGAGAGAGGTGCGGCGGGCCGACGCAGTGTCTCGTTCCCCTTCTCGGGGAACCAGGGTTACATACGTAACCCGAGACGTTCCCCTTCGAGGGAACTCGAACTGCGTCGGTTACGACACTATGGGAACGAGATACCCACTAAACCGTGCCGAAAACCCCGCCTGTCCCAGTGTGCAATAAAGTGGCACGACTAAGAGGCACGAGTGCCAGGTGCCGAAGGAAGGTCAAGACTGTAAAACCGAATGAATGTGTGCGGAGTGGCCCAGCCAGCCGCTAAACAAACATCCTGCAAAGAGGCCCCGGAAAGGAGGGCTCGAGAGGCCGCCATGCCTCTGGT
>NC_060169.1:25350015-25370105 GCF_021292245.1 Micropterus dolomieu | reverse complement strand
AAAGGAAAATGTGCTTTTAGATGTAAGAGAAGAGATGCAGTAGTTATATCCAGATTGAGGTTTGGGCACTGTGGGCTGAGGAGTGGGCTGGCTCTGATTCGTAAACATCCTGATGGAAAAGGTGAATGTGGAGACAAGGAATCAGTAAAGCATGTATTAGTTCATTGTGGAAAGTACTCTTGTCAAAGGAGGAAATTGTTTAGAGAACTGGGCGCAATTGGATAAACTATTTTTAGTCTACCCACTCTACTTAATTTGGATAGTTGTAACAAAATGAAGAAACTGATTCAGTATCTACATAAAACGGGATTATACAAAAGTATTTAGGCAATCACAATTAAAATGTGTATAACGAACAGAGGAGGGCAGCAATACGCCATAGATGCGTCTAGTCTGCCGGAAACAAGAAGAAGAAGAAGAAGAAGAAGAAGAAGAAGAAGACGACTTCCCTCAGCCTGCTGCCTGCTCGGTGAAAGAAACATGACGATGTTGTCAACTACGGTGTTCTCAGTGCAGCTGCACTAAAAGTACAGCAGTAAATACAACAACAGGACATCTTTTTTGTGGTTAACTAAATTTGTGACAAACTGTAAGTGACGATGTAATACAAACTCGATGTGTGTTCGCTCACAGTGGCTGCGTAGCTAATAACAGTCGCTAACAAGTAAGCTAGTATTAGGTAACGTTAGCCAGGTAAACAGCTAACGTTAGGGGCGTGAACTCTTATGTTAATGTTGGCCATTCTGAAGCGCTTGTCAACGGGTTTCACTTTATTTAGCTGATTGAATCTTTTATCGTTACACTTCACCAAAGACAGGCCAATTCGGGAGTAGTTTGCGCCTTTACCAACTGTATTGAGCTAACGTGAAATTAGCCTTTGCTTGAGAACCCGTTGAGAGCCAAGTAGCTAACATCTAAGACTAACGTCTTCTAACTTCATGGAAATGTTAACTAAACCATATAAAACATTAACGATCGTATGCTGACGCTTTGGTAACTATGCATGTTGAAAAACGAATACTAATTTACGTTTAACGTCAGCTTAGTAACGTTAAAGTTTGGCCAGCGTTAGCTAACTTAACTCACTTCTGCCCACAGGTTGTTCCAGTTGTTGGATCGGGGCAAACACCGTTTTCACAAGTTGAGAAGTGGACCGTGAACACTGCAATGCCTCTTCTGTTTTTGGAGAGGTTTCCTTGGCCCAGCCTGCAGACCTATACAGCACTGAGTGTGGCTTTGCTTGCTGGCAGCATCTTCAGTGCCTACACCACTGTGATTGACCCGGGGTTTGCGGCCTTGGAAACCGATGAAACACCAGCTCCCTCTGAAACGGATCTCGAACATCTAAATGATAGTAACACAGAACTGGCGACCCGTGTCTTGCGGTATCTCGTCGCTGACAGTCTCTTTGTATGGGTGAGTGTCATCCCGTTTAAGACTTTGCATTGCTTGATAAGATTATGTTGTTCTTACAGAAAATTGACACTTTATTCTCTGTCCTAGGTCTTAGTCAACACCTTCTGCTGCTCCTTGATGTTAATTGCAAAAATGATTCAGTATGTGGTGTTTGGTCCGCTTAGAGTCAGTGAGAAGCAGGTGAGTCTGTCTTTTAACAGCGTTAAAATGACAAATAGAGCTACTTACATACCTGTTGTTGTTGTTGTTATTAAGCTTTTTTAGTAAAATGCATCTCATTTGTTCTGTGTTGATTTCTCAGCACCTGAAAGATAAATTCTGGAACTTCATCTTCTACAAGTTCATTTTCATCTTTGGTGTATTGAACGTGCAGACCGTGGATGAGGTGGTCATGTGGTGTTTGTGGTTCTCTGCCCTGGTCTTTCTTCATCTCATGGTGCAGCTCTGTAAAGACAGATTTGAATATGTAAGTATTATGAACTACACTTTTTTACTCTTACTAGTGCCCCAAAGCATGGTTTATGACTACCTTGTATGGTAAACTGGGGCAGGACAACAAACCAAATTTATTGACCTTATGAATCTGTTATTTTTCAAATTTTCTCATCACAATTATCCAATCCATTTCATCTGAGAAGAGTTAAAACAACTGCTGATATTGTAACAACTTTCATGGATCATGTTGTAGCTAATACTAATTAGTCATTTAGCTGACATTTTTATCCAAAGCAACTTGTGCAGTGGGAATCAAACCCAGGTCTTCCACACCTAAGGCAAGTGTCTGATCCGCTGCACCCTCACTACCCACTAATGTAACCTTTCAATGTAAACATGTCTGAAGAAGATTTGTCATGGTAAACAACCTGGGTCAAGGTCACCGGTACTTGGAGATTATTTGTTTATTCTACAGATCCTCCAAGCTCTTATTTGTTAGGACGCATTAATTACTTCAGAGATTAGGGTTGAAACAGTATACCAATGCTCTTTTAAGATGACTACCATATTACCATTCTTACATCCCTGTATGAAACCAGTTTCTATTTATGCTACACAACAAACATGATATGGCTAGATCTACATACTTTGTGCTGACTTGTTACTCATAAGGACTGAGAATAAATGCAAGATAACCAGAAACCTGGCATTTGACAACACCTGATAAATGCACTTTCCAGCTTTATAAAGTGGTGTTTTTAAAAGGCGTGGTGAGTGTCCCCTGAACGTCTGAGAGTAACTGTACTCTTTTCAGCTCTCGATCTATTTATAGTTCCTTGTACTGGCTTGTCAGGCCACTGATACAGCTTCAGTTGCTAAACTGACATGTCCCTGGATCAGATTATGCTCTGCTTGTTGGGGAAAACAAAATATCATATGGCCTCCTTGCAAGCAAGTTGGAACCATTAACAAATAACCAAGAACTGTGGATTTGTTAAGACAAGTGCATTTCCATTCTGCTTATCGGTTCCTAACTTTTTGCATTTTTCAATCGCACTCCCAAGTCAAGTGCAGTGAATATTTTACAGTCCGTACAGCCTATCTGCCTGGACCTGCTATGCTAACCTAACGTCAAGTTGTTTGTTATGTGGTACGTCAACAAAGTATGCGAGAAGTGAGTACTCCTGTTTACATTTATGGACCACTGCAGGAAATGCTATAGTTTCACTAAAAAAGATAATGACACAGCAAAATGCAGCACCTGCAGTAAGGAGATTTTGTGCAAGGGAGGAAGCAGCTCCAGTATGATGAAGCGTTCATTTCAAAACAGCGTTAATCAAAAGGAATGCGCCGTGTTGATGTGTTGCGTTCTCACAGCAACGACAATGCCCCAGATACGGCTACAACTAGTAGCAACGTCTCACACAGATGAGCTGACACTCACCTTTTTTATTGAAAATAAAGGAATGGTGTCGGCGAATTATTCCAATATATATTTTCCTTTGATACAAGTCCCCAGAGACACCCCTATAGTACAAAAAAATCCTTTCACTTTAGTCATGGAGGGGAAGATGAGCAAGAAGAAAGTGGATGTGAATGTAATGTGCTCCACATGGCGGTATGTATGTGTCACTGTCTGCTAGTCTTTGTTTCTGTCTGTGGAGAGATCTGCACTTCTGCATATTCTTTTTAGGTTGATGTCTGTCAGTTGTGTTAGCCCAGCTGTCTTCCTTCCTGTTTCCCTGTTTCTGTGGGTTCTAGCTTTTGGTTGAAAATTTAACCTACATATCTGATTGTAGGTTAAATTGCCAAAGATGATAGCCATATTGTGCTGTCAGCGTGCTGAAGACACCTTGTTGTATTAAAGTTTTACAGGTTTGATGAAATCTATTTTATTTCTTTCAGCTCAGCTGTTTTAATGTTTGCAATGAGGTCCTAAACTGTGTTCTAGTTGCTGTAGATCAGGGGTTCTTAACCTTTCTGGCAGTCAGGGCCCTTTTTTTAGGTTTGAAATATATTTATGTATATTTATTTTTTATAGCCCAGTGTCACATGAAATGTCTTAGTGGGTTGTACAGACCCACATGAGCAGCACTTTCCAAGCCAGCACAAGCTCAAGGAGACATCAAACTGCCCCAGAAACATTAGGAAAAACCATGAGAGAGGCACAATCCACTCATGATCCACATTTTATTCCCTACAGCTGTCTTTCTCTCCTTCCACTCCCATGAACAGCCATGTGCGTGTGCTTTGTCTGCTGGTCTCCCTGCTGCTGGACTGCTGTGGCCTGGCTGTGGTCTGCGGTCTGCTGGGAGCTTCCAATGGCATGCACACCCTCTCCTTTATGGCAGCAGAGGTGAGAACCATTTTGACCACACTTGGCACAGATGATTGTGAACTCTCTATATCCGGTTAGGTCCATGTGGTTCTTATTTAGCAAATTATTGTTTTGTTTGACATGGTTATGTCTCATGGTTATGGGTCTTTGGGTAAATCAGTGATATGTTTCAGATTCAGCTGAAATCAAGATAATTGGCAGAATATTTAGCAAGAAACAAAATATAGTGAAAGCAAAACAATCATCTTTATTTTCAGCTAATTAAATGGTAAACAAGATGAAAAAACATAACAGGAAATGTCTTTTCATGTTAGCAGAAACTGAAATTGTTTTCACACAGTTATCACAAATTACCTTAACCACACTTTCAGCAGTTGCCCTGGTCAGTCATATTGTAAACACTGCAAACCTCTTATAGCAGAAAAAGCACAGTTAATTAATTAAATTTTATTAAAAACATGAATAATTGTTGAATTTCATTCAGTGTGCCAGTTCCAGGGCTCCAGTTTTGTGCATGCGGGCTCACAAGCGTGGCTTACTGGGGCACTAAAATCATCCCCTCAACCTAAAATGTCCACTTTGGAAAAAGTTATTTGATACAGAAACTGTCTCCAATTGAGAGAGGCCTAGTCTAATAAACACACCAATAATCACTGTACCATTTTAAGCACCAAACATTCCCTTCTCAGTTCCTTCAGATAGAGATAGTGTTAATAGTGTTTTATTTTAAAAGTCACAACTGTAACATCAAGCTTTGGATTGTTCAGTATGCACAGTAGACTACATCACGTTCACCTGTGTCCTCTGTTCCTTCAGTGTCTGCTGGTGACTGTACGCACTGGGCATGTCATCATGCGGTAAGTCCCTTCAAAGCCTCCTTACACATGCACACACGTGCACACACTGCAGCAGTACAGATAACATAGCCTATGCAGATTTAGAATCAGAGGATAATATTAGCGACACCATGTGCTTTCCTCTGGTTCCATTATACCAGTGTGAAAGGCTTCTTTATCCCAAAGAAGGTGGTTAGGATTAGACAAGCAGCAGAAACAACTTGGATCAGCTGAAGTGCTCACAGATGCAGTATGTTTTAGTCTGACACTAAAACTTCTAAACTCTTGTCAGTTAACAGTGATTTGCCTCCATGCATAGCAAAATAACGTTTGTGGTGACCAACTGCTCTGTACTTAATAAAATACTGATTTGCCTTTTGTTACTACACATAGTTGATTACGAGTTCATTTAAATATTTTCACTCCTTTTCTTTTAACCAAGCATATCGGCTTAAAGTTATTTACGGGGGCAATTGTGTGGAATTGTGAACTTTGATTATCTCTCATTACGCTGTTCTTCTCTCTTGTAAATGTGTTGCTACCTGCTCCTTCTGATGGCAATATTACACCGTCTTTGTTTCATGTATTCATGTTGTTTGAATTGCCAGTCCCGATCAAAGATAATGGTCACATCATCCACCATACCGTCAAAATATTACCTGTGTTTCATGGCCTGAAAGAGCTGTGCATGTCCCCTCAGTTACTCAATTCATCTGTGGGATCTGAACCATCCAGGGACCTGGGAGAGTAAGGGAACATATGTCTACTACACAGACTTCATCATGGAGTTGGCTATGCTCTTTCTCGACCTCATGCACCATATCCATATGCTGGTAAGACACAGAGGGGAACAGGTGTTGGCATGTTATGAAAATTGTGTTTCTCCCTGTCTCTTTTTCTACCCCCTAATCTTTAATCTGTTCTGTCCATATGTCTCTCATTAGCTTTTTGGCAACATCTGGCTGTCCATGGCAAGCTTGGTTATCTTTATGCAGCTACGGTATCTCTTCCATGAAGTCCAGCGCCGCATCCGCAGGCACAAGAACTATCTTCGTGTCATCAATAACATGGAGGCCAGGTGATTGTATATTTTGAATTCAAAATATGCCGGCGAGGTGTTATGTTTTTTGGGTTGTCTGTCCGTCCCATTCTCGTGATATGCCAGGAACGCCTTAAGGGGATTTCTTCAAATTTGGCCCAAACATCTGCTTGGACACAAGGATGAAATCGTTAGAATTTGGTGGTCAAAGGTCAAGATCACTGTGACCTCAAAATGACGTAATGACCTTTTTTTTTGTTTGTTTTGTTTTTGTACCTCAAATGTCAACATCACTGTGACTGCATCATGTCCTGGAAAAATATTATTTGGCCATTATTCAACACCTTAACTCAGGAGCAGACGGGGAGTTTGTGACCATATGTAACAGTTGGTCTGACACTGAAGAGGTGACACTTCTGACTCAAAGGTCATTGTGACCTCAAAATAGTCTTTACCTATAACATAAGGATGAATTGTGCGATTCCCAACACACGAGCAAACAATAACTAGCACAGAACGCACAGTACGGGCTTTCCTCCATCTCATCCATTCTGCCTTTCACTTCCTCGCTCATTCTGAATTTCGAGCATCATCGGAATCACGTAACTGCTAATAATGTTTAGAGCGCGCCTAGCTAATCTTGATCCTGTGCGTGTGTGATTGAGTTTAAGCTCATTGAGAGGCTTTGCATCTAAAAATGCCAGGAGAAATCAACAGCATCAAATTTTGTGTAGCTACACTCTAAGAATCCATCTTCTTCATCTTTACATAAGTACATGTGTATCTGTTAAGCCAATAAATCTGATACTCCTTCATTAATCAGATCAATAATGTGTATCAACTGGAATAATTCATATAATCAGGATACACTTTATACCTTTTTGTATTTAATTCTATCCATGTATTCACTACATATGAGTGTCTGGCCGAACTGCGACTTGACTGGTTGGCGGAGGCAAACAACCACACAATTTGTAATGAAAGCTTTGTAAATTCCATCGTTCATTAGTTGTTTCATCATCATTTGTATATACTGTGAACTGTATCTGTACAGATTTGCTGTTGCTACTGCAGAGGAGCTGGCAGCTAATGATGATGACTGTGCCATCTGCTGGGACACCATGTTGACAGCACGCAAGCTACCTTGCGGCCATCTCTTCCACAAGTAAAGTGATTTTTCAATCGGCAATCCCTGCATGGACTGTGTTCTGCAGATTGTTTTACTGGCACCACTAACCTGTGGCTCCATAGCCTGGAAATAATTTATCTTTAACTACTAAAGATTGCTTTAAGGAGAGACTGCAGGAATAGCGACAATGAGCTATACCAGCCTTGAATGCAGAATCCTTAGTTTGGCTAGTGCCAAAGTCTTTCATAAGTTATATATATTTTTGTAGTAAATCTCACTGCAGAACTGTCCTTAGCTTCTGTCATATTATTTTTCTTGTTTGGATTTTATCTCCTGCCCTTGAGTTGTAGCAGTTTACTGAAAATTTTCAGCTTCAGTAAGATGATCCTAATGTGTAGCTACTTCAGACTTCTGAGCCTTGTAATGAATGTCAAGTTTTTATACAGAGAAATGTAATATAACGTGTGTGTGTGTGCGCGCGCGTGTGTATATCCAGCTCTTGTTTGCGCTCGTGGCTTGAGCAGGACACATCTTGTCCAACGTGTCGGACATCCCTGAACATTAATGGGGACGGGGGCCAGGCGAGAGGCCAGCAGCCGGCCGGTGGTATGGAAGACAACATTGGCCCAGTAGGAGCTGCTGCAGATGCTAGACCACATATCAACCAACACAATCATTTCTTCCACTTTGATGGTAAGTCTGTTGGACACAAGTACAAGGATGAAGGGTTTATTGCCTAGTAGGTTTTGACGTACAAGGAATTTGCATAACTGTCACAATAAACATAGTAAAAGAAAAAGTACTGTAAAAGTCAAGAATCAAAAATATAAAATTGAAATGTACAACAAGAGATATGGATAGTGATTAAATGTTGACCAAGGCAGTGTTTCCCGCAGGATTTTGTGAGACTATGGTGGGTGGACATCGACCCTCTAGGGGGGTCCGGTGGCATGCATAAATCATATTATATGATGTGCTCGTATTGCGTACAATTAAGATTAAATGGCCTCTCTTCAAGTAAGACTCTCATACTGTAACACTTGTTACAAAGTGAGAAAATGACAGAATAAAGTTGTAAACCCTGCCTGTCATCTCGCGCTCCTTTAACTGCATTTACCATAAAGGCACTAATATGTGTGCTCTCAAAATCTAGCGGTTAGCTTGATCACGTTCTCACAAACGAGGGACAGTGGAAACACTCAACGCTGTTCAAACCGTTTAGTTAATGTTACCATACTTACCTAAAAAAAAAAAAAAAAAAAATAGGGGTTGTCTCGAGTTGGATGCCAGTGTGTCAGCGAGCGAGTTTACAGCAGCGGGGAGAAGCGGCGCAAAACACGTCAGAAGTCTTTCATTTTAATATATTTTAGGTTCATTTTGAAACTATAGCGGAAGAAATTAGACTGTGGTGGGCTGCCATAGTCATAGTCATATTAATTAATGTGGAACACTGCAAGACATGAGCAAATGTTCACAGAATAAGTCTCTTACAGGTTCTCGCATTGCCAGCTGGCTGCCCAGTTTCTCAGTGGAAGTAATGCACACCACCAATATCTTGGGCATCGCTCAGGCCAACAACTCCCAGCTCATGGCCATGGTGAGTTCATGTTTACAGACTGAAGGAATTCGTGTTGGTTTTATGAGAGGTGATACACAGATCGGGTCAGGTATTGAACCTTTTTATGACACTCCTATTTGCCACAAAGCCAATCTTGCCATAATTATATCTCATTCTTTACTCCATGTCCTGCTTTTAACCAGTAGCCAGTGCCTGAAAATGTTGCCTGGGTTTTTACCATAGCTCCAATGCTCTTAACATCATTACTTTGCTCACATGGTATTTGACTTCCTTGTAAATGCTTGTTGACAATAATGATAACCTCTTTATTTGACCAACAGATTTAGCAGAAACTGTTACAAAAGATGCCATGTGTATTTGAACAAAGATTCCAAGTATTTTACAGTGTTATACTCTACACTCTACTCTACACTAATATTGTAGGTTTTAAGACCTGCTTGTGTCAACCTTTTTTTTAAAAATTATTATTATTATTTTTTTTAAAAGTCTGGCTTTCACTTCTGCTCTTCTCTCTCCAACCATGTTTCTCTGAATCGCTCATCAGGCCCATCAGATCCAGGAGATGTTCCCTCAGGTGCCCTCCTACCTGGTGATGCAGGACCTGCAGTTGACCCGCTCTGTGGAGGTCACCACTGACAACATCCTGGAGGGACGCATACAGGTGCCTTTCCCAACACAGGTCAGTCAACTGGAGGCTAAATGTTAATAGCAGCATTGTTTGTCGTTAACACATTGCTCTGCTCATTTCTCAACACTTCTGTCAATGCTTCCTGGACCTCCTGTTTCACCTTGATCACTTTCCTATGTTGTTCTCGAAAGGCAGAATGTAACATATTTTCTGTGTTTGTCCTTCCTCAGGCCATAGAGCGTGCCCCTACACAGGTGAGCTCTGCACCAGACGAGCTGGACGGCCCCAGTGGAGCAGCTGAACAGGGCCTCAGTGAGTCAGACAGCATGGAGGTCAGGGGAGGTCGCTTCTCTAAGTCGGCCGAGGAGAGGCAGAAGATGTTAAAGCAGAGGAAAGAAGAGTTGCTCCAGCAGGCTCGCAGGTTGGTACAATGATGGCTGGAGGTCTGTACCTCCTATAGGAGTTTTTTTTAGTTCAGCAGTGTATACTGTGTTTAATGATAATATACCTTTCCTTGTGGGCATGTTTTACTCAGTCTGTGACCCAAAGTCAGTCAAGTAAAATATTTGAAGACCTTTGCTTGGCTACCTGAGTAGCTGAAAAGCCCAGTTTGACATTTGTCAACTAATGTAGGGCATTCCTGGTTGCCTTCTTTTCCGCTATCATGCATTTTCTGTTCCCGTGGTCATGTGCTGTTCCTTACCTCCCTGTAGGAGATATCTAAACAAGAGTCCAGAGGACCAGGATGAGGATTTGCCTGGACTGGAGGAGGACATTCTTCCAGAATTGAACTTGACGGTGCTGAGACGTAGAACCATGGCGGCAGCTGCAGAGAGACGCATGCAAAATCAACAGGACCCGGCACCCTGATACAGAGACTGGTTTCAGCAAAAGAGTCTACCACGTTGTCATCCCACGAGGCACTGACAGCTATTTCAAACCCCCCCACATTTGGTGTACAGTCAATGGTCATCACCTATTCAAAACAATTATTAAAAACACATTGCAAACATGGCCTTTGGACTGTTTTGGCTGCCTAAATAAGGTGGGACTATTGTGAATGGCCTCTGCCTCACTGATACCAGAGTATTTGGAGCATTATATAAATTAATGGGTGCAAGTCAAGAAATGCAAGGTTGTATTGCCCTTTAATCATGTGCCACACATTGCAACCACCAGCTTCAGTAGGGAGTCAGTATCTGCCATGATTGGGACTGGCAAATGAGCATGTTTTGCATTCAGAAGAGTCTTTTATGAGAGAGGGTTTGTAGGTAGCATCACTAGATAAATCTGTTTGGATCCTTATGTGTTTTCCTTTTTGTCATTATTTTTTCTCATTTGATTTGGTGGCAGAAAGCAACAGTCTAGATGAAGAAATTCATCTTATATGTTATTATTTTACTGTGAATTAAGTGTAGGAAAAATAAGTCTTTATTTCTTACCTTGGAGTAAGAGAATGTCACTTTAGTATTGTTCAGGCTTTCCGTCAAATATGAATGTTTCTATCAAAATAATGCTGCAAACAGTGTTTTTGACCCGCATGGGTTCTGTATTTAGTGTGTAATATCACCCATTGCAAACAGTTTGCATTTTGTTATTTAACAAGGGGGGCAGTGGGCATGTACATTTTCATTTTCTAATACCTTTCCCTTAAGACGCATACTTAACAAAGGGGATGTATTATTTTTTTGTACAAGTATGTTGGGTGTCATCCTGAAATTACCTTCTGATAATGAGCAGTTCTCTCTGAATAAGATGAACTGCCGAACTAATGGGTCATCCTTGGTCATCTGATTTTTAGGTTGTGTATAAATTGTTTTAAGTATGTTACAGCTGGACTTGCTGTTGTCTTTTGAAGACATTTTGCCACTCAGTCAAAAGGCTTGGGCAGCGAATTTGAGCAGCAGCAAAATCTTTTCTCAAGACATAACAGCAAATCCAGTTGCCTTTGAAATAATACTTCTATGACCTGAATGACTGAGAATCTTTTATGAAGACATTTTTTGGGTGATTTATTTGTGCTGCCTTTTGTCTATTCACTTTGAGGAGAGCCAATTCAAAAATTATACCAGCGAGGAACATTATCATCCTCTGCTCAGAGATCTTATTTTAACAATGTACAGCAATGTACAACATGGACTGGACATTTTCGGTATTATAAAATTTCACTAAATCTGTACCTGGTTGAGACATACTGATGGACACCAAGATGGAGACTGTCTGTATTATTAGTGTTGGATTTTCTTGTGATTACAGTGCAAGAGCAGTTTGGGGTGAGATATGCATGAATCTAGACAAGTGCTTTTGTTTCCTTCCATTTTATCCCAAAGAAAATCCCACAAACATCTACTAAAAGCGTTGAAGTGTTGTGATCTACATTGTGTGTTTATTTTATTGCTCAAACTCTGTTTGCGGGTTGTTGTTCGCAGATACAATATAGGATTTAGACTTCAGATTTCAATTAGTCAAAATGTAAAAATGAAATTGGACAGTTTTGTTTTCATTTTTTGTATTTTTCATCCAGGTATTTAACGACTATCCATGATCTATTTTCCTGTTCATCTTTATCTTTCATAACCATGACTTATTTAATCAAAACTGAAATTTTTTGGGGGGACTGAGCTTTCCTGTGTTTTTGTGCCTAAATCAAGAATGGTTCAGTTATGGATAATTTCTGTAAATCTAGTTTTTGTAAAATATGTTAATACAAAAGACTTAATAAACCGAGCTTAAAACAGCTTTTTAACAAAACATAGTAATTCAATCTTTCTTCTACTAATGCTTGGGCTTGGCTTTGGTCTTTTCCGATCAGAGAGAGACTTAAATATTATGCTGTTAAACCATAGACTGTATATAAAAAAGTGTTAAACGTGTAACATGATGAAACTTGCCTAAGGTGCAGTGGACAGTATCCAAAACACTGGACTTTGACTTTATTAGTCCAATAAATGTGTGTGTGTGTTTTGGATTGAGCATTGAGCCAGAAGGAAATCGTTGTTAAACATCGCTCTCGATGGAGTATGAAATGATTCGTTTAAGTAAGGATCATATGCTGGGCTCTGGTAGGGATGTGTGGCTTTACTGATAGATTAACGTCATTAGGCCGCGCCCCTTACCTACAGCATCTCTGCCACGTCATACAGAAGGGCTCGTGGCAGGCGGAAACAGCAGCCGACAACACCCACGCTGTTCATTTTAATGATGTATCTGTAACACAGCCTCATACAAACCCACTGGAACTTCCCGGTTGTCACTGTACGTTACTTCTACGTCTGGGAATTGAAGTAGAGCATAATTTCTTGTGTGTTTTTTGTACTGGTAAGTTAAGTACTTATGCTAGCTATGTAACGTTAGCCAGCTAGCTGCATAGCATGGCAGTGTAAGTTAACCTTAAAGAGGTAACGTTAACGCCAATGTTTTATTTGAAGTGTGAATCTAACTTAACGTTACAGCTCTGACGCTAGTTACGATTTTTTTTTTTTTTAGAGAAAATTACCTCAGGTAGCTATTTGACAGGTCACACGAGAAAAGTAAGAGTCTTTGTAGACGGTATATCTGATAACGTAACGTTAGCTAACTAGATATGATATATAGTTGATCGTTAATAATCAGACTGGTAATTTGTTCCTGACGTTACGTTAGCTAGCCAAGACACTGTGGACGGTGTGAAATAGTTATTGAAGTGTAACACAAGCTACTACTGCAAAATACAATGCCCACACTGGGCACTTTAAAACACAGACATATTGTTATTTGCGTGTCTTGGTGATCTGGAAATTATGACACCAGTAAAGTTAAATGGTGTTTTGCTGTCATGGAAACCAGAATGAAGAAAAACTCCAGTTTTAAAGCCAACAACAGTGATAATGTTACCTGTTGGCCTTGATGTGTGAATGGGCCCTGCTCATATTACATGTCCTGGACTACATCCTGGTAAAACCTAGTTAAGTTAGTTTATTGCAAGAGGATGTGCATTGTAGTTCATATTTAACTAGGTGTTCTCATTGATATGCCAACTGGCATGTCAACAACTGAAGCATTGCAGTAAAGTAAAGACAACATTTTGCCAAGTGAAATAGAATTTGTCAGGTCAAAGTTCTGTGTGACTTAGAGCAAACATATTTACAATATGTTAGCTCATTGTGCTGATGTATATTAGACAGATTAGAAACAACGTTGGCATTCAGTTTCAGATTGTGGAATGCTGCTGGACGAGACTCCACTTTTTGAGCCTTCCCTGCTTCAGGAGCTAGACTGGAGTAGCAACGCTGTCTCCTTCTCTCCCCCCATCTCCCCGTCCAGCCCAGGGGAAGGTCTGGTGCTCAGGCCACTCTGTATGGCAGACTTCAACAGGGGTGAGTCAGAGACTGGATGGACAACATATTCCAGTACTTGTATTCTCAAGAGAATATGAATGTGGAAAGCATGTTTTTTTGTTCCTTGGTGTCCAGTATGGAAGATCTTGGTAATTTAACAAAAATGTGATACTTAACAGAAATGAAGAATAACAAACAAAAGATGGCGTGTGAGTACCACCCACCTGGACATTTTCACCAAAGCTTCTTTTGCTTCTGTGTTCCAGGATTTTTCAAGGTTTTATCTCAACTCACTCAGGCGGGCGATGTCTCACCAGAGCAGTTCACGAGTAAGTCATGCTTAGCCATAATGCTACCTTTATATAAGACAGAAGTGACATTCTGATTAATTTATTCAGAATATTTACTATTAACACCCCAAAGTAAACTTGAATTTCCTGCCAAAACAGTTGACCATATACATCAGGTCACACATTTAAGAACAATCATCATCCAAATCAAACTTTAAATACAAACCAGTGTAACAAAATATCAACAAAGATTTTTAAAAAACACATATGTTGGCTTCCAGAAAAGTTTGAGCACATGAAGAAGACCGGAGACTACTATGTCGTTGTGGTGGAGGACACAAATCTGGGACAGATCGTTGCTACGGCTACATTGATCACAGAACACAAATTCATCCATTCCTGTGCTAAGGTGAATGACTTACATTCATTCTTACATTTACTTATTAATGGAGTGGCTAATAGAAGGGTTGAAATCATTAACATACATACTTTACCACCATAAATAAAAAAAAAAAGAGTTGACATTTTTATTTCCTTTAAAAACTCAAATTCGCAAATTCAATCTAAACATTGAATTTTTATCAATCTTGAGAATTATTGATATTATGTGACTGAAATGAAGACCCTTTCTATTCTGTGTTTTTTCATAGAGAGGCCGGGTGGAGGAGGTGGTAGTCAGTGACGTGTGCAGAGGGAAGCAGCTGGGAAAACTGTGAGTAGATCTGTGTGACATTTGGTCTTGGCTTGTAATTAATATTTAAAGGTGTGGTATGCAATTCTGGAGAAATCCAATACCATGACAAATACCATGATGTAGAGCAAACAACGACCCAGCAAGTAATCTAACTAATATTAGCTAGGTTGTGGGTTAGCAAATTGTCGCCTACAGTTGCTGCTTTGAAGCTAACATGCAGAGAGGACAGGACAGTCCCAGAGCCAGCACACCAGCTCCAGACAGTGATACTCACAACTCTCCTGCTACTGTAGCTAACATCACAACAACAGCATGAGCCTTTCTCATTTCCCAAATGTGTGCCTCCTTGCTTGTCTTAGTCCCTCCCACCCGAGATGCAAGCTTGAGGAGTCGAGGAGGAGACGCGAAGAGAGAGGAGTCATTTAAAGAAATGAGATGTCATTTTAATGTGACGTCAATTAAATATGACCTGTTGCACTGCTGCATCATCTGTCAGCTGTTTTGAGAGTGCTGCTGTGATCTCTGTCAGATGAGCAGACCAGCTTTTGGCACTAAAGGCTACAGATCATATCTTCACAATCCAGAAACATGTCTGTCAACATTATTAACACGTAAAAAAAATCTCACAGTTCCAATAAACATTATAGCATCTTTTTTTGGCGGTCCGCCTTTTGCCTGAAAACAGGTGATCATTTCAGCCCTCTGTCTGATGAGGTGAGTTTCATCATCAGTCCCTTTACAAAATCAGACACTAACATTTATCAACATAAAGCCCCTATTAAAACTGTCATCACAGGACTATACTGTTGGAATGACGTGTATACTACATAGGCACCTTTATTATAACATGAGACACTGGCTCTGGTTGATATTACAGCCTAAAAATTTGACTTCAGCAGCTGAGTGCACTGTTTTGTCACAATTATAGCAGCTGAATTGTGTGATGCGCGGATCGGCTCGGCTCGGACAGTAACGGAATACTCACATAGGCCTACGCGTAAATCATCCACCCGCTCCCCACCAACTAATTACTTTATCAGATTTAGAGACCACACCTGCACGGACATTTTACCACACCTCCACTTGACGAAAACACTTACTTGATGAATAGAGAGGCTGCTGTCAGTCATTTAAACATTTCCATCTGTGCAGTAAAGTCTCAGCAAATATCGTGTGACAAAACAAAAAAAAAACCTGCAGTAATAAACTTGACAGGACAGACCGAGGAAACGGAAATAAACTTTCAGCTTCTATGATCCTTGTTTAGATGCTCTGATGAGGCGCAGGATGTAAAGGTACTTTATTTGTCACATACACATACAAGTAGCAAAATTCATCCTCTGCATTTAACCCATCCCTGAAGCAGTGGGCAGCTACTGTACCCGGTCAAACAGCACTGACTGGATAACCTACCCAACGTGAAACCAGAGCACCCGGAGGAAACCCACGTAGACACAGGGAGAACATGCAAACTGCAAACAGGAAGGTCGGGGCGACAGGGTTGTTTCTGTGAGGTCACAGTGCTATCCATTGGGCTACCGTGCTGCCCACTCCGACGGCTGCTTTACTCCAGACAGTTTCACTGTATGAACCCTGGACTGTGTGTGAGACCTTTCAGATGTGTAGAAGAACACAGACCATGAATTAACATTAGATCCTGGCCGATCCAGTCGGCGTGTCAGAGATTTAAATATTCATCTATGTCGTTTGGGCTCGTGCTTAAATGCGCAACAGCGTCTCTGGAGAAGCGCTTCACCCAGCCGCTATTCAGTGCAATTGCTGCCCATCCACACATTCAACAATAACAACATCAGTGATATCAAAGTGAAATGACTTTAAGGAACGCAGTTACAACTTTATAAGGCGCTAGACAAACGGTGAAGGGTAGAAAGTTTGATTGCGAATTTGATCATTTGAAATAGGCTTAACTAATACAACTTATGAATAGCCTACAACAGAAACTCTGTAAAGTCCTACTCCGGCCATGGGTTGGTCCAGCTGCATGTCATGCCTCTTTTAAATGTCACACCGGCTGAAAAGACTTCCGCAAAGGATACTGTATCCTCGCTTATAGCTCCTGCAGCAAGCCTCCTCGATCCCTGATCCTCCAAGTGAATTGTAGTAATTGAGATGTCCTTCAAGATGGCGCGTTAAGATAGATTTCCGGGTCACAGGTTGGGGAAATGAGAAAGGCTCCATGTCTTGGCACACCAGAACAGTAGCTGAATGTCCATGGGCAAGTTACTTAATGTTACCTGACACAAAATCATAAATGGAGTAGTGTTGTGTGCGTCAGTGTGTGTCACTTTGTTTGTTTTCCATTTACAGAACCAGGTCTGTGTACAAACACCAGTTTATTTCCAGCCACACACAGAATGGACAGCTAGCAGACCACAAGGAGATATTTGCTCAATTTCACAAAAAAGATGTGTATTGGATTAGAATCACATACCCGACCTTTAACACCCTGTATCTGTCCCAATGCAAAATTATTCATAAAAGAGACTTATTTAGGAAGTATGTTGTCTTTTGTGCTGAATTTTTAAAACATCTTCCTCTTCTTTTTCTGTCCCTATAGCTTAGTTTCAACTCTTACTCTTCTGAGCAAAAAACTGGATTGCTATAAAATCACACTGGAGTGTGCACCCAAAAATGTGGCTTTCTACCAAAAGTTTGGCTACACCGCCTCAGATGAGACTTACATGCAGTGTCGATTCTTGGACAGAGGACAACAGCAGCTTTAAGCGTCCGTTTTTGGGGCATGGACCACACCCACTGACATCAAAACTTGCATCGACAAAGCGTCTTTAGAATTGGAAGCGCGGCCTGGGGATGTGCACAGTTGAGTGGTTACTGAACACTCGTCCTGATTTCAGCACACTTGAGTAAACATAAATGTATGTTGAAGCCCTCGGCTCAGTCCAAAAGCATCCTCCTCCCCTTTGGTAACAATGGCTACCTCACCAGGGTGGAGCCCTGTCATCATCTTCCCGCACCATCTGAAGCAATGAGCGTCAGTTACTGTATATGTAATGTCTTAGTGTGTTACATTGTTAATAAGTAACTTGCTCTGTACTAACAGAAACAAAACAAATTGTATCTGACTACATGCAACTGAAATACAATTGCTTGGGAATACCAAATTAAGTTATACATCCGAAGCCATTATTAAATTATTTACTACAGGCAACAGAGGTTTGGTACAAAACCAATTATGCTTGAAGGAATAACTTTAGATCATGATTCAAACTTAGTCTCTTAGATCTGTCTGTTGCATCATCAAGGGCAAGTCACCAAAGAAAATCAGCTTTGTTTCTTTAAATGTGATTAGGAACTTAATTCTCTCAGATCCTTTGGGTTTTACTTGGGTTTCTTTTTCTAACCTGTTCTCTTTGGTGCAAAGTGCTCCATCTCAGCAGGCTTTTCTTTCTTTCACAGCAGTGTTGCTGAACAGCTACAATGAAGGTTCGATTACTACAACACATGAAGCATTACTATTAAGACTGTTGTAATGTATAATATTTCTAGTGAACAAAAAGGTTTGTTGAATGAACCTTCTTAAGGTTTTGTAATAGAGCAATATTTAAACACAATTGTGATGAGTATCAAGACATTTTGTGATGGGAAATGGATAAAAAAACTACTTTTCTTTTTTTTTTTTTAAATGAACTCTCTCTATTTAAGTTTCATAATTACGCTGTTATTCTGGAGAACAGGGGAACAGTTAATGTAATTTATTTCCAAAGGTGTAATAGATAAAATATTCTATGATCTACTGTGTGTGCTTGCTTATATTTGTAGATGTAACTACAAAGCTGATGATTAACAAAAAAAATGTATGTAATGTATTTGTGGAAGCTTTGCTGTAACAATGGGAAGCTATGGGATGGGCACGTCTAGTAGTCATAGTTGTAGCAAAACATTTTCTATCCACAGTTCAAACGGATTGTTGAACATATAGATACATCACACACCTTAAAACCCTTAATGACGTGCGATTAACCACAAGAATCTCAGGCGTGGCTTTCGAGGCCAACAGGAAATGAGATACAGTTGAAGTTGGAATTTTACATACACCTTTGCCAAATACATTTAAACTCTTAAGTTTTTGCACATTTCATTAGAAATGACATTAGACATTAAATCCTAGTAAACACTCTCTGTCCTAGGTCAGTGAGGATCACTACTTATTTTATGATTGATGATGATTTTGAAATGTCAGAATAATTGTAGAGAGAATGATTTATTTCAGCTTTTATTTCTTTCATCACATTCCCAATAAATTGCTAGATTTTGGCCCATTCCTCCTGACAGAACAGGTGTAACTGAGTCGGGTTTGTAGGCCTCCTTACTCGCATAGGATTTTTTCAGTTCTCCCCCAAATTTTCAATTGGACTGAATTCAAGGTTTTGTGGTGGCCACTCCCAATACCTTGGTTTTATTGTCCTTAAGACATTTTGCCACAACTTTGGAAATATGCTTGGGTTAATTGTCCATTTGGAAAACCCCTTGGAGACCAAGCTTTTAACTTCCTGGCTGATGTCTTCAGATGTTGCTTCAATTTATCCAAACTTTCCTTTTCTCAAGGAAGGCCATCTACAGTTCCCTCCAAAAGTATTGGAACGGTAAGGCAAATTCCTTTGTTTTTGTTCACTGAAGACATTTGGGTTTAAGACCAAAAGATGAGACAAGAGTTCAGAATATCAGCTCTCATTTCCTTGTGTTCACATCTAGATGTGTTAAACAACTCAGGACATACCACCCTTTGTTTGAACCCACCCATTTTTCAAGTGAGAAAAACTATTGGAACATGTGACTGACAGATGTTTCTTGTTGCCCAGTTGTTGCCTTTTAGGTTGATTTTCCAAACATTAAATAGCTCTGCATGACTAGTCTAAGTTTTCCTCCTTGGTTCAAACCTATAAAGACTGCATTTCCTGTTAAAGAGGATAAACCAACATGAAGACCAGAGAGCTGTCTATGGGAGGAAAGCAAGCCATTGTCAAGCTGAGAAAAGAAGGAAAATCGACCAGAGCCATTGGACAAACATTGGGCAAAGCAAGCACAACAATTTGGAATGTCCTGAAAAAGAAAGAAACTACTGGTGTACTGAGCAACAGACGTCCAACAGGTCGTCCAAGGAAAACAACAGTAGTTGATGACAGAAATATTGCGAGAGCTGTGAAGAAAACCCCCAAAACATCAGTAAGTGATTTCACCGGTGACCTCCACAGTGCAGGGGTGAAGGTGTCACAATCCTCTGTTGGAAGAGGACTCAGAGAGCAGAAATATAGAGGCCACACCACAAGATGCAAACCACTCATCAGCAGGAAGAATCGGAAGGCCAGATTGAAATTTGCAAAGAAGTACAGAGATGAGCTGCAAAAGTT
>NC_060169.1:25259721-25349915 GCF_021292245.1 Micropterus dolomieu | reverse complement strand
GAAACTACTGGTGTACTGAGCAACAGACGTCCAACAGGTCGGCCAAAGAAAACAACAGTAGTTGATGACAGAAATATTGCGAGAGCTGTGAAGAAAACCCCCAAAACATCAGTAAGTGATTTCACCGGTGACCTCCACAGTGCAGGGGTGAAGGTGTCACAATCCTCTGTTGGAAGAGGACTCAGAGAGCAGAAATATAGAGGCCACACCACAAGATGCAAACCACTCATCAGCAGGAAGAATCGGAAGGCCAGATTGAAATTTGCAAAGAAGTACAGAGATGAGCTGCAAAAGTTCTGCAACACAATCTACTGGACTGATGAGACCAAGATTAATTTCTAACAAAGTATTGAGAAAGAAAGGAACTGCTTATGATCCGAAGCATACAAGCTCATCTGTAAAGCATGTTGGAGGTAATGTCATGGCTTAGGCGTGCATGGCTGCTTCTGGAACAGGCTCGTTAATATTTATTGATGATGTAACTGATGATGGTAGCAGCAGAATGAATTCAGAAGTGGACAGAAACATTTTGTCTACCAATTTACGGAGAAATGCATTGAAACTAATCGGGAGGAATTTTATCATGCAGCAGGACAATGAGCCAAAGCGCTCTGCCAACAAAACAAAGGACTTCATCAGGGGGAAAAAGTGTAAGGTTTTAGACTGGCCAAGTCAATGACCTGAACTTAACCCAATAGAGCATGCATTTCACCTCCTTAAGAGGAGACTGAAGGGAGAAACACCCCGAAACAAATAAGAACTGAAGGAAGCTGCGGTAAAAGCCTGGAATAGCATCACAAATGAAGAATGCAACAGTTTGGTGATGTCGATGGGTTGCAGGCTTGAGGCAGTTATTGCAAGCAAGGGTTAAGCCACCAAATATTAAATGTTATTTACTTTAAGATTATTTGTTCCATTACTTTTGCTCACCTAAGAATGCTGTGGTCTAATACAAACGGTGATATGTCCTAAGCTGTTTAACACATCTAGATGCGAATACTCTTGTCTCATACTCATCTTTTGATCTTAAACCCAAATGTCTTCAGTGAACAACATAAACAAAGGAATTTGCCTTACTGTTCCAATACTTTTGGAGGGGACTGTATTTTGTGAAGTTCACCGGTCCCTCTTGCAGCAAAGCACCCACACAACATGATGCTAGTGTTCTTTGGCCTGCAAGCTTCTCTCTTTTTCCTACAAACATTGTGTTTGGTAATTAGACTAAAGTATTAACCAGACTTGCGGAGTTCCACAATTTTGTGAGGCGCTGGGTTTGAAGGTAGGCCTTGAAACACATCCACAGGTACACCTCCAATTGACAGAAGCTTCTGAAGGCATGACATAATTTTTAGGAATTTCCCAAGCTTTTTAAAGGCACAGTCAACTGTGTGTACACCTCTGGCCCACAGGAAGTGTTATGAAGTGAACTGTAAATGAAACAATCTGTCTGTGAACAATTGATAGGAAAAATTACTTTTGTCCTGCACAAAGTAGATGTCCTAACAGAGTTGCCAAACCTATAATATGCTCACATGAAGTCTGTGGAGTTGTTAAAAAAAAAAGTTTTAATGTAAAGTGTAAACTTCCAACTTTAACTGTATTAAGAACATGTGTAGGGGCCCTGCCAAAGACTTTGGAAAACCCAAATACCATTTTTTTGTTTTTACATTAAATCTAATGTAACTTAATTCCCATAGCCATGCGGAAGATTTAAGCCTTCGGGACAGCTGGACCCTAAAGCTCATCATATACATTAGTACAGTGAAATTAAAGAGTGCATGTCAGTGGCATGTGTGTTAGTTACTGACACGCAGAAATGTCTCCAGAAAGGTTTGTTAAAATAATAACAAGTACAAGAGAATTTTGCATTTGCAACTTCACGCTATTTTTTTTTTTTAATGTGACTGTAAAATGTGCCTTTAAATAACAACATTCAATAATATTTATAAACATAACACTTGAAAGAACAGAGTGTGAGCAGTACATTAGGATATAAAACACAGCTGAACAGGAATTAGTCAGACTTCTTTTTATTAAGCAGAGTTATTTTTCCATTCCTTACTATCCCACATTAAGCCTGATATTAGTCCATAATCCTATTACTCCCAAAATAAAGGCATCAGCTATTCCTCTTCTCATGTCCTCCACTGGGCGACGTCCTGGCTACTTTCCCTTTTGCCGACTGCCCCATTCTGGTCGTCTACACAAATTCAAGTATCGAAAGTACATTATTGCAATACTGTCCCGCTGCAAATGCAAAATGCTTTAAATACTATAAAACTGCAAAAAATCTCCCATCAGTGCATACAGCTCAAGAAAAACAAGGAGTTATCAAATTTGCCTGATCCGTCAGTACTCCATGTCTCAGACATGAGTGATCCCACTCCCACCCACGAGTCCCTTCCCCTTAGAAAAAGTTCAAATATTTACATTTTTAATCCCATTAAAAATGTAAAAAAAAAAAAAAAAAAAAAAAAAAAAAAATTGAGTGCACTGCGCCACACGGCTAAATATCAGCAAAGCTCATCCGTTCTGTGCTGTTGTGACCTGCATTGCTCCAAAGTCCTCGTCTTCCTCCAGGCTGCGTTTGCGGCTTCCTGTTAAAAGAAATGTGGAAACAAAAGAATATAACTGAACACAACACATACGAGTTTAATAACTGTAAACCGTCCTGTCATTCAGGACTGATTAATGCAGTAAGTTACAAAATCATCTACAACGCGCATGCTCTCATTTGCTGGAAAATCTGCACGAGAGCTGGATTCAAAAGAAAAACTATCAGCATAAAGAGTAGCTTTGTATAAATGTGCGACCACCTTAAACATTATCAGTAAACAATGGTGATAAATATTGACAGCCATCCTGTGAGTCAGACTCAACAATGTGCCAAAGAAACAACTAATGCCACTCCATGCCTAAACTTTAAGCTACATTCTCTCTTGTGCTCGTCCACTGAGAAAAAGTAACTGAAGAGACAGGTGTGGCTCATCAGGACTGGGTACATTATGTACAAACCTGGCATCCCAGCTTGTAAGGAGAAGGATCTGCCAAGCTGCATCGGTGACATCATTTTAATAGTCAATTTGGCTAGGTAGATCGCTTCATATTCCTAGGAAACAAACACTCATTATTACAGTTTTATTAAGAGTTAAGTAGTTAACCTCATTTCTACGCTGAAAGTCACTGCAACAGCAAAAATGACTACGTTCAACACAAATAAACCCCCTGCCTGGAAACTGTCGTGGCGAATACCAGAATATCTGTCACACAAGTTTTGTGAACAAAATAAAGCATTTACACCCACCAGCTTTAAAATGTAAAATTTATATGACATCAATTAAAAACAATGTGCCTTCACATGTGCACAAATACATGCTGTGTCACTCTACTCAGAGACCACTCACCCTAACGTTACTTGCGAGCCAGTTATCCGAATAATAACCGGCTTGCTAAATGTGTCCAACAAAGGCTGGCTAAAAGACTGCCAAGACAGAATATGCCTACTTCAGATAATAATTTCTGCAGTCACACCATCACTCAGAATGTGACCACATACTGTAAAGTAACAGGTCACCTGAATGAGCCCGTTTCAGGACGCAGAGGTACTTCTACCTCCATCTTTGCAAACATGTATATATATATATGATCTGCTGCAATATTGTTCCCGCCCCAATGCTCCACATTGCTTTCCTTATAAAAGGTAAATTTAGAGCCATGGATGATGACTCATTTTGCTACAGCCATAATTTATACAGTCACACCCTTGGCTTTTAAATTTAAAGACCTTGACACAGTATATTTTGTTGACTAACAAGTTAGTAGTGCATTTATTTATAGTAACAAAGAATGAACTGTACATGTTCACCTATTGATTGGACGGTCATGTAAGACTGCTCAGAATGTGAAGCCCTTTGTCTAGAAGTCAACACTTGCCTGTAGCTGATGCACAAAGCCCACATTGGGGTTGATGCAGAACCTCCTCTCCTGGACGTGGCTGAATGCATCCCTATAGAATGAACATAGCAGGCCTCTGACACATACAGTTTATTTTGTGAAGTTTTATATATTTACGCTTACAGTAGATACAAATACAATTTCACATGTGAGTATTCTAACAGGGTAAAAACAGAAAGCCATCATTTGATGCGAGGGAAAAAACTTCACCTGTATTTCATCCCAAATGTTTCCATAAGGTATGCAATCACTAAGGCAGCACTGAAAGAATAAGTAAAAATGTTTAATATTCATAGCTGCTCTAGTCTCAGAAGTAAGTCAAGGAAATAATAAATACAATATCCAAGGATATGCAGATAAGCATAATGAGATACAATCCATTAAATTAAGTCATGTGCTATTATAAGTAAATAAATAATAAATATATTTTTTTAAATAAAGCAAATCTTACCTTCTTGATATCCCTGCATTACCATGAACAAGTACCTTTCCTAAAATAGCAAGACAAGAGATTGTTTTGCACATTGTTGATTGTTTTCCACTTGACATTCTGAGTATAAAAATGGAAACTGCATGTACCCTTACCTCCTGTTGCTAAGCAGCTATCAATAAATTCTTTAGTCTGTTAGGAGGAAAACAAAATGAATGAACCTTTCAGTCAACGAAAAGTTTGTCTAGATGGAAGTAAAAAGCCCACTTTGTAACTCACTGTAGGGAAACATCGTATTATATTTTCCACTGGATTGTCCGCAATATCTAACACAAGGTATCTGCAAAGATACAACAAGCAAGAAAGCACCTGATCATATTTCCCAGTTTACACAAAAATGTATTTAGCAGTTCACATCAAATATTGAAGTCTGTAAGTGCAACGCACAGATCAAGCGAGTTCTTACTCACCTAAATGTATGAGGGAAATTAGGTTTGATAAAATTGGCTTCAATGTCTTGGCGGACACACACAATATGCGTTACACCCTGTCTCTCAAGAATTGGCAGCTAGACAAAGAGAAAGAAGTAATATAAGATATACAAATATGAGCCAATGTCTCCAAGTACCAATGGTTAAATTCAAATAAATAAAAAACTACCTTGCTTTTCATTGCAGCAGAATAGGGACCTAAAAACAGTCCCGGTAATATCTCCTGAAAATAAAGAGAGCAGGATGTCACTAATACCACCAGCAGTAACTGACTTACTAGTACATGTGCATTATGCAATATAACTTAACCATAATTGCATTTAGCAGCCGACAGCATAATCTGTTCAACATCCGCAACCAAGACAGACCTCTATCAAAGTTCTGGGTATGGGTATGAAGGAGTGTTTACATTATGCAATAACATGATAGTTAACCTGAGAAGCATCCCTGAGTCCTTCAGACTTGGCTTGCTTTATGCTGGGAGGCTTTGGCTACCAGGAGGTAAAAGATAAGATGAAGAACTTGGAGATATTTCTCCTTCATAATTAGCAGGGACAGGATCTGGTCTTGGCCATCAGTCACAGACACTGTGTCTACGTTTCCTTTATGGAGTGATTTCTTCAAAGCTTAGGGTACCATATTAAGCTGAGACAAGTGTTTGAATAGTTTAAGGTTTTAGTACTGACTATGTCCATGTATGCAAGTTGTGCCAAGATCGTCTAACATTGTAATGTTGTATGTATTGATTTACCGCCCTTTTGTTCTACTTCAGGGAGCTGAGGTTGTAACATCACAATTGACCGGAGGATTTTGTATTTACATCTGTTGTCAGAGAGATCACCACCAAGATATCCTGGTCTGAGCCTCCACTTCATAACAACACACGCAAGGCTAGAAACCACCAGTTACATGTATGTATGTCTTTATCACAGTATAGTATATTAATTCAACTTATATGTAAAATAATCACATTGGTATTTAATGCAATC
Source organism: Micropterus dolomieu (assembly GCF_021292245.1). Classification (NCBI taxonomy): domain Eukaryota; kingdom Metazoa; phylum Chordata; class Actinopteri; order Centrarchiformes; family Centrarchidae; genus Micropterus; species Micropterus dolomieu. Next base: position 25,344,051 of record NC_060169.1, on the reverse strand, counting down.
AGCTGTGCTCGAGATGTTATACATTCAAGATATTCAGAAACTGCTATAAAATGTGGGAAACAAACCCTGGAGATCCACATATTTGCTGCGTGGTGAACCAGTGTCAACAGAAACAGGAATATGGACATTCTGCAGGCAAGATTTTTCTTAGCGCTGCCAACAATAGACGCATAAACATACCTGCATTTCTCGTCTCATTGGATAAGCCCAGTCCTGTAAAAGGGGAATTTAAAAACAAGGTTAGAAGCTGAGGGAAAGTCTGCTAGGTAGCTTTGTTGATGTGACAGCTACTGGAGGCAAATCAACCCCGAGACAAGAGTGAGAAAATTAGTACCAGTTGACTCTGTGAAGCTACATACGTGGCTAATGTTTGGAGACTTGTCTACTCAGTGTTGGCACAGTGAACAGTAGCGTTTGGTAAGCAGACAACTATTCAAAGACAGACACGAGAATGCTTCACAGATCCACATTAATGTTGTACGCCCCAGAACACACATAATTTCCTGCTGAGCGCATAGTTCATCTGCCAGACAATGAGGCTGGAGAGGGAGGTTAGCTCAGATTAGCCAGGCAGACACAGTGGACGTGTCGGCTAACGCAGGCTTCTGTGCACTCACCAGAAGGTCCTCCTTGGTCGCGGGCAGAGACGGGAACTGAAGTTTGTTGTCTTCATCCATTCTGCTGTCTGTTCGGGCACCGCCGAACCGGCTCCGCGCGCGGTGTCGATGTTTCTGGCGGCGGGGTTAGCTGGACAATCGATGCGATTTGTTTTGAGGATCCACATGCATGTCCGCCATGCTGCCCCCTGACAGATGTGTCACGTGACCGCACGGCAGATGGCAGACGGATTCGTGGAAAGGAGAACAACGGCGACGTCTCGCGGTCGATTTATGAAGCGCACGGCGTTCTAGTCAGGATCATAAAAAAGTCAGGGTCAGGATGTGAGAAGCTACTAATGGTGTGCAGAAGGTTATTAGTCTAACAAAGACATTTTTTATTATATACATCTACTGTGTCATGATCACAAACAAAAATGTACAAAAAATCTGCTCAAAACAAATGGTCTTGAAGCAGTTCTGGCACTATTTATTTAGTAGCCTACTGTTTTCTATTTTATCTTGTTGCAATTAGTTTGCACATTGTATCTACCTTGTTTTTACATTGGTTGGCTATTTATTTATCCATGTATTTATTGTCCTTGATTTTAATTGCTTGCAGTGCAATTACACTGAATCATTTATTTTTTTTTATCTTTGTCCTTAGAATAACTTCTATTTTCATCAGATTCAGAAAAAGCTTAATTGACAAGTAGTGTTTTACACATATGAGGAATTTGCTATGGTGATTAGGTGCTAGACATAGACATAAACATACCATTGACATAATAGGTTTAAAAATATATAAATATGGAATAAACAGATGCTAGGTATAAATGAATTATTGAACTATGTGTAAAAGGAAAACAAAACAAAGTGGCAGTTATTTACATGTGGATTAATCTGGATTTGTGTTATCCAAACATATTACAGGGGGAGAGGATTTGTGTGCGTGTGTGTGTGTCTGTGTGTGTATATATGACGAAATATAAAAAGAATAATAAGGAAGAAGGGTAATATGCATTATCATCTGATTTTAGTCAACAATTAACTTACTGATATGTGGCAGTGCTTATCTACTTGTACAGTACCATGTTAAAGTTTTAGAATATACTGTATTCGTGTGTGATTCTGAAGTCTGTATGCTGTTACTGCTTATTACTGCAGCCTTGCGTGGCACTGTTGCCGAAGACAAATTTTCCTCAGGGGACAAATAAGTTTATCTTTATCAGTTAAACAGAACAGTTAAAACAACAGCAATAGCAACAAAACATTTATAAATTGATAAAATATCTAAATGTTACCAATTACACACTCTTCAAACTAAAATTTACATTCAGATTCATTTCTCCTTAATCAATGCCAACCCCTTTAAAGTTGCTAGGATGAGATTACACACATTTTGAATTATTATTCAAGACCATTTTAAATAACCCCTTTTTGAGTCAAACTAATCAGATCAGATTAAGCTGCTATTTGCAGATATTATATTAAACGATAAATAATCAAGATAGGACCTCTGCGTTTTTTCCCCCTTAGGCCTTCACATTACTCTTCAGAGATGTAAGGGTCAGTGTTCACATAGTTAGCATAGGCTACACATTCACACTGTCAGTATTTAAGTTGCTAGCTCCAGCTAAAAGCTGTTTCTAGCCACATCAGTATGTGTGACTTTACCACAACTAACCTACATTAACAACAGTGCCTTCTTTGGACAAGTCAATTTCGTGTTTACTTGTTTCAAAAAAAACAACCCAGAAATGTGTAGAAGTCCATAGAAGTCTATAATCCTATTTGTTCAGATCATATATAAGACACTCTCTCAGTGAGGGAGTGGAAGTAATTATCATGCTTTTGGCTAAATGTAAGACTTAGAAATAGAAATAATTTTGATGATCACTTATGAAATTAAGTTTAGTTTTGTGGGCCTGCATCAGTGCAATATTTGAATTTTCTGTCACAAATTGAAAATCTTAAATATGTAGGCTATGGGTTTGGACGATACATTTTAAGGTGTACTTACTAAGTACACTTTAGTTAATTTAAGTGCTTAAAGCAGGCAGCGTTTTAAGACAATGCCATAGCTCCATGTGTGCAGGTATGTTCATGTCACTGCTCAGCTCTGCTTAAAGACCCGCTTTCAAGCATGTCTCCAAACATCACCACTGCATGTAACCAGAGCTAGTAAATTCACATTAGAGATGACCAAATAGCCTGATATCATCTAAATGCAGATTACAATCATTATCAACCCACACACTTTCCCTGAACTCTATTTTTTTTTCTGCCCTCATCCCTCCATCCGCCCCTGCTTTATAATCACTTCAACAATGACTGATGATGAGAGAAAATAATCACTGAAAATAGAGAGCATGAATAATTTGTAGATGCTTGTTTAGTCTCTCAGACGTGTCATCTGTTTGTTGTTGTGTGACAGCGGAGCATTTTGTGATTTTTGTTTACTGACTGGTCCGTGGGAGGGGACGGCACTTTTTACACACATCAGAGGGAGATGTAATCTCACAGCAGAATGGGCTTGCGTGTGTGTGTGTTTTCCTATGAGTGCATGTGTTTGTGTGCCTTAGTAACATCTCATAGCTTTGAAGCACTACTGGTCAGCATGCAAGGTGTCACTAAAAGTAATTTCTTATCAGTGGCAGGGGCAGACACATCCCCTACTGCTGCTCTTCCACAATCACACACTCCTTGAAAAAGAAGCTTTGAGGAATGGAAATTACATGAACTTCAATTTCAAACAGTTGTGCATGCACGCGCAGCTATCTTCTCTCATCATTACTTCCTTCTTCACAAATTTTATCATTGTGCTTAACATTGTTGTCTCCCTGTGAGATAGTTTCCCTGTAGTGGCAAGATCCTGGCTAAAACAGCTCTTTGATATTGTGTTGTTCCAGGCTGAATCAGAAATTAGCAGCATGCCAGATTTCTTTGGCAGAAATTCTTTGGCAAGAGATGAGGGGGAAAAACAGAGGATACTAGAGGAAAGAGGAAGATGAACAAAGAAATGGACAACAGCAGGGTGGTTAGATACAAGCAGGGTATGGTGGCAGATTAAATTGTCTGATCAGATAAAGAGTTATAGGAGAGACAAGAGAAAAAGGCAATAATCAAAGACCTAGGATTTTATGCATTTATAACCATGACTGTGTGTGTAGACTTCTAAACTTGTACTATTAGATTATTATTTGTCATGATTTCCACCTCAATTATGTACAGTCCTGCTCATTCTGCCTCTCTTCAGCCACATTTCCACTTTCCTAGGCCCCTTCAGAGTTATTTTGTACCTGTCCACCAGATGCCCTCTGACTTTTTTCCTTTCACTCGAGATCCTCAAGCACACCACAAAGCTTGTTTTTATGTTTTTATCAACTTAGAAATATAGCAAAAATTCGATCTATGTTAACTTTTAAGGACACCGAGACCATTTTACACGCCTTCATCTCATCACGCCTGGATTATTGCAACAGCCTTTTCACCTGTTTAACCCAAAAATCTATTGATCGACTCCAGACTGTCCAGAACTCAGCTGCCAGGCTTTTAACCAGAACAAAGAAATATGACCACATCACCCCTATTTTAGCTTCATTACACTGGCTCCCAGTATGTTTTAGAATTGATTTTAGTGCTTGCTCTTGGTGGGAATTGTTGGGCTTCTGTAAATAACCAGCACGTACCTTGAGATCCTCGGGCAGAGGTCTGTTGTCTGTTCCAGGGTCTCGACTGAAAACTAAAGGGGACAGAGCGTTTGCTGTCAGGGCCCCGAGGCTCTGGAACAGCCTGCCCGAGGAAATCAGGTCGGCTGAGTCAGTGAACTCTTTTATGTCTCTTCTTAAAACATACTTTTATAGGAGAGCCTTTCCCGATCTTATTTGACTTTATTTTACCCCTTTTATTTTATTCTGTTTTACTTATTTTATATTTATCTTAAATGTGTATTTTGGTCTTTTCAATGTTTTCTTGCTTTTATCTTGTATTGTTTTTGTATTATTGTCTTTACACTTGTTAAAGCACTTTGTAACTTATTTTTGAAAAGTGCTCTACAAATAAAGAATATTATTATATTATTATGCCTAAGCTTCCACTCCCATCTCCCCACCTGCACCTCATTCCATTGTCAACTACTCATATATACTGCCCCAGTTCCATTGTTAATTTTTCATTCTTTCTTGTAATTATGTTAGAACTTCTCTTCACTTGAAATAGCATGAATTGATGTGACTCTTAACATCACTAAAATTAAATCAGTACTCATTATATTTAAATTACATCACTGTGCTAAACAGATTAAATGCATAACATGGATGTCATTAAGCCTATTTTAGGGGGGCTGCAGCTACCCTAAAATGTTCCAACGCCCCCCCCCCAAATAATAACAAGATAAATAAATGTTCATATTCATATCATATTGATAAATACGATACAATAATACAAATTTAAGTTGGATTTATTGGCTTAAAATTATTGTTCTCATTGTTTCCTTTGCTTCACAATTTAAACCCCTACTGTGGTCGGATGCTAGGACCGGTGCCGCTGGTTGCAAAAACTCAACATGGCGGTGCCCTATCGGCCATTGTACTAGTCTATCCTTCAATTCACTGACCAGATATTTGAAGATATTTTACGAGAGAGAGAGAGAAGCAGAAGATTGGGAGAGCAACTGATTCTGAAACTGATGATACACGGGGCAACTTTTTTAGCAATGCTAATTGCTGAGCAATATTTCTCAGGCACTTTCCCACAGAGAATGGGCAATACATTTCTATCAGTATATACTTTAGATCGATCATGGCCAATTTTTGAGATCCTCCATTCAGAATGCTTGCATACGATCCCGTGACAGGCTTGGAAATTTCATAAAAAATTCAAACAAGATGGCGGCCTCTCTACGGGAGTGTAGCAAAGAAAAGGAGCTTCAACTTATATCTTTTTACGCTGGTAAGTTGTCATGTGTCAACCCAGAACAGGGAATGTACCTCATTTAATGCTTAAAAATACCAACAGATATCCAATTCAACGTGCCCCAGTTCTAACCAGTACATTTCATTGTGAAAATTGCTTTATGCATATTTCTTTTTATTATAATGTCTATTATTGTTGTAGTAAATTAGTAGTCATGGACAAAGGCTACATTATGGCAGAAGCAGGTGTAGTTTTGAAGCATGATAAACTGTGTGTAGCTATAGACACTGCTCTCCATCAGCTCAGTGTCTGCGTGGTTCTCTGATGTACTGACTTCACATCCGGAGCCCACAGCATCAACACGGTCTCATCCCATGGCATCCAATACAGAAAGCCTGACAAAGCGCCAGTATTGGATGCCCTGGGATGAGACCGGGCTGGCTGCATCGTGCACTAATTTTAGTCTGTAAATGTTAGCTGTTAGTGCTTTTTAAAGCAATACTGTAATACACTGTAGCTTCAGCCATGTTAAAAGATCGTGAATGCATTAAATAATAAATAAATTAGTAGCGAAGTAGCGCTTAATGTATTCAAACGGAGTAAACGTTTTCTCTAAAAGTCTACTCAAGTAAGAGCAAAAGTATAATGTATTAAAACTACTCTGACAATTACAGGTTCCTCAGAAAAGTTACTTGAGTACATGTAACGGAGTAAATTTGTTGCTATCCACCTTATTATTCCACATTGCTTCATAATACGTGATGATATTTTGAGAGAGTGCCATGTCTTGATCCCTTTCAGTTGGTTTACAGGAAGGGGTGGAGCACAGAGGATAACCTTATCAGTGTGACACACCTAATACGTAAGCACCTAGAGGACCCCAAAGCGTACACACAAGTTTTATTTGCAGATTTTAGTTAAAGGTTAAGTATGTAAGATTTAGTGGCATCTAGCGGTGAGGCTGCAAATTGCAACCAACTGTCATTCTACCACTGCCCCATCAAAGAACGTAGGACAGCTATGGTGGCTGGCACAGCACAAAAAGTGTCTCTTCTGAGACAGCAGAGAGTAGCCAGTGAAGAAATTAGGTTTCTTTAGGTACATTTATTAAGAAATTATATTTACTTAATTATTCAGTAAAACCATATATTATTGTGACTTGACTACTGACAGATAACATGGAAAATGTCAGCCAAGAGTGTGAAACACCGTCACTGTTTCTGCACCACAGTCTGTGCAATACGACTTAATTCCTATACGATCCAATGCCAAGTAATACCCTGGTTGGTATTGCCGAGACCGATACCAATACTAATACTTTTTACATATTTTATTTCTAGTTTAATATCCCCCCTCCCGTTTCTGTATTTATGAGGGAAATAAAGAGTAGGCTGTAGGCTTACCAATTCCAAATAATAGCTGCATAATGACAAGACATCAAACTACTGTCATATTCTTTAATTATAATAAAAATATCCTGATTACAACTGCCACTTCATAACATCATCATATTATTGTGACTTAAGCTTCTAATACTATTCAACTTTACCTGCTTGTACAGAAGCTAATCAACTTGCAAATAACCCTCCTTATTATTAAATGGTTTTATTTATTTTTATCAAATAGAACCCAAAAGTTGAGGTAAATGGCTCCCTTTCAACAATGAAATATTGCAGTACAGGAGTGCCTCAGAGCTGCGTTAGTTCTCCCCTTCTATTTAGACTGTACACTAATGACAACAGGCTTACTGTTTTATTTATTTATTTTAATATTTCATTTTCATTTTCTAACACACACAAACACAACTTTTACTATTTTATTTACTTATTTAATGATATGAGATTAATTGTTCTTATGTAATTTATATGTAGCTTTGGCAATACTGTTGTTATACATTCATGCCAATAAAGCTGATTTGAATTGAATTTAATTGAATTAATGAATTTAGCACACAGCCTAACTGTCATGTCATAAAGACGCTATTGTATTAAGTTTGCTGGATGCCAGTAATTACCCCTCTGTGTATCACAGGAAGATGGCCACCTTTAAAAAGCTGGTGTGACAACCACTATCTCATGCTTAATACCAACAAAACTGAGGAAATGCTTTTTGACCGCAGGACTGTGTGTGTTCATGACCCTGTGATCGTGAATAATAGCGTTATTGAACAGGTGTCCTCCTGCAATTAGATCTGGGTATTATGGTGGACGACAAATTGGGCTAGAGCGTCCAGGTTGATTACTTATGTGTCAGACTAGCCAAAATAATTCATTTGCTTAGGAGACTTCGATTGTATGGTGTTCTTATTGAGATTATGTTAACCTTTTACAAGGCTGTGATGGAAAGCTTTGTAAGATATGGCATGGCTGCCTGGTTTGGCGTCCTTACTGTATGGTCTAAACCAAGACTCATAAACATAACAGAAACCACCATGAAAGTGATGGGCATGAACGATCTACAGTAGAGAGTGCTGTCGTCAGGCATGCTAACAAAATCTTAAATGATCCTTCACATGCACTATTTTCTGATTATGAGTTGCTGCCAACAGGAAGACGAATTAGAGCTAGTAGATACAGAAGTAATCATTTTAAGCTCTCTTTCCTCCCCAACTCCATTTCTTTACTCAATAAGCAAATCCCTCGTTGATGGCATGAGGCAAGTTTTTAAAAGGTATTACGATTACAGACAGTTTGGATATTATTGTACTGGAACTCCAGCTGATCTTGGATGATTGCAGGCCTTGATATTTTTAGCTTACTTATTGTTATAAATAATTAACAGCTGTATTTATTTATTATGGTAAATAAAAAAATATGGTAAAGTGCATTTATATATTATCTTACTTATTGCAACATTGGATTTTATACATGTATGGTCTACTGATATACTTTTTACTTTATACTTTTGCATTTTCTACATCCACACTACTGTGTTTTCGTTTTAAAAAGCAGACCTTTTGCTTTTGCAAACAAAAACACAATATTTTTGCTGTTTCTTACCAGCTGGTTTTGGATCTAAAACAAAATCAGTTGATGGTGACTTTGTCTTCTAAACTCTTATTTGTTTTACATAATTAAGAGTAAACACAATTTCACATGCAAATCAGCACAATCAACAACAACTAAAACATAATTATTAGGGATTCATTTACATCTACACTAAACACAAAGTACTTTGTCAACATTTGTTTGGGCACAAAATAATCATTTTTGTGTCCCGTAGAATGATAATATATAGTGAGGTTCAGAGGGTTGGGAGTTTTAAAATTCACTTTCTACTTTGTAGTCCTGCGTTATAAATCCTCCCTGCCTATTTGACTGTTAGACATTTTAGTGGGAATCATCAACAAACATCTGTCTATGTTGTTGCACATCCCAACAGGGCAAATACAAGTTAATGGGATTTCACAAATCACAGAATAACACTTGCCTCTTTTGAGCCCGTTAAAGCACACATTAAAACCACATGATATACTTAACCCTGGCTCAGCTGAGAATTCATACAATCTATGGATCACAGAATCTGCATGCAGCTCTCACGGTGTGCTGCACATTTTGAAAGAAGTTCTATGTGAAACAAAACTCGGTGTCCCCTTTTTTTAAATGGCTGAATTGCTGAGTGACACAGACATCATCACGAGTGTGACTAAAAGATAATTCAAAACCTCTGCAAGTAATTTTTTATTTTTTTTATTGGAGGATCAACTGACTTTAGGCATCACATATGTTGGTGAGTTATTTTGAACTGAAATATACAGTATAAATCTGAAAAGTGTCTCTACTAGTCAAGTCTCCACAGAAACTGGGACTCTTGTTAAAATTAATTTTAATCAGGTCAAACTGCTTAAATGCAGAATTTGTTGCTTTTGACTGCAGAAACATATAAATATGTACCATCTTCTGAAATCAAACATGCAAACAGCCAGAGAGAAACCGCAGGGGTTAGAAGGGCATCATATGTACATTATTATGTTTTGTTTTTTCTCATTTTACATTAGCACAGTAACATTACTCACTGTTGCACATCTATCTGCTATATTGTCCATCTTCTTACTGGGCAGCACAACACAGTACATGTATACACACAATATATCCAGCTCATGAACAGATGTAACAAAAGTGAATTATTCAGTTTCCCTTATTGGTTTCCTATACTTGAAAATGCACAATATTGATGTTAGATTCGTTATCTCAGACGAAATCCTCAGCGCTTTAGTCTTGAGAACTATTGTGGTGTTTCTTTCAGTTGCATTTATTAATTTATTAATGCAACCAAAAACAGAGCAGACTCAAATAAATCGCATGATACAAGATACATTTTAACCAGAAGCCATTAAAGATGGTGTATTGCTAATGACAACTGGCTGTCTCCTGCTGGCTAGTTTTGTTACTCATGCATGGTTTATGTGTGTTAACAGTTTTATCATACATTTATGATGATCATTTATTAGGTGATAGATCTGTAAAATGACTCTAAACAAATTGTCCTTTTACAAAGACAGATGTCACAAACAGAGAAACTGAATTCAAATATAGATGATCATTGTTTTCACGTCAAAGACAGTGGCATTCATGACAACACAACATCCCACTTTGACAGACTCCTCTTTGAAGAGGTAAATCTTAAACTTACCTCGAATGACAGCTGTAGAATGAGCAGCCAAAAAACTCTGACAGCGATACATCAGCTACTGTACATGATGAATAGAGCCAACAGAAGAAGCACTACAATAACTTGGTGAGAGTAAGGTATTGGACAACCTAAATATCTCTCTCTAGCTTTGCACACTGTGCCCAAAGGGGCTTCTACAGAGTGACATTATTTTCCACAAGTCATATTTATGGGGAATGATTTCACTGTGGGAGAACTTAAAATCCCCCAGAGATTAATAAAAGCCTTCTGCCTCCTCACAAAAACTTATACATCTTCAGCTAATGAATGCCGTCAGCGTTGGTAGAAAGAAACCAACTTGGGAAATTGTAGCCTCCCAGGGTAAAAGTTGATTATGTGTTTATTAGTGCAACTGCTAAAGGTGTGTGGGTGTTCCTCCTAAAGGTACTAAAGAGGATTGAGATCAGGAGATAGCAGTGGCCAAACCAATAATGTTTTTATTTGAATGTTCTTCAAGTCCTTCCTGGACGATACTTGCACCACGGCAGGGTGCGTTCTGAAAGAGAGCTTTCTGAAATTTTCCATTATGCCCTTGGGAATAAACAGATGTCTCAAGACAGTAAATAGATTTATCAGTTCTCTAGACTTTAAGTCTTGCATCTTTACTTTCAAGTGAAGATCCACTTCCAAATCTCCCACACCAGATGGCAGTCAAGCATAAACATTCAGAAGCCATATGGAGCACTGACAGCAGCTGGCACTGGGCATGTCCACATCCATTAATGTGAACTTCAGGTGTTTTTTCAGTGAATAGGCTCTTGAGTTTGGCCTAATGGCAAAAAATAGAGATTGAAACATTATCAGTATTAAAGTGAATGTCAGAGTAGATGAGCATGCTTGTTCTGTAGGCTTTTGTTGGCCTATATATAGCAGAGCATCAGTTAAATGTATTGTTTGCTCATGTTTAGAATTAAGAGAGGCTTTTGATAATTAGAAGAAAAATTCATCTTTCTCCTAATAGAACGTTTCAATTATATCTTGTGGCTTTTTGATAAAGCTGACTCAACGTTGCAACGGCCTAAACTCTTCACCTCTTCATGAAGTAGACACCACCACCCACTTTCACCCTCTCACTGGTTGAGTCTGTGGTGTGACTCGGCACATGATTACTAAATTACTGATTACAGGTGTAAAGCGATACAAATGATCAGGTTGCTCCTGATGCTTAATTGGTAGGATGTAATAACGGAGCGGTGATATGTGGGCCCTTAATTGTGTGTTTACTGCACTAATAATTGGAGAGCGTCCCTCCCACGGCTGGTCGCTGATGAGGTGAGATGTGTTTCCGCTGGCGTGCTATCAATCCTGCTTCATTAAGGACACACAGGATAAGAAGTGAGAAGAACACTGAGTTTGCCTTCCAGCTCGACGTGGGCAGGGGAGTCAGCCCTGTTAATGAATTTCAAATTCACACTGACAGGAGATGCATGTTGGAAAGCAATCACAAGGGGATAAAAAGGGATCATAACTTCTTGGCTTATTTATTTATGTTAATACTAAATGAAGGTATTGAGTGTGCAGCATAGTGATTTTAAATTTATATAACCAACTTTTACCTTTTACTGTTTCTGAAAACCTAAAGGATCCATACAGATACTAATATGCGTGTGTAAATTTCAGCAGTAGAAAATGGAGAAAGTTCACCGTATTATATTAAATGAATGAATGAATATATGAACTTTTTAATCTAAGAGGTCCTGTGATTAGATTTGTTTTTCCTTTTCCTTTAGTAAATTGTACAGTGACCGACAAGGACAAATGGGCACAAACGCACTGCAACTTAAGAAAACACATGCAAAAACAGAAAAAAAAGCAAATTAAGAAACCGTCTTCATCAATTTGACAACACATGTGCAGCATTTAGAAAACACACTGCAAAAACACAAATATGCTGCAAATACACACAACACAACCAAAAACACAAAACAACATCATAAGTGTTTCCAGAGGACACTAAAAAGGTTTGTGACTGTATCATCCATTATTTTCTGTTACACACACCGTCTTCAGGAGGTTCTAGTCCTTTAACTTGGGTGATAAGAATTACGGTCTTTGCAGCATAAGTAACTAAAATCTCTATGAAATTAACTCTTTCAGCCAGGAGTCCCACACTTAGCAGTTTGCATCACCATGGCAACCTTTGATCTCAGGGTGGACACAGCTGCTTGAGATGAGCTAATTAGTGCAACTTGAAATTCACAAACATGCAGACATCCTCAAACTTTTTCAAGCGATTTTTAAGTCTTTATTCATACTTTTAGCTATAAACTATATTCAGCCCTTAAAATGTTCCACATCATTGATGCAATATGAGGTCAACTTTCATATCCCATTCATAGTTTGAAGTTACTCTGAAGTGCATTCACCAGTAGGAAATCCCAGCTCCCAAATCATAGACGTTTTTTTAAACTATACAATAGGGGTGACCCCGAATAGTCGCTTAAACACTGCCCAATTTTCCGGGATTATCACGCCAATATGCCGGCTATCTGCACTGTATGAAAGGTACAGAGCCGGAAAGGGGGTCTGCCTCTGAGCCTGGCGATGTCTGTGTGAAAAGCCACAGCCAGCATGCCAGAACAAGTGACATTTCAAGCTGTTGTGTTACAAGTCGCGGTCTTTTTTTAATGGTCTAACTCTGAAAGTCCACCACTCCAGCTGCACCACGGTTTTGTAAGGTCCCCAGCCCAGGGTCAACGTCCACTGGAAGTGTCTCAGCATTGACGTGTTGGTAATTTGTCATTTTTGTGCTTCTACTACCTTCTTCACAGCTCTCTCTGACCCGGTTTCGTTTCTTCAACTTCAGGCTGCATATCCACCGGGAGCATTTCAGAATCAGAGTGTTTTGCCTGCCCGATTTTGCTGACATGTAGATTTAATTAATTTGGTAATCAGTGCATGCTTTTGTGCTTCTACTGATTATGTAGAAGCACTGATGATTAAGTAGGCTACGTAGTTAAATGGTTCCTTTTTTGTCTGTTTTAACAGTGTTTATTGTTGTTTTACGAATCTGCACATGGTATTTTATTTTTGAAAATTGACCAGATGAGCTCAGGCAGCCGTGGCTGCGGGTTGCGGGATTACACCACAATATTTTGTTCAGTCTGAACATATGTGTTGTGCATGAGCTTTGTGGGACATTCAAATCATTTATCACCATTGATGAATCACACAAAGAAGATTATATTATTTTTAAACAGTACTTGGAATACACCCGTGAGGAACCACAACGCGCATGCAACTGTCAGCTAGTCGGTGCATCTTCCAATCTTCCATCACTTCAGGACCTGTACACCTCCAGGACTCAGAAGTGAGCTGGAAAAATTGCTGTTGACCCCTCCCACCTTGGATACAAACTGTTTCAGACTCCCCTCTGGCAGGAGGCTGCGGTCAATCAGGACTAAAATGTCTTGCCACAAAAACAGCTTCTTCCGGTCTGCAGCTAGCCTCATTATCAAGGCCCGGGTCCCCAACTGACACTCCCCCCTTTCAAATAATACAAATGTCTCAGCACATAAATAAAACAAAAATATTATTTAATTTCATATCATGCACAAATCTGGTACATTGCACATATTTGTTGTTAATTGTTGTTGTTGTATATGTATATGTTGTAATTTTATATATTTATGTACACAACATTCTCTTCCATTGCAATACTGCCACATTGTTCTTTCTCTGCAAATAGTTGTATTATTTTTCTCTATTGTTTTTATTTTTCTTATATAACTTGAATTGTTTATTCCAAATTTATATATTTCTAGATGTATTTATGTCAACTCTACGTTTGTCTACATGTAGCACCTCATCACCAAAGCAAATTCCTTGTAGGCCTATGTGTAAAACACTACTTGGCAATAAAGCTCCTTCTGATTCTGATGCACAAATCTGCACAAAACCGGTGAATGTGGTGAGCAGAGCTGAGAGAAAAGGGTCAACAATTAGCCTCAGTTTAACTGTACATGTTCAGTCTAAGTTACATTGACTAATCAAAAGAGACTGAACATACAGTATATGTATGACCCATACCTCACCTTTACCCACATTGAGCCCCCTAAGTTAAATTCCCTCACACATACTTTCAGCTACAGAAGCCATTCAAATGTCAGAAAGTTCTGCAGCCTGTTGCACCAGCGATACGTAAGTTCTACCTTAAGTTAGGGTGCAAAGTCCACGCTAAACAATATGTTGAAACTAGTTAGTCTGAGACTTAAGCTGTGTTGATGTTTGGTTGCACCCCAAGACGTAAGGTGCATCTTAGCTACTCTGGCGTTAAGTCTATACTCATCAAAACAGTGTCGCAGAAAATGACGTTTACACATCCCATGGCCAATCAGTGAACAGCACTATTCTTAACAGAGTTTTTTACGGTTTTGTCATCTGTTTGTCTCTCTCTCTTTCAACATTTTGCAATACTGAAGAGGCTAACGTCTAAAAATAGCAACAAAACACCAACAAAAAGGTACATATACAAGAACAAATAATTATGATTAGGTGATAACTATGAAACCTTTAATCTACAGCTAGTCTCACAGTGACATCAAGTGGTAAAACCATTAACTACAACATAGACGTAATTTAACGGTAACGAACGGTAAAGTATGACAGGCAGATGAAATTGTAACATTATAACTTATATACGCGTAGGAGCCATTATGCCCCTCATATTTCAAAATCTATGTTTTGTCCCCCTCCACATAATTAAACGGTTGAAACGCGGACAAAAATCGTGTAAGTTAATTTGCTCCTCCTGATCCCAGTCAACCCCTCCTTTCAAAACGATGCGCCATGACAACCACTTGACTATTTTATGGAGGACTTTACACCTATTAAGGACTAGGTGTAAGATTTAAGTTGTAACTTATGTCTACGTTGGACGTATTTCTGCTGGTGCAACCCTTAAAATGTTAGTAGCATGTAAACTCCGGCTTAAGTTAGAAATTACGTTCAAACTAGGCTAAGTTTGAACTTACACATAGTTGGTGCAACCCAGTGCTGCTCTTTTAAGAACATTTATTCTTCTATTCCACCTAGGGCTGCAGCTAACGATGATTTTAGACATAGCGCAAAGCATATCATATAAAAACATTTAAGCATGTTTTTTGATTTCATGGGACGGGAAGATTTTGAACATGTTTGATACTTTCTTGTCTTCATTTGCCTATTTGGCATTGAAGTAATCCAAAAGTAACTAAAAGTAATCAGATTACATTACTTTTATTTTGTGGTACTTGGATTACGTTACTGATTAAATTTTTTAACAAGTAATTTGTAATTGTACCGGATTACATTTTTAGAGTAATCATCCCAACCCTGTACATTGGACACTTCTGTCAATGCCCGATTCAAATTTCTGTGTATTATCTGGCCTGTCTCTTCCTCGTCCCCCACTGTTTTCTCTCTCTTTCTCCACTTTGCAAACAGCGCAATCAAATCACGTCATCTTAACTTGATCACAGCGTAAGCGCGATGTGCGACAGTAATAAATGTCAGTGTGAAACAGTGCGCTATATAGTTATATAGATTAAACGGAGCTTTGATGCAAAGAATTTGTGTCTATGCTTTTTAGTAGGCTAATCGAATTATTTGAATTACTCGATAAATCGTTTAAGCCCTAATGCCACCTCTTTCTATCTTTCTATTCTATGTGCTTTTTGAAAAAGTAAAAGTACTGCGTTGAAATGTTACTTAAGTAAAAGTATGTAAGTATTATCAGGAAAATGTACTTAAAGTATTAAAAGTAAAAGTACTTGATGCAGAATGAAAAATGTCCCCTGTGACTGTTACTATATAATACTATTATATTATTATTACTCATGCATTAATGTAAAAGCAGGATTTTACTGTTGTAGTTGGTTGAGGTTGAACTATTTTGTATCACATTGCAATTAATGACTTTTTTCATTATGGATTAATCTGATGATAATTTTCTCCATTAATCAATTGTAAAAATTTTGGAATTTTTGCCCAGAGGCCAAATTGACATCTTCACAATGCTTGTTTTGTCAGTCCAAACCTCAAAATGATTTAAACATTAAAAATAATCAAAAGCATAAGCAGCAAATCTTTACATTATGAAGCTGGAACCATTAAATGTTTTTACATGAAACATGACTTAAACCATTATCAAAATACTTCTGTCAATCAACGAATGTACTAGCTGTACTTCTATAAATTGTTGGGTAGTTTAATTAACAACAAAACGTTAAATTAATTTTAAACTCTTCATGTGTTTTGTGTGTAAAAACCACTGCTTTTATAGCAATGTAGTTCACCTTTAAGCATTATTAGGTAATGCGGGTCATCTTCCAACTCTGTGAGATTTACATTTGAACTTTTTTCAACAACAGGTTTTTAAGCGGTGCACTGCAATGCAGCTAAACTTTCAGCCTTTTCAGGTAACATATTTCAACTTCCAGCTTTGACGGTATTACAATTTAGCTCTCAGCTTTTTAGCAACGTATTTCAGCTTTTAACCCTTTTTATTCAATGCAGTTCATCTTCCAGGCTGTTAAGCAGTGCAATGCATTTGGGCTATAAAATGTTTCAAGCATTCAGTATCAGACTTCTGAATTTTCAGCAGTATTCATTTCAGCTTTTGGTATTCACATGCATTTTCTGAAGGACATGCAATTTTTGTAGTCTATATCTACAGTTTAGTATTTGATCAGAGACAAAACATTAACCATAGAAATTTAAAAGTGATTTAGGGTGTCCGGGTTTATTGTCAATTAATTACACATGTATGTACAGTTCATACTGATCAGACTGTTTATGCCTTTATGTTTGGATGCCATCCAACAAGACCAGCTGTGATGCCTGACAAAGACAGCATGGTGGCTATGAGGCTGCAGATGAGGATCACACTGAGGTGTGGACCTCAGTGTGATGGTTTAAGTCAATTATAAATCCAGTTTGATTCATTAGCCCATGTTACAATCTAAATTAGCTTTAGCTGAAGAAAAAGCTTAAATTAAGTTCTCACCAGGCTAATTGCTCTCCATTTTAAAACAAGCTCTAAAAAATCAATCAGCTGTTAAGAAAAGCATTAACTGATGCTCTGGTTAGGCATTTATCGGGTTGCCATGGAAAATAATACATGTCAGTATATTCATGTAAAATGCAACAGTGATTAAAATTAAACCAGCAGCTTGAAACAAAGATATCTGCGTCGGGCCTTAAAAACACACTGTGGCTGAAATCTAATAGATATGTCTGCTCTGTTGATGCCTTCATTTCTAATTTTTGCCTGTGGGCATCACACATTTTGAATTTCCTAGTCTTAGCGAGAATGCATGGTTACTCATTGGAAATCCACCCAAAGCTTGCATAAAGCACAGCCAATCAAAATAAATTGGGGAAGGCTCCTGTCACATCAAGTGCTCATCACACATCTGCTCCACAGTCATGTTTTCATTTCTGACCTCAGTGTAGAGAGATGAAAAAGAATAGTACGCAAGGCACTTACTAAAGTGGCACTGCATCTTTTTTGAGACTTGTGTGTCCACGTAATATTTGATATGAAAAAGCCACATATACAGCCACATACACTCACCTAAAGGATTATTAGGAACACCATACTAATACTGTGTTTGCCCCCCTTTCGCCTTCAGAACTGCCTTAATTCTACGTGGCATTGATTCAACAAGGTGCTGAAAGCATTCTTTAGAAATGTTGGCCCATATTGATAGGATAGCGTCTTGCAGTTGATGGAGGTTTATGGGATGCACATTCAGGGCACGAAGCTCCCGTTCCACCACATCCCAAAGATGCTCTATTGGGTTGAGATCTGGTGACTGTGGGGGCCATTTTAGTACAGTGAACTCATTGTCATGTTCAAGAAACCAATTTCAAATGATTCGAGCTTTGTGACATGGTGCATTATCCTGCTGGAAGTAGCCATCAGAGGATGGGTACATGGTGGCCATAAAGGGATGGACATGGTCAGAAACAATGCTCAGGTAGGCCGTGGCATTTAAACGATGCCTAGTTGGCACTAAGGGGCCTAAAGTGTGCCAAGAAAACATCCCCCACACCATTACACCACCACCACCACCACCAGCCTGAACAGTGGTAACAAGGCATGATGGATCCATGTTCTCATTCTGTTTACGCCAAATTCTGACCCTACCATCTGAATGTCTCAACAGAAATCGAAACTCATCAGACCAGGCAACATTTTTCCAGTCTTCAACTGTCCAATTTTGGTGAGCTCTTGCAAATTGTAGCCTCTTTTTCCTATTTGTAGTGGAGTGGTACCCGGTGGGGTCTTCTGCTGTTGTAGCCCGTCCGCCTCAAGGTTGTGCGTGTTGTGGCTTCACAAATGATTTGCTGCATACCTCGGTTGTAACGAGTGGTTATTCCAGTCAAAGTTGCTCTTCTATCAGCTTGAATCAGTTGGCCCATTCTCCTCTGACCTCTAGCATCAACAAGGCATTTTCGCCCACAGGACTGCCGCGTACTGGATGTTTTTTCCCTTTTCACACCATTCTTTGTAAACCCTAGAAATGGTTGTGCGTGAAAATCCCAGTAACTGAGCAGATTGTGAAATACTCAGACCGGCCCCTCTGGCACCAACAACCATGCCACGCTCAAAATTGCTTAAATCACCTTTCTTTCCCATTCTGACATTCAGTTTGGAGTTCAGGAGATTGTCTTGACCAGGACCACACCCCTAAATGCACTGAAGCAACTGCCATGTGATTGGTTGATTAGATAATTGCATTAATGAGAAATTGAACAGGTGTTCCTAATAATCCTTTAGGTGAGTGTATATTTAAAATCAGTCTAAATGAATTAAAAAAATGATACATTCTACCAGCCAGTGATGGAAAATAACTAAGTACATTTACTCAAGTACTGTACAATTTTTGAGGCACTTTAGAAGTATTTCCTTTTGATACTACTTCTTCTCTAAAAAAGTGTGCTTTTTACTGCATTAACAGCTGAAGTTCCTTGGTACTTTGCAGGTCAAGTTATTATATACAAAACCTATAATCTTATGAAATACAATGCATTGCTATTAATCTAATCTAATCTAATCTAGTCTAATAGTTAATCTACCAGAACAATACATAAAATAAAATCATCTCTGAGGACTTTAACTTGTAATGGAGTATTTCTACACTGTGCTATTGCTACTTACTTAAAACATATATATAAAATTTTTCATTACACCTATATAATCGAATGCAGTCCAACTCACTTGTTTACTCAGTCTGTGTTTACACAGACTGAGTAAACAAGACTACCATCACCAAAACGCTCATTTACAGGTGCTGGTCATATAATTAGAATATCAAAAAGTTGATTTATTTCAGTAATTCCATTCAAAAAGTGAAACTTGGATATTATATTCATTCATTACACACATACTGATGTATTTCAAATGTTTATTTAATTTAATTGTGATGATTAAAACTGACAACTAATGAAAATCCCAAATTCAGAATCCCCGAAAATTAGAATATTACTTAAGACCAATACAAAAAAAGGATTTTTAGAAATGTTGGCCAACTGAAAAGTATGAACATGAAAACTATGAGCATGTACAGCACTCAACACTTAGTTGGGGCTCCTTTTGCCTAAATTACTGCAGCAATGCAGCATGGCATGGAGTCGATCAGTCTGTGGCACTGCTCAGGTGTTATGAGAGCCCTGGTTGCTCTGATAGTGGCCTTCAGCTCTTCTGCATTGTTGGGTCTGGCATATCGCATCTTCCTCTAAACAATGCCCCATAGATTTTCTATAGGGTTAAGGTCAGGCGAGTTTGCTGGCCAATTAAGAACAGGTATACCATGGTCCTTAAACCAGGTACTGGTAGCTTTGGCACTGTGTGCAGGTGCCAAGTCCTGTTAGAAAATGAAATCTGCATCTCCATAAAGTTGGTCAGCAGCAGGAAGCATGAAGTAGACAGCTGCGTTGACCTTGGACCTCAGAAAACACAGTGGACCAACACCAGCAGATGACATGGCACACCAAACCATCACTGACTTTGGAAACTTTACACTGGACTTCAAGCAATGTGGATTCTGTGCCTCTCCTCTCTTCCTCCAGACTCTGGGACCTTGATTTCCAAAGGAAATGCAAAATTTACTTTCATCAGAGAACATAACTTTGGACCACTCAACAGCAGTCCAGTCCTTTTTGTCTTTAGCCCAGGCGAGACGCTTCTGACGCTGTGTCTTGTTCAAGAGTGGCTTGACACAAGGAATGCGACAGCTGAAACCCATGTCTTGCATACGTCTGTGCGTGGTGGTTCTTGAAGCACTGACTCTAGCTGCAGTCCACTCTTTGTGAATCTCCTCCACATTTTTGAATAGGTTTTGTTTCACAATCCTCTCCATGGTGCGGTTATCCCTATTGCTTGTACACTTTCTTTCTACCACATCTTTTCCTTCCCTTCGCCTCTCTATTAATGTACTTGGACACAGAGCTCTGTGAACAGACAGCCTCTTTAACAATGACCTTTTGTGTCTTGCCCTCCTTGTGCAAGGTGTCACTGGTCGTCTTTTGGACAGCTGTCAAGTCAGCAGTCTTCCCCATGATTGTGTAGCCTACAGAACTAGACTGAGAGACCATTTAAAGGCCTTTGCAGGTGTTTTGAGTTAATTAGCTGATTAGAGTGTGGCACCAGGTGTCAATATTGAACCTTTTCACAATATTCTAATTTTTTGAGATAATGATTTTGACTTTTTGATGATATTCTAATTATATGACCAGCACCTGTATGTGCTGTAGCAGTGGTGTTGTGCTGAATTGCATTGTATTTAAAGGTGTTTCTAATGTTTTAAACTGTACACCCTTTTATAAAATAGATTTTCATAATATAAAGTAACAAACAAGAGTTTATAGTCAGTTTGAAAGATATATTGATATATAAGCGTTTTGCTTTGTGACAAGGAAAAGAAATCTCATCTATAAAGCAGATAATTTTTTTTTGATGTCAGATGTGAATGAAATCCAACTTGCCATATTTAGACACAGTCTAGATGTGGACCACACATTTTAATGCGAGGAGTAATGGCAGCCTTACAAAATCATGTAAAATCATACTTCTACATAATTCTTGGCTTCTTTGAGTATGAGAAAGACACTTCAATGAACTATGCACAAATAACAAAGAATAGACAATAATGTAAGCAGAGGCAGCAAACTTATCAAGCTGGAGACAGACCAGTATGCTGCTATAATACATAAATGGAGGAATAAGTGGGAAAAGACCATTATATTTCACAATCTATTATTTTTTTCACTTTGTATGCAGCTTTATATCAATTCATTCTACTGCCTTTTGTCCATACTTTCTGCCATTCCTCTCCTCTCTACTCTCCAGGCAGACATTTCTTTGATCCTAGGATCCCACGCCTTTCACCCCCCTCTCCAATCCTCTTGGGGTCTTATTAACAGACACGCAGTTCTCATGTTTTATTGCCTATGATAAAACCTAGCCTCTGATCTCTCATTAAAGGCCAGCTCTTTGGAAATGGGCCCTGCACCCTTCGGCTTAATATTGCCTGGAATGGGGCAAAAAGCTAAATGCACAATCTGAATGTGTTGGGTACATATAAGGTCCCTGTGCATTCATAAGCCATCAGCTCACCCTGGGTTTGGCCTGATTCTGGTTTGGCCGCAGATTTAACTGGGGAATATGGTGGTTTCTGCTTGTGAAGTGCACTGCAGTTTCCAATAGTTATGATATTCACTTCATTATACACATGTAAACACAATGACAATGTGTACAACCAAACACATTTACAAATATGCAAATGCACGAAGATATGCACTGGATGTGTGCACACAAACAGATGTGAAACACACACTGGCTGAAATTTTCAGGTTGGTGTATTTTACATGTTTGCACAAATGTCTTACATGATGTGTTTCAAATTGAGTCTGTCTTTCACCTCTCTGGGGGAAACCACTATACTCTTTCAGTCCCTGTCACACGTCCTTTCAGTCCCCCAGGGCAACATGATGACAAGAGGCCACAGGCTTAAGAAAATAGTTTTTACAGCCTTGTTCCTTTCTGCTTGTAACGGTAGGAGACAGAACGGACCCAAATGCTACGCTGAGGGTTTCAAAAAGAGGTTTATTGAGGAAAAGGGGGACGAGGAGGGACGGGAGGAAAGAAGGGGAGTGGCAGACGAGGATGCGGGGGACTGAGTAGCTGGAGGAGCGGAGGGTGCTTAGGCAGGAGGTTCGAGGGAGGCTGGCAGATGTGGAGGAGAGGATGCGGTGATTGGGGACCCGGCGGGGTGCAAGGGGGGGGAGCCGGATGGCATCGTGGAGGTGGCGAGAGGAGGAGGCTGGCGAGCAAGCCCGGCTGGCCGAACAGGGAGGCAGAGGTGAGTGTACCTGGCGGGAGGAAACAGACAGACTGAGTTAGCAGGTGACAAGGATGTGAAACAAAGGGAAATTTCAACAAAGCCAGAACGAAGCGGTGACACCATATCAGGAGCTGCAATGATCGAGCGAGGATGGAGTGGAAAGCCAGGGTAGGTTAACGAGGAGCAGGTGTGGGTAGCCAGCCGGGCTCCCGAGCGGAGAGGGGGAGAGCACACAGAGAGAGAGAGAGAGAGAGAAGGCACAGGAGAAACCAGAATGCGAGGGAAAGGAGAAACAGGACACAACAGCTGGGCTGTCACCGCGACAGGGGCCCCCCCCTCAACGGACGCCTCCAGGCGGACCCCCCGGTTTGTCCGGGTGAGCTCGGTAGAAGTCGGTTAGGAGGGAACGGTCCAGGATTTGGCTGGCGGGAATCCAGGAGCACTCCTCTGGGCCGTAGCCGGCCCAGTCCACCAGGTACCGGTAGCCGCGGCCTCTACGTCGCACGTCAAGGAGGCGGCGTACAATGTCCGTCAATCATCCGGGGAGGGGGAGGCGCTGCCACTGGTACAGAGAGGGAGCTAGTGAAGACGGCTTGATCCGTGAGACATGGAAGACCGGGTGGACCTTCAGGGGAGGGGGGGAGGGTCAGGCGAACCACGGAGGGTTGATGACGGCCTCGACGGGATAGGGGCCGATGAACCGGGGGGCGAGTTTCTTGGAAGTGGTTTGCAGGGGCAGGTCTCTGGAGGAAAGCCACACTTGTTGTCCTGGCCGGTAGGCGAGGGCTGGAGTGCGGTGACGGTCAGCCAACCGGCGATTGCGGGCCGCGGTGCGCTGCAGAGCGGCCGTGGCCTCTCTCCAGATGCGGCGGCAGCGGTGGAAGTGGGCCCGTACTGACAGGACCGCCACTTCCACTTCCTGAGACGGGAACAGGGGGGGTTGGTAGCCCAGAGAGCCCATGAAGGGGGACATACCAGTGGCAGCGCAAACCTGGGAGTTATGGGCGTATTCGATCCAGGAGATTTGAGAGCTCCAAGAGGCTGGGTTCCTGTACGCCACACACCTGAGTGCCGCCCCCAGTTCTTGGTTGACCCGCTCGGTTTGCCCGTTGGACTGGGGGTGGTAACCTGAAGAAAGGCTGGTGGTGGCGCCAAAGGCGCGGCAGAAGGCTCTCCAGACCTGAGATGTGAACTGAGGACCCCGGTCAGAGACGATGTCCAGCGGGATGCCATGCAGACGGAAGACATGGTTGATGAGGAGGCAGGCGGTTTCCAAGGAAGTGGGGAGTTTGGGTAGGGGGACAAAGTGGGCGGACTTAGAGAAACGGTCGACGATGGTGAGGATGACAGTGTTTCCGTTGGATTTGGGGAGACCGGTGACGAAGTCTAAGGCGATATGGGACCAGGGGCGACCGGGGACCGGGAGGGGGCGGAGCAGACCGGCGGGTGGCTGATGCGAGGGTTTGGCATGGGTGTACACCTCACAGGCGGCCACAAAGGACCGACAGTCCTTATCCATGGAGGGCCACCAGAACCGCTGGCGAAGTAGGAAGAGGGTGCGGGCCATCCCGGGGTGGCAACTGAATCTGGAGGCGTGCGCCCACTGGAGAACCTGGGAGCGGATGCTCGACGGGACGTAGAGGCAATTAGGGGGCTCGAGGCCGGGACCGGGTTCAGTGGACTTGGCGCGGCGGACAGCAGACTCCACCTCCCAGACCACAGAGGCGACGAGGCAGGTGCGGGGCAGGATGGTGTCCGGGGGGTTCGTGGGAGTGTCCGGGGAATAGAGTCGGGAGAGTGTTTCGGGATCCAGGACGGTAGGAGAGGGAGAAATTGAACCTATTGAAGAACAGGGCCCACCGGGCCTGGCGGGAGTTTAGTCTTTTAGCGGTCTGGATATAGGAAAGATTTTTGTGATCTGTCAGAACTAGGAAAGGGTGTTCAGCCCCCTCTAGCCAGTGCCTCCACTCCTCCAGGGCCAGCTTAATAGCCAGCAGTTCTCGGTCCCCCACGGTGTAATTATGTTCGGTGGGGGACAGACGGCAGGAGAAGAAGGCGCAGGGGTGAAGTCTGTTATCCTTGGCAGAGCGCTGGGAGAGGCAGGCGCCGACTCCCACGTCCGAGGCGTCCACCTCAACCACGAACTGAAGGGAGGGGTCAGGGTTGGTGAGGACGGGGGCGGAGGTGAACAGGGACTTGAGGTGGGAGAAGGCTGCAGCGGCCTCTGGAGACCAGACGAAAGGGACCGAGGTGGAAGTGAGGCGAGTGAGAGGGGCGGTGACGGTGCTGAAGTTGCGGATAAAGCGGCGGTAAAAGTTAGCGAAACCGAGGAAGCGTTGCAGTTGCTTTACAGAGGTGGGAGTGGGCCAGTCCGCGACCTCCTGGATCTTCGAGGGGTCGGCGCAGAGCTGCCCCCTTTCAATAATGAAACCGAGGAACTGGACGGAGGGTGTGTGAAATTCACATTTCTCTGCTTTAACGAAAAGCCTGTTCTCCAGAAGCCGCTGCAGGACCAGACGAACATGTTCTGTGTGTTGGGCAGGGTCGCGGGAGAAGATAAGGATATCATCAAGATAAACGAAAACAAAGCGTTGGAGAAAATCACGGAGAACGTCGTTAACTAAGGCTTGGAAAACCGCGGGGGCGTTGGTAAGGCCAAAGGGCATGACCAAGTACTTGTAGTGACCGAGGGGGGTGTTAAACGCGGTTTTCCATTCATCCCCCTCCCGGATCCGCACCAGATGGTAGGCATTTCGTAAATCCAGTTTAGTAAAAATGGTGGAGAGGGAGAGGGATTCAAAGGCCGAATCCATGAGCGGGAGGGGGTATTTTTTCTTAATGGTGATGGCATTGAGCCCCCGGTAATCGATACAAGGGCAAAGGGTCTTGTCTTTCTTGGCTACAAAAAAGAAGCCCGCTCCTAACGGGGAGGACGAAGGGCGAATGATGCCAGCGGCTAAGGAGTCCTTGATGTACTGCTCCATGGACTCCCTCTCCGGACGCGACAGGTTGTATAGATGACTGGAAGGGAGGGGAGCGTCCGGGAGGAGGTCTATGGAGCAGTCGTAGGGGCGGTGGGGGGGTAGCGACAGGGCTTGGTCTTTACTAAAAACTGGAGCCAGATCATGGTAGACGTCGGGGACACCGGACAGGTCGGGAGGGAGAGGAGGAGAGACAGGTGGGGCCGAATTACCGGGGGCTCGGGCAGACAGGAGGCACGAGGAATGACAAGAAGTACTCCAGTTCCTGATCTTCCCCCGCGACCAGTCGATATTGGGGTTATGAGAGGTTAACCAGGGGAGACCAAGAACCAGAGGGGCGGCAAGGGACTCATGGTGATTGCCGGAGGTGATAAGTGGTAACCGGGGAGTGCGGTGGGTGACGGTGGTGAGGGGCTGGCCGTTTAGACCCGTGGCGTGAAGAGGGGTATCTAAGGGGACCTGGGGAATCTTAAGCCGGCAAGCTATTTTGCAATCCAGAAAATTCTCGTCCATGCCCGAGTCAATCAGGGCCACGAGAGGAAGGGTGACATTCCCCCAGGTAATGGAGGCATCGAGCAGGACTCGGGGGTTGGGTGAGGGGACCCTGCTCGCCAGTAGTCCCAACCCTACTGGTGAGCAGGTGCTTTTGGGCACACAGGGCAGGCGGACAACAAGTGACCGGGTTTACCGCAGAAGAAACACTCCCCGGCGAGGCGGCGACGTTCGCGTTCCTCCGGGGAGAGGTGAGTGCGGCCGAGCTGCATGGGCTCGGGAGACGGTGGGGCAGAGAGTACGGGGGGAGCTGGGAGCACTGGCGGGACTGGCGGGACGGCCGATTGGAGCGCGGGGGATGGCAGGGCCTCTCTTCCCCGCACCGGGCGATCGGAGACTCTCCGCATCTCCTCAACAAAGGAGGAGTAGGAGGAGAGGACGTGGGGCTGACCCTCACTGACGGCTGCGTACCAGGCCAGGGCCGGTCGCGGAGTAACCCAGCGACGTAACAGATCTTAGCCTCGTCGGACTGAAAAGACACTGGTTGCCTCTTGAACACCAGGGCGCACTGAACCAAGAACGTGCCCAGAATGCCTGAGAACTTATCAGGATGGGAAACCGGTAATTCGCGGGGAGACTACGCGCCTACTGGGGCACTCGGAACAAACTCAGCGGAGAGAGAACGAGGCGGAGACTGAGAGGGGGACAGAGGGTGTGTGGAGCAGGGGTCGGTCCCCCGCGCGCTGAGACGCCGCACCTCCTCGCCCAGGAATCAGAGCGCGTCGGACACAGACTGGAGCCGGGCCACGTGCTGATCGAGAACCGCCCCCTGGGAGGCGACGGCGCAGATGACTTCCAGCGGAGTGGGGTCGGTGGAGGGGGGATGAGGAGGGGAGCGTGCTGGGTCCATAGTGGCTTGATCGTTCTGTAACGGTAGGAGACAGAACGGACCCAAACGCCACGCTGAGGGTTTCAAAAAGAGGTTTATTGAGGAAAAGGGGGACGAGGAGGGACGGGAGGAAAGAAGGGGAGTGGCAGACGCGGGGGACTGAGTAGCTGGAGGAGGGCACTTTGGTACTTAGGGTACTTAGGCAGGAGGTTCAAGGGAGGCTGGCAGATGTGGAGGAGAGGATGCGGTGACTGGGGACCCGGCGGGGTGCAAGGGGAGGAAGCCGGAGGGCGTCGTGGAGGAGGAGGCTGGCGAGCAAGCCTGGCTGGCCGAACAGGGAGTCAGAGGTGAGTGAACCTGGCGGGAGGAAACAGACAGACTGAGTTAGCAGGTGACAAGGATGTGAAACAAAGGGAAATTTCAAAAAAGCCAGAACGAAGCGGTGACACCATGTCAGGAGCTGCGACGATCGAGCGAGGATGGAGTGGAAAGCCAAGGTAGAAATACTGGTCGTGATGAGATTGATGGCTGGCAGGTGCGGCGGCCGGGGATGGAGGTTAACGAGGAGCAGGTGTGGGTAGCCAGCTGGGCTCCGGAGCGGAGAGGGGGAGAGCACAGAGAGAGAGAGAGAGAGAGAGAAGGCACAGGAGAAACCAGAATGCGAGGGAAAGGAGAAACAGGACACTCACCAACAGCCGGGCTGTCACCGCCACGCTGCTGCTTTTTTCATCCCCATAGGTTTTGATTTTACACATTTGTAGGTCATATTATGCATAAAAGATATGAAGTACAATTATTGCTCACTTTAACATAAGGTCATCCATCTGGTGGCTTGATCCTTGAGCCTATTATTTTGTTCCCTTATGCAGAACACTACCTAAGTATTACAACATGGATGGTGATTATTGGACATTAGCTGATACCAATGCACTTTACTTACTTTGTAAGTATGTACTGTGTTTTATTATATTTTGTATGAGGTAGGAGTTGGTGAGATGGCAGGCCTAATGGCATCAGAAGTACCTATTTCAATTATTATTATTTAAGGACTGGCCTAGAATTACAGTTGGTCGCTGGGCACTGCAGCAATGGCTGTACACTGCTCCTAACACAACAGGATGGGTTAAATGCAGAGAACAAACTTTTACTAGAAGTCGTACTGTGTACCAGATAATAAACTTGATTTGATTTTTGATAAGTTGTCCTAAAAAAAAAACTAAAATCAGACAATACCACAGTACAATTGAAGTTAACCATTTAATGACTTTTCATTGAAGAGCTATAAGCTAGCAATCCCACAAAGAATGCTGCGGGACAGGGGAATGTCCCTCACCTATAATTTTAAGAGTAAATCTATTAAATGGTCCATAGGGAGACCAAGACACATTTGGATGCATAGCTGTATTCAAAACTGCCTTCTATACTAGCTATACATACTGATTTGGCCTAAATTTAGCATGTATTATGCAGTATGCAAAAAATACCTGGATGCTTCGGACTAGTCTATCACTTGTATTGTAACCCACTGTAATGCAAAATGCTTGAAAGGTCACAACAACAGGGCTTTTAAATTTTTTTTATCTTTGTTTAATCCGGAAGTCTTAACAACAGTTCATTGTTGAAATGGCTAACAGCACCATCCCTGTGTCAATGGTGGACAAGGAGGAATATAACTGGTCTGTACCAGATAACAAGGAATATATCTCAGTGTTAAATGCACCTAGCTTAAACGTTACATTTGTTACAGATTGGCTGTAGCTTTGTTCTTCTTACACAAGATTAAATTAAAAACAGTGGTACGTTTATATTCCTCGTAGTGTTTACTTCTGCTTTCAAAAAATAGAAACCAGCAAAGCCTAGCCTAGCATACTGTAAGATAAATAGATTTAACACTTTCATACTTAAAACCACTATGGTTACGGCTAGTACCCTGGCCCCACCTTCACATTTAAGGCACAGTCAGGGTGAACAGTATCAATCTTCTCATCTATTTTTATTCATAGTTTTTCTCCTGGACTGGCCTATTATCAGTCTGCCAGAGGGAAAGGAGAAGTAGAGATGTTGGAAATAATTAACAGGATTTGACAGGCTGCTGCCTCCAAGCATTTGCTCCCGATATTGGACTGACAAGAGGAGTGCGAGGGTCACATTTGTGTTGCTTCTGTCTTTTCTGTCTTTCTTGTCTCTCTTGCTTTGCTGTTCTTATTCATTGAAATTGTTGGGAGTTGGAGCGGCATAGAAAAAATGACCCACAAAGGTCTAAACCCTGACAGAGTCTGATACTTGCTTGGATGTGAACTGTGTGTTCCTGTTTGTTTCACAAGGAGAAATGCAAAGAACAAATTCAAAGCCACAAGGCTCCTTCAAACACAAACCCACACTCCCCGTGTCCCAGCAAGCCTCTCTGCTCCTTTTATACAGTAGGTTCAAACATAGTCCAG
Source organism: Micropterus dolomieu (assembly GCF_021292245.1). Classification (NCBI taxonomy): domain Eukaryota; kingdom Metazoa; phylum Chordata; class Actinopteri; order Centrarchiformes; family Centrarchidae; genus Micropterus; species Micropterus dolomieu. The sequence goes on along the minus strand of NC_060169.1, from coordinate 25,314,735 downwards.
TGTTATGGCTTATCTGTTCTTCTGCAGGTATTGTTGACTTGTTTGTTGTCACTGTTCTCAAAGGAAATAAAAGTAATTGATGGTGAAAGGCCAATGAGAAGTCCCACACCAGCAACACCTACCGAGCACCAGCAGCTTTAACAAACTGACTATTCCCCTGCTCTCAATGTGATGAATAAGGTCCCTGGCTCTAAATAACTGCCTGTATTATGTTTGAGCTGTTTAAAAATATTTCATAATTCGTCATTATCACATTCACCTATACATGCTACCAAAAGCACAATGCAATATCAATGAAGCTGTGAGCTAAAAAAAAAAAAAGTAAGCTGCACTGCAGAGCCACTCTCCTTAAGATTTCTTACCCGCATCTTTTCTCTGATTTAATAAAGGTAATTAAATTAGGGAATAAAATGCATCCATAGAAGAGGGCTTGGCTTTAATTATTACTGCTGTCACTGCACAGTCCGAGCAGTACAATAAAGTCGGGGAACCTGAAGACTTAATTACAAGGGGCACCATATTTACAGGCGCCCACCTGTCCCCTGCCACCTGAGATTTGCTTGATTGCAGTTAGATTGGAGAAGAAAATGAGAAATGGAGGGGTTGCCTTTAGTACCACAATTACTTCCTGGCTTTCATTAGGCCAGTGTTATGATATGAGGGCATATCTTAGGAGCATAGGCATTACTCCAAGGCCCCTTGAAATTTGTAGTCACACAAGGAAGAGCACAGCTACACAGAGATGTATGCATACACACAATAAAAGAGTGCACAGACATTTGACACACCTCAAGGAGATGTCATTTTGAGTTTCTAGAGTGATGAGGGGTCTTAAATAATATGAGGGACCTCTGGACAGAGACATACACACAGGCATTGTCATAGACACACAGAAGAAATGCATTCACAACATAGAGATTCACACGCATTTTCAGGCAAACATTCACATACAAACAAACACACACTCCTGTTTGTCTCAAGTTAGTGTGTGTGTGTGTGTGTGTGTGTGTGTATTTGTCTAGGATATAACTGCTAATTACTTGACAGTACATTATTTCACCCTCCTTTCCAGGCCAGTGATTTCTGTGTTATGCATGTTTTTTTGTTTTCATTTATGCATATATGCATGCATTCATTGGTGCACAATCTGAGCACACAAAGCATGTGTGCATGTGTATCATTGTGTTTTGCATGCCTACAGGTGTGTCTGTGTGTGTTGTACGTGTGTGTGTGTGTGTGTGTGTGTGTGTGTGTGTGTGTGTGTGTGTGTGTGTGTGTGTGTGTGTGTGTGTGTGTGTGCGGGTGCATTCATGCATGTACAACAGTGTGTAAGAGATCACAAAGATGGTTGTTCTCTCGTCAGCATGACCTTGGTGGTTGCAATCAGAGGTATAATTGCACTACACTTGTCTAACGTTGGGTGTGCAGACTTATTGCTGAGTTTTTGCTTTCTTTTATATTCACTTAAGGGGGGCATGCCAACTGCCCACTACATTTAAATGTAGACACACAAGGTGTGCACGCACACACACACACACACACACACACACACACACACACACACACACACACACATTTCTCAGTTCCATGGCTCCTGCTCACATTTCTGTGCATTTCTAGAGTTTTACGTTATATTTTATGTTAATATCTGAACCCACACTCTGAAGTTGTTGAGTAATAGAATAATATTGATGGGTGGCACATGGTCTTTGCCACTGACATTTTCCTGTGAAGAAAAAATTTGTCTTGATGGTGTAAAAATGCGGCAGAACAAAACAAAAGGAAGCCTCCACATTTAGGGTTAATAAGTCAAGAGTGTGATGATTGTAGTCATTGAGACACCTAATTTTGATCTGTATTTTCTTCTCTCTGCTTGAAACTGTGATAATCAAGTGTTACATGATTCCAAGACCACTGTGTAGATCAGTGGTCATATGAATGGTCATATGAATAACGCAGCAATATCTTAAGTCAACGGCTTTTTTGCCTTTTTTTTTTGTCTTTACTGACTTATGTTGTGCAGACATGGCGTGCCAATTTGGGCTCCAGTGTCATAGAGAAAACATTTAGGTAAATAGCGACAAAGTCCATGTAGGGATGAGGTTGGGGTGGATGGATGGGTCAAGCAAACACAGGATTTTCACCCAGGGGACCGCTGTTCATGTCCTGTGTGAAACCAAAACTCATTCTTTAAGTTGTATGTAAGTTGTAATTGTATGTACGTAGGTAAACTCACTTATGTAATGTATTTAACTTATGTAACATAACGTAACAAATACTGTCACATGCTTTTCTCTAATATTTGCTTTTTCCTTATACTTGTTCTGGCCTCTCACACAATCTGAGAAGAAAAAAAATCTCACAGTGCTCACAGTTGTCAGTCCTCTGGTGAGGGGTCAAAGGTAGACATTAGTTTGTCTTTATGTTGACAGTTAACAAACCAAAAAGTTTGGGAACCACTTGTCTTGACCAATAGTACATACAATACATTATATATTACTGAATATTAGTTGTTTCTGGGTTGGTAACAGACCCCAGATGGGGTGGGCATATTCATTAATTTAATAGTATACACATAAATGTTACTTTAAACTGGTTATTGATAGATTGCTAAGAGGTATAATAATCACGTAATCCACTTCTAATACTTACAGTTTACAAAAGTGGCCTCCGCAAATTCTTCCGGATCTACAATCATTATTTCAACTAATTTTCTAGCAAATGACTAGGTCATTTTTACTTATACTGTGATCACTATGATAAAAAATGTTAGTTTTACTGATATTACTGTAATATATATACAAGCAATACTTCATTCCCCAAACATTTTAATATTCCGATTAATCACATGGGAGTGTGCTCCCAGTATATTTGTACATCTGTTATATCACTTCTTGACTCAAGAATAATTTCAGTCAAATTGTTTGGGCAGAACACATAAAAACTCTTTGTGTATCTGATAAGACAACAAAAAAGGTGTCAGTTATGTGTAGTATAGCATGAAATTCAGATCTGAAAATAGTACTGCTGCAAATTTCAGTGGAAATTTCACTGTAAATCTACTTCCTGTCTGGTTTTGGGACTTTGACATCTCATCTTGAACTACAATGCAAGGCATCGTTAGCTTGATTGATCGCTTGCATGAGACAGGCTGTTTGAGAGTCAAAACTTTAGGCAGAGAAGATTGATAGGCCTGGTGAAGAAAAAAAAAAATGCTACATAGGCAAAGAGGCTCTGCAGCTCTGTTGCTGTCCCCGATACTGACACTCTTGGCATCCGATGAAGAGCTCTCCACAATACTCAGGCAAGTCATTTCTTGAACTTTGAGGCTAGTAGTCACTGAGATTTAAACAAAGTTTGTATAGAAACTTGCTACACTGAATATGTTCAGCTGTGCAAGCCCAGTTGTTGATTTATTCCAAGCTCCCATTTTCACTATGAATATATTAGCAAGTGTTGAAGTGTTTATAAATCTTAAACCTGATTCATCTGAATGTTTGATCAAATCCCGGCCGGTATTAATTTGCATACCAGAGTTTTACATCAATATATGATAAGGATCACAAGTAAACAGAGACGTCAAGGTCTTAAACAAAAGACAAATGACACACATTATCTTGCATAAATCATGTCACACTGCTTATATCAGTTGTGCCACAGCACAGGATAGGCTAAATTTACATTAACCACAATTTTAAACATGTCAAAATGAAGGAAAGGAAAATCATAAAAAAATCATAAAAAATGGAATCATTAAAAACTCTATTAAAGGAATTGTTAAAAATTTTAGATGATAAGACTGATACCACTCGCTAAATACAGCTGGTTAGCTTAGCTTAGCACAAAAAACTTTAAACTGGGAAAGATTACCATTAAAAACCATAACATGTAGTTTGTAATGGGGTTTGGTCTTCGGACAGATTAAACAAACGTCATATAACATGTTAATTTGTGCGCTTTAGAGGTGTTTGTAAGCAGATTTTTTTAACCTCTGGACAGTGCCAGACTAGCTATTTCTCCTTGTTTCCAGTCTTTGTGCTAAGCTAAGCTTATCAACTGTTGGCTCCAGCTACATTTTACAGGCATAAGAGTGGTATCAAACTTCTCATGTAACTTGACAAGAAAGTAAATAAGTTTAGCTCACAAAACTATACCTCAAAACATAATGCAACATGCTAAGTCAGGTATAAATACATGTTGCGTGAACAGTCTGTGAAAAAATATGCCCAACAAATTGGGCTGAATCAGCCTCTCACAGTATCAGGTAGTCAGTTCAGACTAGCTTCTCCTCCCCATAGTAAGATGTTTCCAGCTGTGCACTTCCTGCATTTATTGCTCTTACAAAGAGTAAAAAGTACAGAATGAAAAAGTCTACTACTAAGCTGCTGTAATTTAAGTTCAAGACCACCCCATTTTAGAAATTGTTTGTGTTATTCCTTTGGTCTACATTTGTCCAATTAATATTAATGAACATGAACAACTTTCAACCTAAGCCAGAGGCTAAAGAGCCAAGACTCATCAAGATGTAAAATCTAGAGCCCCCTTGTGAGAGTTGCTTCAGCATTTACTGTATCTTCTACTGGAAAATTCAACATTTAAGGTATGCTCTGTTTTCCCTTGGGGAGATTGTACTGGGAAAATTAATTTCTGAACTTTTAGGCCTTAAACAAGAAAGCTGGAAAATTCCCATAGAACTTTTATATACTGCCTTAGAGGACAGCAAGTAAATCCTGCAAACTGCAAATGTGCCTAAATGTGGATGTGTATGAGATGTCATCTTTAGCCAAGGTACTTTCCTCTTACTGAACCCTGCTGCCTTTGACAGTTTTCAGGTGCAAATAGAAGTAAATTAAAAACATGCAGGCACTGTGTTTTTTAAAAAAAACGCCATGCTTAGCAAGACATTCATAATATTCTTTACAGGTCAAAGTGTAAATCTGTAATTCCTTTACAACAGAGCAAAATATACTGTGTAACTTTTCACTTAGAGACATTCAGCCATTTGAGCCATTGATGTTTTTGCAGGTTTAGAGTCAAATTACTTACCATAACTGACAACAACTAACTAAAAAAATAGATGTGTAGATTTAGTAGGTTGCCTAAAAAAGCAGACATGTTTAGCTGGCCCAAGTGAGGGAGTTGACCGAATCATGGGGAAACTATAATCACAACAGATATATGGGAAGTTTAATTTTACATCCGAAAGCTGCATCCTCCACCTAAACAACATGTAGACCACACATGGTCAGCACATTGCCAATTGTGGTACATACAGTACATCATGTTTGTATGGAAATAAACATGAGAAGACAGAATTTCTTCTAACAATTCGACATGACTAAGATTCTACAGCCATCCCAGGAGCTCTGGTCACCTTCTTAGTTTAGCATGTTACACTGGATAAGGATAACTTCTATTCAGATGCCAGATGTTAGAGATACTGCAAATGCTGTCCTAGATAAATACAGGCTTCCTTGTTGGCTGTAGGCTATATAACAACAACACAAGGCTAATGTTTCAAAATCAAATAATACATTTATTAATCAGAGCACTTAATATTTTTGAATTTATGAACAATTTTATCAAAATCAGCATGGGAAGCCCCTAGGATTTACACCATGGGCAGCGTGAATGGTTGCTTTCACGGTAATCCATTATTATTATCCGTCATTGAGATAGGGGGAATGTCCCTATTAAGCCCACCAAATAACCTTTTCAGACTTTTTAAATACTGCCTCAATTTAAGTGAGAACATCTTAGATTTAATTTAAATTTAATCTCCCATTTGAAGTGTCAGACGCTAGAGGGAATGTAGCCAAAATACTATTTATGAACAAAATCAAAACTATAGTGGAAATAACTCTTACTCAGTACTTTATCTTTCAATATGTGTTGTCTGTATGTCTATTGTATGGTGTCCTCATGCCTTTTAAAAAAGCCCCAAAAGGTTCAATAAAAATGTTAGTTAGGATAGTAAATGAGTCAATTTAGGGATTTACAATCAAACAGTAACTTTAATCAATTTTCAAATGTTTATTTTAAATATTTAAGCTAGTAGTTTGAGGAGACATCAGTTGATTCATGTGAGGTTTCATTTCATTTCATTCATTAGGATCCCCATTTGCTGTAGCCGAAGCAACAAATATTCTTCCTGGGGTCCACACAGACACAAAACTCTATACAGTGTAGTACACCTTTACAAAAAGTCACACACACCAACACAACAAAGACAATACAACCATACACAAACACAATACAACACACTACATAACCCAGCTCTCATCAGTAAAGATCACTCAACAGAACAAACAGAAGAAAAAGAAAAAAAAAAAATATATATATATAGTAGTATATACCTACATTACCTTTAATAAAAATTATGAATATGCACCACCGGAAATTCAGTTCGCCCTAGGGCCTCTGGACTCCCTGGGTATGGTTTTAAAAATTATACAATTATTCCTAGTGATCAGTTAGTAGTAATTGCTTAGTCATTTTTTAAAAATCAATCAGTCAGTCTCATATCAAAGGCATAAATCCTCCGTTACAGTGACCTGGAGTTAAACAACACACACACACAGTTCCTGTGATTTGGGTGAAATTTATTAGAACTAACTACATGAATAAATGAGGTTAAATATACATCAAAGAAATAAACAAAACTAAACAAAACAAAGTGCAGACATTGGGAATGGTCTACTTCAATGTGAATTTAGTTGGTCTGAGTTATTGTTATATGATAATAACGCCGTTAAATTTGACTAGGAGTTTAGGCTGAAATGATTAAAGATTAAAGCTAATGGAAGGTTAGTTGAATATGACGGCAAAATAAAGCTTAAAAAGAAACTTAGTTTGTTTCTGAATTAAAAATTGCGTGACTTAAAACGGTCTGATAACTTTACAAACAAACAAAAGAAAAGAATAACTTCCACGAAAGTTCTCCAGACCTCGCAGATGTACGCTGAGTAAGTTACTGTGAGACTTGAAACTTGAAAGTCGCGGCGCTCACCGGGCCGGACTTCTTAGGACGTTGCTGGGAGACGGGAGCACACTGAGTGTGTCAAGAGAAGAGGAACTGAAAGAACAAGAGAAGAGCGAGCGTGCTTGGCTCTGTGCTTTTGTTGTTTGGGGTTTATCCCAAGGGAGAGGGCTTTGTTTCCCCCCTAAGGCCTTGTGTCTCCCCTGAGGGAGGGCTTCCGGTCTCACAGACTCTGTGTTTATTTGCGCATATTTTAATCAAATACTTTCCCACAATGAAACCTTAAATGTCATAAACAGTTATACCGTTCTTAGTTTTAAGCATTTGATAAAAGGAAGGAAAGCTATTAATTAATCGTCGTAACGACTAGAATGGTTACCAGTTAAACACAATTTCAGGATTTCAGGATGAAAGAAACTTAACTCAACATTTCCTGTATAATATTGGCTGTTAAACATTCTTACTTAGAGAATATAAGCAAGTTACACAAACATGGCATCAGATTATACACAATAAAATACAGAGTCATACATTAAACCAGCGAGAGAATCATTAAAACAATGACATGTATGATGTCATCATCATCTTTGATGTCTGAGGTAATCTGAAAGAGGAACTTCATTACCACGGTTACCCTGTGTGGGGGCAGTTTAGCGTCTCTTGACCTTTATTCAAAAGGATTCTGATAGGCTGGTTCCGGATGAAGTTAGTCTCAGGGAAGTGTTGGGGTGACACCTTTATGGTCACTGAGGTCCTCACAGCCTGGTTCAGGTTGAGGTTATTCTCTGGACAAGGTTAATATTGTCAGTTTAACAGTCATGCATAGAGTCTGTTATCTCAACTTCACCAGAGGTGGTAGGTTTTATGGCTGAAACTACCCAAGCAGCACTTGGGAGTGGAGCAAACCTTTTCTGGTTTTCGTTTTGGGCAGTGTAAACCTACCCTCAGTAGCATGCCTGGTATAATAGTCATGCACATCTGAGCTCCAACATAGCTGTCTATATAATATCTTTTTCAGGCAGAGGACAGAGATAGTACATCTATATTTTAACTTTAGCCAGGTTAAACAGCTATACATTGTATTTACATTTGTTCTATATGAGCATCGAAGTGTACATGGTTTTCATGGAAGTCATGGAAGCACTGGACCAAACCACTGAGCAGTAATCCAGATGAGATAGAACTAATGCCCTAATAATCTGTCCCATTACATTTTTTGGTAAAAATTTAGAACATCTCCTAATCACTGAAAGACCTCTTCCCATCTTACTCACCAATTCATTAATATGCATTGTCCATGATAATTTACTATCTATTGTAATACCTAAAAGTTTAATCTCTTGGACTTCAACTGCAACATCATTAACATGCAACTTTAACCTAGGCTCATTTCTTAAACAATGACTTGTCCCAAATACAATGCTCTTTGTTTTAGAGACATTAAGAACTAGTTTGTTATTCGTTACACAGTCAACTATAGACTGTAATTCCCCATTTAAAGCTCTTGCAAGTTCTTCAATCGTGGGTTCCGCCATGTATACTGTTGTATCATCAGCATAAATGCTAACTTTTGCCCTATATGTGATTAATGGTAATTCATGTGTAAACACATCATATAACAATGGACCTAAGCAGCTTCCTTGAGGAATTCCACAGCTAATAGATTTATCATCAGAAAACTTCCATTAAAGAAAACTGCAAAGATTATACCATTATCTAAGAATGGAAATGCACCATTTTCGGGCCCTAATAGTCGTCCAATTAGTCTGTTACCTGCTTTAAGTAAGATCATGGAGAGAATTGTTTATGAAAAAATACAATTTTATTTTTCAGGTAATGATTTGAACACAGATTACCAGCATGCTTATAGAGAGGGGCACTCCACTGAAACTGCTCTGGCTCAAATGTCAGAGGATTGGCTCAGAGAAATTGACAGTAATAAATTAGTAGGTGCTATATTATTGGATTTCAGCGCAGCTTTTGATATAATTGATCATGGGTTGTTATTAGACAAACTTAAATGTTATGGATTTAATCAGACTGCAATTCCTTGGCTGGAGAGCTATTTGACCAACAGGAAACAAAGAGTTTTCCAAGCTTGGGGACAAACACATTTCTTCAAACTCAAGGTTAAACACATAGCAAACAGGAATGGCAATCAAGTCTGCTAGTATTTTTAATAATTTCCCATCCAAATTATCGATACCTGATGGTTTGTCTTTACATCCAGATAACAATTTTTTCACATAGCTTACAGTAACTTCAGTAGATTTGAACTTACAATTTTTATCTTTCATAATGTGATCAGTTATTATGTCATATGATTACTTATTGTTTGTTTGGTCCATTTCATTTCAAAATTTGTTTACTTTACAATTAAAATAATTACTAAAATAATTAGCAATATCAACCGGTTTGATAAGAAATTTACCTTTTACTTCCAAACAGGATGGAGTTGATTTGCTTGTTCTACCCATAATACCATTAAAAGTATTCTACAGCTTTTTATTGTCATACTTAAATTATTTATCATGTTTACATAATACAACTTCCTCTTCCTTTTATTCAACTTGGTTACATAATTTCTTAACTTGCGGTAAACTTGCCAATCGGATGTGCAGCTTGACTCAATTGCCATTCTTTTCACTTGATCCCTCTGTATCATACAATCCTTCAATTCATCATCAATCCAGGGGGATCTAATATTTCTAACTGTCCTTTTTTTCACAGGTGCATGTTTATCAATGACTTTCATCAATAGCTTATTTAAAGCTTCAAGTGCTTCATTTGGATCATCTTTCATCAACACACTTTCACAGCTTATTTTTCTTACATCCTCAATAAAACAGTCTTCACTAAAGTGTTTGTATGATCTCTTAAATATGATCTTAGGTCCTGCTTTAGGCACCTTTGTCTTCCTCACTATTGCCAACAAGTTATGATGTGAGGTCAAAATTAGGGAGCGGAATGGTTCAAAGGTCAAATGGGAGAAGATACCCATTGAAACACAGTCAAGTGGGCTTAATGGTATTAATTAAAAGAGGTCATGCACTAACTTAACAAAAAGTATAAATTAATCATGCAGAGAAGTAATTAGCTATACTAATAAGTAATGCTAAACATACACATGTATTGTCTATTTAACAGTTTTATGATAAGAAATGCTTTCAAAAATGTGAACTATACATACTTATCATGCTTTGTCATTGCAATGAACCATACTCTGAAGCTACTGTATTGATGCAGCATGTTGTCGATCTGCTAGCATGCTAAAACTCATATTGTGATTTAAAAGTAAACAATATTTCTAATTCATATGTTATTCAAACAATCAGTTAAATTTTGATAACAAATGATCTTCTTTGATCAGCAGACACATGTCACACATTTCAGTCTTTGATAGCTCAGTATCGACAAATCTGATTGGTTTACAGTAAAAAGTGTCTTCTGTAAGAAGCAGCTTCAATTGAAGAAAAATCACACAGCAAAAATAGTGTGTATTTTTTAGTTGCAAGTGGGCTTGTATGGTAAGTGGGCCTAATAGAGCTGTTTACCCTATTTCAGTCTGGACCAGTGGTGGACTGACAAACCAACACTGCCAGAGCCATTCTGCTAGCAGAACAGAACTAGTTTGTTTGATGTATTGGCGACAATGTCAGAAATCAAAAGTGATTATAGTATATTCTAAACAGTCTCACTCTAAGACAGGGTGAAAAGCCCCTCCCCATAGAGATATGGGGAGGGGGTTTCCAAAGCGACCGCTTGACAAGCAGTTCTGATGCCGTTTACTGGCAGCTTTAGAGCTTATTTGCAGGATACCAACAGATGAAATCTTTTAAATGAAAATACATGATTTGTTACTATGAGCGAGGAGAGTGTGTTACATGCTTGTGTCTGTTAACCATTTAGTCGAGCTCCATGAGTATTCTTGTAGCGAACCCTCCCCCTCGTAACAGAGAGCCCCCTGCATGCTAAAACATGGCATCCTCCATAATTAGCATGATGATAGGATCCACCATAATGAGACGACTTATTGCCAACAACACATGCTAATGATAATTGTAATAGCGGCAATCATTTCCGTGATACTCTCCCCTCTCATTTGCATTCTCTGCTTGCCTCTTCCCTTCTCAACTGTCTGTCTTTTCGCTCTTTTACTTTTTCTTTCCACTGTACTTTTTAAATAAACGTCATTTATTCCCTGTCTCTCTCTGTTTCTCTGCCTATCTCTCCCCTAACCTTCTCATTCCTATTGTTTTTGTTCATTATTACTTCCCTTGACACAAACTGCCAGCCAGGCAATAAATCAACATCTTTTTAACTTTAGCACCACTTAACTCGTATTGTGCTTATTCTGCAGCTTGTTTGGTTGTGGGAGATGGATACAGGGTGTGATAAAGTGATACAGTGCTGCAGTGTGTGCGTTGGCTGGTTCAGACAGGGACTTAAATCAGTGTTATTGTGCCTTGCGTGGCCGGGTGGTTATGAAATACAGCTGTCAAGTTGCACTAACTCAGCTGAATCTCCACTGAGACCCCACATTACACTCAGTCATGGAGGAAATCATGATTTGTTAACTGCTCGTTTGTCATAAATAAAACCCTAACACATGTAATGCATTGTTAATTGCTCAACTTATGAGACACTGAGGGAAGCTGAGGGATGCTGTGTGTTCATCATTCTACATTAGAGTGATGTTTCAAGGGAGGGGATACTTTGTGTGCTGATAACAAAAGGGTGGAGTGTGTTAGCAACCGGAGTTGGTTCTGTAATACAATGTGTACCGTCAATTTATTAGGCACTTGCAATCCAATAAAATGTGCCCTGCAATAAACCCTCTGTTTATAAAGCTTACATTTTTCAGTTGTTGTTTATCCATATACATTTTGAGGCCTCAGTTGGGAATGTCGAACTGCCCCGAATGAATAGAAATGGAGAATTCTTTGTAAAGTTTGTTTACACCTATTACACCTGTCATTGTGAAACCTTATAGATATGATCCTGTTGGGCATTGCTGGGTTCCTGCAAAACTGGGACACACTATAGAGAAAGAAAATCTACAGGATGCACTCATCTCTGGATGGGAACCAAAAGAAAAAAGCAACATAAAGCTCTCGTTTATGTTTGGGCTCTCTAATGTAAGCCTGCTGCGGGCAAACTGAACATAATTAGGTTTACCATGGCTCTCAGCTCCGTTTTTACCCAAGGATTAATTGAAATACTGAGTAGGAAAAATAGATCCCATCGCAGATACAGAGTTTACATTAAAGTGTCATGTGGTCAGTCATTTGTTTAGATCTGGCATATTTCAGGTGAAATTGCATTAAAAAAACAACTCCATCTCTACTCGGGCCACTAAAACATGATGTGGTCAAAATAATATATTTGAAATGAGAGCCAGAGAAAAAAGGAAAACTGCTGCCCTGTTTACAGATATCCCTCTTGCATTCTGATCTAATGACATACAAGCAAAAACTATGAATCAGAACAGACAGTCGTACCACAGCCAGGAAAACATCCCCCCACTGTTAGAGCACTGGGAGTATTCTACTTCTGATAACACAAATCCTATTCAAAATCTCTCACCGTGTTCATTGGTGACCTTTCAGTCCACAAACAATTAGATGAGGAGTTGTCATGTAACCTCAGCTGTGATCGTCGGCCTGTTCTTTGGAAGATAATTGCCAATGCCTTCCTGTGTTCCAAAATTAAATACATAGTTCGCAAACTGTCTTCGGCTTGTTGTTTTGTCTTTTAAAATTTCTTTCTGCACAGCTGCAGGCACAAGTTTGGGATATAAAAACTTAAACTTATATGTAGCCTTTGTACTGTATGTACTTTGTTCTGCACTTCATACTTTTTCCTCCTTCATTCAGAACAGCAAACACTCACAGCATTGAGTGATAGGGTGATAGGCTCAGCCCAGTATTTTAGGAATACATTTGCACTAAATATTCAAAACAAAGAATCCAGGCTTTCAAATCTCTCAATCTGAAAATGTTGTGTAACCAAATGACTGAATTTGTATCCTGTCTCCTCTTCTCACTCACTGTTTTAAAGAAAATCACTTTTCCTCCTTATTGCATCTTTTTAAAAAAAATAATTTTTGTTGCTTTTCACATGATTATTTAATGATCATTGACTGAGCAAACACATTTCACTTTGGCACAGTAAAGGTATAAAGTATAAATCTAAAATTGTATTTCTCTATTTGACATCTGGTTTTCCATGACGTAAATGGACATAACGACAAAAGTGACATTTGTTGATCAAAACAGACTTTCCGCATGTTGTCCACACCGGTTGACACATTGGATCGCGCTCTCTTTTTGAAATCTAATTTATTGCTAGCAGGACTCAAATTTTCCAGGCTGTGAGCTTGTGACTCCACTTCTGCTCTGAAGCGTTCCTCGAGGACAAAGAAGACAACCGACTCTTTCTCTCTAGTAATGGAATCTTCCTCCCTCTCTCACCAGTCACGACCCCTCTCTCGCTCGATCTCCCCCTGCTGTCTGATGATGTCTCTCTCTTCTCCCTTTTTTCCTCAAGTCATCAACCACCGACTGCACTAAGTTGTCCTCCTCACCACTCTTCTCTCCCCACTCATCTCCATCTCCCTTCCTCCCTTGAACCTCTCCATCAATGTCACCCTCCGCTCTACTTCGCTGGACAACAGCCATCAACACCAGACACACACACACACATGCACGCACACATGTATGAGCACGCACATATCTTTTTCTCTTATTCACACGCACGCCCCAAAATCATTCTTCTCTTTCTCTTGTAGTCACTCTCCTCTTGCTCACACACAAATGCCCATCTCGGTCTCTCTCTGTCAATGTTGTGGAACGCCTCGACTCGCTTTGGGATGTCTGGACTCATCCATCACTGTGGCGCGAGACATGGATGTGTTATGTCACCTCCTCTCTAGCATATTGCCACATTTGTGTATTTGTATAACTGTGTGTCATTTTACATGTTTTTGGCCTTTCCAGTGTGTGTTCAGGCTCATCCCTATGTGTACATGCACATGTGAAAGTGTATAGTTTATATATTGTCTGTTTATGTAACCCTTCCTAAAACACTCTCCTGGAAATAATCGCAGTAGAGGGTTGACAGGTGGGGGGATAAGGTTGGAGGATCTTGATGACCCAGGGTGAAAGGTCACAATTCCACTGCTACCGTCAGACACATATCCATACACATATTCATATGGTATAGATGTTTCATAGAAGGATGTAATTGAATTACCTGACTAATGTCGTATTCACTGTCTTTTAGCTCTGTTTTTGACTCCAGCTAAATGCTGCTAAATGCTCCACTACAATATATTCATCACTAGTTAACACTGGAAACAGTTGCTTGCTGTGTCTAAACCACACCTGTAAAGTCTGGAGAGCTGATGTGAACTGCAGAGCCTTTCACATTATACGTGTCTTCCATTGTTAATATAACAAGCCTAAAAGTCTATACAGACATTGCAATAGTTGCAAATTTACTCAAAAATGCAGCATTATTCCAGTTTACATTTCATATGATATTCCTCACAGGATATAAACATTCACACTGCAGCATTCTTCCTTGTTTGGCTTCATCTGTTTTAGAAATCTGTCGTTTGTATAACAGAGCTGCTAGTGTTTGTTCATCTATCCTGTGCCATTCTTGGGTTTGAGAGATACACTGTTTATCAAGTTACCCTGGGCTCCTGCAGAATAGAGACGTTTTACTTTTACTACTATGTTTTCCCCAATGCCTCGGTAACTGTCAGATCAGTTATCGCTGTTTTGTCCAGATATTTTACGTTATCATAAATCAGTTTCTACTTTGCAGTGTTTTTATAAACAAATCAATCAGTGTTATTATCTGTACAGTCTGGGACTGTAGCTCTCATGTTGATAACCTATAAAAACACAAAAGTGCCTACTCTAAAATGTTATATAATGTGTATGCTACTGTATATAGTGTTGTTACAATATTTTCCACTGTTTCCACTTTTTACAACCAGTTAAAAAAATGCTAATGTAATAAATAAGCCACTGTACAAACATGTTTTTTTTTAATTCACAACATTTGTTCATGTTGTTAATTTTCCAACATCAACACTCATTAATACACTCATGCAACATCTCGCCATCCGTCATTTTCTATACCACTTCTCCTGTAACTCATCACCATGCCTTCAAAATAATGGATAATGGGTCAGAGTAGAGCAACATAGAGAGCTGCACTTCACTATGTGCCACTGGGTTCACACAGTTATAAATATATACATTCTCTCTTCAATTACTCAGTGCAGTGTTCTTTTGAAAACTGTAATAACATCATGACTCGGTAACATGAGAAACAGACAGCCACATATGGAGAATGTTAATTAATGAGAGAGAAAAGGCAAAAAGAGTGAGATACAAAAAAAAAGGATAGTGAGGGGAAAAATATATCACAATGGAAAGAGATAGAGAATGCATTCCTCTTCATGCACTGCAGTCTCTGTGACTATGAGTAGCCTTACAGTAAGTGATCCAGACAGCAAGTCATTTAAAAAGCTATTAGAAATGTTTCAAATCTCCTTGGAGAAAATGCAATAGAAAAGAGAAAATGCATAATGGAACAAGATGTATCTAATCATGCCAACAGTCAAGCAGGACCCCCTTGCTTCTCCTGTATGGCTAACTACTTCCCTGCCCCACTCATCCTTTCCATTCCCTACCATTTTAATCTTGCTGAGTGATTTTGAAATGCTGATTTGGATGTCAGGCAGCAGCTTGAGGTGAGGCCTTCACTTTTCCCTGACCTCGGCATCCCTCCGCAGGTCTCTGGTGGGTGTAATACATCTTAATAGATCAGCTTGGCTGGTACTGAATTATTGCCAAATACTGCCTGCATGGATGTTTTTAAATAGGTGCAGTAGCCTAATGGACTAACTGAGTCTCCGTAGGAAGTTATTAGTCTGTTGAACCGCCCAGCAGCTCTGCTAGAAGGTTCCTACCGTAAATTAACAGTCTTGTCTTCAGTCTTGTCCTTACTTAAATGCCTTCAGTGTGATATAGTGTAATTGTTTCTTTGCTGTCAAAACAGTATTTCTCAAAGATTATATCCAAAGAAAAGGTGTGCTGCAGGAAGGTTAAACCAAGACCCCAAATTACTCTGTGAGGACTGCTATGTAGTGAATGGCTTTTGTCTGTGCCCTGTTATCCTCCAATAGAGCGCCATGTTGCTGACATTTGTGGTTACTGAGAGATTTGTGAAGCATCTACAAAGCCCCTACACAGCGAGAGCTGACTAAATTATAATAATAATGGAATAGAAACTGGGGAATCCTGTTTCCTACAAAATAGATTTTTAGATGTTTTTAAATGTAATCGCTGTGTTGTTCATATTCGCTGTGTTGTTCATATTCACTGCGTAGGCAATCCCTAGCAAGATGTTTCCTTGCTGGGGCTAGGTGGGGGCTTAATTAATTATTGGTGGGGCTACATAGTTTGTGGTAAAAACATGGATACCTAAGTTTAAGTGTGGATATGTGGCATTTGAAAGTAAATTTTAAATGTCATATTACAATTTTTTTGTGGTAACAATAACAATCAGTAATAATCAGTGTTCTGAAAGGACTGTAACATAATACCCAAATAAAGACAGAAGGCAGTCACATTCAGAAACAGCTGAAGAGAACAACCAATTTTACATGGAATAACAAGCAAACTGACAGGACATGAAGGAAATCTCTACATCCCAAGCAAAAAGTTGCATCCTCTGTGACAGAGCAGGAGAACTGTTCATACCAGCTTCTGGTGATGAGGATGTTTGAGTACTTATCAAATGATGTTGAGGTGAGACTGCTGTTTGACTACAACAGTCGAGAATGGGGTTGAAGCAGAAGCCAAATAAATGAAGCATAGCCTTGGTTCAGGCAGAGGACTGCAGTTGTACTTGTATGCTAATTGGCGTAATTTGTTGGCAACATGCTTTGCAATGGCTTCCACGTGTGCGCAGGTAATGATGTGCCGCTGGCTGCTGAAATTGCTTCTATGATATTCTATGGTTTTCTTGTGGTGTTGTCTGGCATGTGCAAATTTGGCAAAGTGATAATTTGAATTCTTCTGTATGGAATGAATTGGTCTTGGGCACATTTTCCCATGGTAGCTTGGAGTTGTTTTGGGGCTTCTCTATTAGCTCAGGTATCATATTTAGCCGATCACTGGAGGATACTTTCCTCCAACTTGATTTATGAATGTTTACATTAGTCGAATCTATAGAGGAACTCCTGCTTTCTGTAAACTTTGTTATATTTTTATTAGAAAGGAAGTGTGGCTTGCATAAAAGCAACATCTGTTACTGTACAGTCATTTCAGTTGTAGAATATTTTCCTTGTATCAAGATACTATTAATATCTTGCTGTATGTTCATCTGAGAGTAATCAATGTTATTGAGTTACATCTTAGAAAAGAAGGGTTTTTCTAGCATTCAGGGGAAATTGCAACGTGCTTGTTGCTTCTCATAGGTTAGGAACAGATTATTGTTGTGATTATGGTCAGTGTGTTAAACCCCCTCAGCCAACAGGAGCTTGTACTACAAAGCAAGTTCAACATACCCAGGATATCTTTTCGTTATCTGGCTTCCCTAACCCTATCAACCGCAATTAGGCTAAGCATGACCGTGGTTATTGGTAAGTCAGCCCATGGTTTCTTCCTTTAAAAAAAGATCTTTGAGTTTTAACAAATTAAAATTGATAAAACATAAAATGGGCGGTGTTTGCAATTGCTGTGTTTCTGTAACCAATCAGAAACATGGAAAAGTCAGGGGAAACAATAATAAGAGACCAATAGGTATAATAAGTTAAACACACAATCCAATCTAAAAGCAGCACAGCTGTAGTTGCCTAATGCAGAAAAGACAGCAGGCAAAAAAATTGCTGAATGTGTAAGTTAAAAGATATGTCATTAGGGCAGGATCAGATCTGACTATAATTACATTTGTGTATTCCAGAAACTGAATGTGTCGCTCAGATGTATTCTTATGGTGTGTTTGACAGATTTAGGCAGTGTGCCAGCTTTTCAACATTAAAGCGACGGGCAGCCAGTGGTCGTTCCAACTCAGTTTTAATAACTTCTTGTAACAAATATCTGATTCATTTATTTAAAGCACTCCAATGTTCCAACCATTTTTCTAAATTAACTTTATAATGCAAAGAAACGAAAAATCCACCCACATGACCTGCGCCCAAATGGCAAAAGGTGAGCAGTACATGACCAACCTCTATAATATACGCAATCTAAAGTTATAATAAACAAATTCATATTAAACTTAATGTGAATAGCAACATCATAATATTAATAACAGCTCATTACATTTAGCCTCACATAAAAAGAAATATTAAACCATTTCTTTGGAGAAAATAAAAACTGTAATATAAAAAGATATTATTCAAAGTTCACTTTCACTTCACTTGAAAGAACAACCAGTACAAGGCTTTAGTGCTTCAATCAGTGTCTGTTGTAGGATCACATACAAATGCATTTCTGCATCACCCACAGGTGATATTACCTCTCTACTGTCAAATTCTGCTTAGTTCGTAGAACAGGCTCCCACCTGAGAAACATATTTTGATAGTATGGGTCCATACAAAGTAAACAGTATAAACCTCTATCAAAAGCCCTCTTGATACAGCCCAGCATCCCTAGGGAAAATACTGTTTTGGAAAATTTTGCTCCTGGTCACAGATGGGCAATTGATGTTTCTGTTATTACTGTTACTATTAAAATGATGTTTTCAGTACTTTTATCAGATAGCTTATAGTGGAGAGACACCAGATTCAATCCAGAATTTATGTGTTAATCCTTAGCTTTTGACCACATCTTAACTGCTCAGGTATGATACTCAACATTTTTACTGTCCCATTCTCATCCTATGCCAGGTACTGTGTGCGACCAGTGGCTGTGAAACTGCATAGAAAACACCATGAGAGTATGTATCACATAAAGGCAGCCTCACACAGGCTTTTTATTCTGGGTGGATACAATTACATCCATGTTCAGAATCATAGTATTTGCTCCAGGATGCTGGACCACCCTTAAACAGCGGGGTTTATGCTCTTTATTGTCGGCCACAGTGTGGATGCAGCTGTTTAAAAACTGTGACAATAACAGTAATCTGGATGCCTCCGACTGCTAGTCAAGCATGAGCCTCGATAACGTCTCTCTCTTTTCCTCTTGCTGCTCCTTTCTATCCTAATCTCCTCCTTGCTGACTGGCTGGCGGTTAAGTGGCGATTTCTCTTTTTCGTTTGAGGTCCCTACAGGGCTTGGCAACAGTGGAGATGGACCCTACTAAGAAATGGTGTGGAAATTGCTTTCTGCTTTCTCCAGCCATTGCAAGCAGAGCAATTTACACCTGGGTGTCCCCTACCTTCCACTTGACACAGGGTGAGCATACTGAATTTAAAAAATAGAGGAGGGAGAGAGGCATGGAGAGGAAAAAGGAAGACATACGTGAAAGAGGAAGAGATAGGAAGCTGAGAGTGTGGTTAACATGAGATAGGGAGAAAGGAGAAGAAAAGGAAAAGGAAAAGGCCAAACCTGCTGTATGAGTGAGTGAGATAGTATTTTGTGAAGTTCTTAAACTGTCTTGTTTTCTACGTGAGACAGTCTTTCCATCCATCTCTGCAGCCGTATATCTATTTCCTCATTTACAAGATTTCTTCCATTCCGACTCATTTCCCCAGACACATGCTTGGTGTTTTTCCTTGAGTGTGAAACGACCTCAATAATGTTGCCCAAACAGTCTGTCGCAAGCACCGAATCCCTGGACAGCGAGTGGAAACACCTGTCACTAATCATAAGTCATTTGTTTTGTGGGTCGTCCTATTTTGTGGCTGTGAATTCACGACTACGTTATTGCTGCCAGGGGACCCACAAAATCAGCCTCCCATTAACTGCCCGTGGAACAGATCCAGGATTTGTTTCTTGAGCCCTTGACACCTGCAGCAGCTGTGACTGTTTCCTGTAATTTTAGTCTTATTTATCACGCTGTTCATTTTAATTAGTGTGATGAGCTTATGGTGGCTCGGTCCGGTTCACTTGCATACAATACGGCACTTCATTGGACAGCTTTAACTATATTCTCTGTATTACAAAAATAAATAAATCAAGTCACACACCATTAGACAGTTGGTTGTTACTCTTCCTGTTGAGATGGCTAGCTTTAAAGGTCAGAGCTGTTTCTCTGATCTGCTTGAGGTGCTGTGTCTGAGGATCGCCACTGGCTGGACCTGGTGCAGACACACTATTCTGCTTTTTTGCAATCCACTGATCTGTATTTTAAGCTATTAGTTTGAAAAAGTGGGTACAGTATGTGCCATGAAACTGCACCTCTCGATCCTAATCATTGGACGACTCATCATTGACCTTAAAGGCACCAGCAGCTCAAAAAAGAAATAGGAAAACAAGCGAGAGTGCAGTCACTAAAGACAGCCCTGAGATTAATGAAACCGATCAGACTACACACCCCAGCCTAACTTACTTCTGCCAACATTAAAATGTATTTTAGTGTTGTCATAAAAGAAGAAAAAATTAAACAATGGAACAACACTGAACTTAACAACAGGTGTGACTACAATTAGTTAATCAGTTAAAATGCAAAGTACCCCCCCCCCCCATCTTTTATGTTTGACAACTTTATACTGCAATTTAAGATGAAAAGGGGAGGGAAACTTTGGAGAACTAGTGGGAGGAGAGACTTTTGCCTTTCTGTAGAGAGAGCTGGAGGTGAGTGAACTTTATCAGAGCGAGCTGAACTTCAGCTGAGCTGTGGATCTGCACTGAAACCTGGATGAACTGGATTATAAAATTGTGCTGTCATGGCACACCGGGCTATTTTTCCTTTCGCTCACCATCCTAAGTTTCTCAAGTCATTCTTTCTTACACAGTATGATGTCAACATTCCTGATTCCAGTTGTAAATAATTAAACATGTTTAAAATAATTAGAATAATGTTCTTTAAAAACCACTCACTGATTTTAAACCCTTGACTGTCAACGGCTAAAAATGTGTCTATGTATTAAACACCTCTAGCAGACAGTAACAGACTTGATCCAATCAGCTATGACACTCAAATCATAATCATTCCACTAACAGTTATGCTTGTTTGGCCCTTAAATAGATATGTTTGTATTCATGTGTGGTGATGGTGCTGGCTTTGTGTGTGTGCGTTAAGCTCTGATGTAAATGGATGTGCTATGATTGGCGGCGTTGTTTATTCATAATCAGAATGATCGGAGCTAAATGTAAAACCCAGCAGGCTATCAGTTGGAAAATCTGAGTAGAATTGTAATGACCAGGGTAAATCAGGAGGAGAATACGTAGCATATTTGTGTGTGTGTGTGTGTGTGTGTGTGTGTGTGTGTGTGTGTGTGTGTGTGTATGTGTGTGTGTGTGTGAGTGTGTGAGAGAGAGAGAGAGAGAGAGAGAGAGGCTTGAAATGTAAACTTGACTGATGAGCAAGGGTGAGCAGGAAGAAGCAGGAAAGAGATGAACACATGCATATTCTATGCTGGTACACGCACACTCTCTCCGTTGAATAAATCTATATGATTGCACATACATATGCACGTGCAACTGAAAATTAAAGCTAAATTATGTAGGGATATCATATTGGTATCATGAGTGGATCTGGGTGACTGCATAGGCATGACAACACTATAAACAAAAAGACATGAATGAAACAAAACTGCTGATTCCAGAAAACTGAAATAGCCTGTTTCAGTTTTGCTGTATATCAATTCTGCCAGCCACTTACACAAACAGTGAGATATCTCTTTCTGGGCACGTTGGGGATTCCTGCAGCAAGCAGCTCTGAAGGCCCCCTAAAGCCTGCCTCAATCTTCAGCTGGTTTCAGAGAGCCAAATAAGACGAGGCAGCCTTGCAGACACAATCTCTGAAAAACAAATTTGAGCATTTTCAGTCAGCAAGTAAGAAATAAGAGTACGAGTAAGGGAGAAGCGGATGAGGAGCAAAGAGAAAGACAAAGGGAAACAGAGAAAGTCTCTCTTTACTGAGAGGCAAAGTCAACATCATCAGTTGACAGAAAGAGAGAGAGAGAGAGAACAAGTGGGAGAGAGAAACAGAGGGATGGCAATAAAATCTCTGAAAGGCAGAAAGGGAAAAGCCTCACAGCAAAGACCTCCTGGAAGAAAAGCAAGACAGGGAGGAGCAAAACATCTTTGTGAGGATAAAAGAAGTGTAATCGCCCAGTTGTTTATTCTTCTCCCATAGGCCCCTTAGAAAACAACTGGCGCTTTAAGCTTGGACAGATAG
The DNA here is from genome assembly GCF_021292245.1 of Micropterus dolomieu. Taxonomy (NCBI): domain Eukaryota; kingdom Metazoa; phylum Chordata; class Actinopteri; order Centrarchiformes; family Centrarchidae; genus Micropterus; species Micropterus dolomieu. Next base: position 25,292,445 of record NC_060169.1, on the reverse strand, counting down.
CAGACAGAGGGATGACGGTTAGAGAGGAGGAGAATACCGCGGGGGTTTCGGAAGGATCACACACACACACGCACACACACACACACACACACACACACATTCCTCCACATAAAAAAGATGCACAAGTATGCAAACACATACAGAGAGACAAACATGCAGTCTTTTTACATGCACACCCACACACAAACAACGTGCACGCAGGCACAATTTCTTTTTAGCTCTCTTTGGTACAAAGGCAGCAACATGCATACAAACACACATACACATGCAGACACAAACAGTGTATATATCTCTCTCGTCTTCCTTCTGAGTCCCCGTGGATCTGTGATGATGGAGATGGAGAGCAGTGTGTATTGACTGTGACTGTGACACAAAGCTGCATCCAGCGCAGGAACCTCAGAGGAAAAAGGCTCTGCTTCAAAAACACGACCAGTCTCCAGTCTGCTGCTCCAGCGCTCTTATAAAATTTTGTGAAGTGAGCCCATACTTTGAGGTGCAGCTTCCCTGCTGTGGACAGAAATAAGGTGACGATTAAATCCGTCAATCAGATTACACAACTGCCAGCAAAGAAATGGCAATTTTGTTTTGCTATACAGATTAAATGTTAAGGTAGGTAAGTAAAACTATAATTTCAGTGTCAAAAAAGTTACATCTCAATAAGAAAAATTAAAATGGTCTGACGCTGAAATAGTTCAGTGAAGATTTTCACCTAATAATGTGAAAAGAGTTACATAATCACATGGTGTTAAAATGTATTTTTATTCCATTTCATACAGTCACCACATATTTTCATTCTAAGGATATCATGCTCATTTCACAGCCAAGCTCATGTAACAGTCAAATATGTAATATTAGAATTACACAATATTCTATGTAAATAGTTATCACCTGACGTGTTTGATCTCCTGTATCAATATATGAGGAATGTTTGTGATTTATTTTCTGTACCCCTACGTTCACTTTCACCCTTGCCTCCTACCTTTTGTTCTACTTCATGGAAGAGGTAAGCTGCTTAGTAACCACAGAAAGAATGTGTTTTAGCCTACTAACTTAAACTTGTGTAGTATGCTAATATATTCCCTTGTCATTTAACTTGTGTAGGTGCAGAAGTTGTAACATGACAATTGACCGAAGGATTGTGTATTTACATCTGTTGTCAGGTATGTTTTCTGTAGTTGTATTTTACTGATTTACTACGCCCTTTTGTTCTACTTCATGGAAGAGGGGCTGAAGTTGTAACATGACAATTGACCGGAGAATTGTGTATTTACATCTGTTGTCAGAGAGAGAATAAACGGAGATCGCCTCCAAAGATATCCTGGTCTGCCCCTTATGGCATTCAATGTACGCACTTCCTGCCTGCATCTTACACCCTGCTGTTATGTGCTGTATTGTCTCAGGGGCATCCTTGCACAGTCTGCACCTGGAGTCCTGCCTGGTGTGGTAGACCCCATCCTCTATTGATCTTGTACTGAGTATCTGTTCTTGTGCAACCATGATTTGTGCTTCCAGCACCCTGAGACTGTATATATACATTTATATATATATCACTTGCTTGAGATAACAAAGACATGCACAGTAATAGCTCATATACGGTGTGTCATATGGACTACTATGCAAGCAGATGATATCAGCAGTGAAGGAAAATGCCGTAAGTCACATAAACAAATCATTCAGCAGGTGTCTCCAACCTCTACTATTGCACCACAAATGCTTTAGCCAACAGATGTTTCCCATAATTGCAGCATTTAGTTTTCCCATTTTGAAATGCAAGACTTGTAATTACTATGTATATGATACAGACAGAAGAAAACTCATCTCAGCGTTGGATGTGGTTTGAACATTTTGTTAATGGTTCTGCTTAACATTTTAAACTGCCAGTTACCATAAAAAGGATAATGAGGATAAGAACACAAACAATCCCGATATCTGATCTGATGATTCTGTTTCAGAAAAAATAACTACACTGTACAAAATTATAAACGCAATACTTTGTAAATTCACAAATCTGTCAAAATCTGTGTTAGTGAGCACTTCTCCTTTGCCGAGATAATCCATCCACCTCACAGGTGTGGCATATCAAGATGCTGATCAGACAGTGTGAGTAGTGCACAGGTGTGCCTTAGGCTGGCCACAATAAAAGGCCACTTGAAAATGTGAAGTTTCACTGTATTGGGGAGGTACGGGGGTGTCCGGAAGCCAGTCAGTATCTGGTGTGACCACCATTTGCCTCATGCAGTGCAACACATCTCCTTCGCATAGAGTTGATCAGGCTGTTGATCGTGGCCTATGGAATGTCAGTCCACTCCTCTTCAATGGCTATACATCAGTTGCAGTCAGGTCGAGACCCCGATTAGGACGACGAGCATGCAGATTGCAGATGCAGATGGTTATGCAAACCGATTGTTGCAGCAGCTGTCCGGGTAGCTGGTCTCAGACGATCTTGGAGGTGAAGATGCTGCATGGGGAGGTCCTGGGCTGGTGTGGTTACATGTGGACTGCGATTGTGAGGCCGGTTGGATGTACTGCCAAATTCTCCAAAACGCTTTTGGAGACGGCTTATGGTAGAGAAATGAACATTCAATTCACGGGCAACAGCTCTGGTGGACATTCCTGCAGTCAGCATGCCAATTGCACGCTCCCTCAAAACTTGCTACATCTGTGGCATTGTGCTGTGTGATGGAACTGCACATTTTCGAGTGGCCTTTTATTGTAGCCAGCCTAAGGCACACCTGTGCATTACCCACGCTGTCTGATCAGCATCTTCATATGCCACACCTGTGAGATGGATGAATTGTCTCGGCAAAGGTGAAGTGCTCACTAACACAGATTTTGACAGATTTGTGAGCAATATTTGAGAGAAATAGGCCTTTTGTGTACATAGAGAACGTCTTAGACCTTTGAGTTCAGCTCATGATGAATGGGGGCAAAAACAAAAGTGTTGTGTTTATAATTTTGTGCAGTGTATGTCAACCTGTTTATACTTGTTTTTTATTTGAAGAGAATTATGGAAAATTATTCAATTCTGAGCTTGAAATACAATTTAGAAAAACATGTACTGATGCAAAAACCCTCCCTTCCCACCAAACTGTATTTTAACATGCTATAATGCTGTAAATTACACATGCTGTTTGGTGGACCCAAATTGCCTTTTGAGAAACGCAAGACATTGTTGGCCCCAGTGGGAATCAAGCCCACTACCCTGGCAATATTTATGCCACAGTCTCTCACCTGAGCTACAAATGACCACAGGACCATGTTATAAAAGCAACAACAAAAAATAGAATTGCCTTAAGGCGCACTGGGAGGCACGTTGGGGGAATTAAGCAAATGTGAAACATATTCCTTTCATTCCCCAGGGTGACAGATGAGTGATGAATGTTGGGATAACAAGGGATCAGAGGTGGGAGGAGGAATAATGAGGATCTGCTCTGACTAGCCACCTCATTCCTCCACCCACCTACACAGACAATAAAACTGCTAATGTTGCTACAGCTTCATTTACTACTACTGTGAATAAAAATGTCTCACTTTTTCGATCCCCTTAGGAAATGTTTTGTTTTTCTCTGGACCCTTGCCAGGAGGCCACAGCGCAATCAGCAACAGCACCCTGCTGCTTAAAGGGAATCTGTGCCTTGTTGTTGGAACACCTCAGCAATCCGAAAGCAAGCCAACGTGGGCTCCTCTTCCCAGGTCCTCAAGCTGAAAGGCAGCCTCACTACTTTCAAGAGTAAGGATTGCAGGTTTGATTTCAAACTTGCTAAATTAATTGAATAGAAAATAAATCACTCTCATTCCTGACCTGTACTTTTCCACTAACGAGGTTCTTCACTTAAAAGAAATCATTTACTTTTGGTTTAACACAACTTTTTTTGTGATCCAATTTTTTTATATTTAAAACAAAGAGATACAGACATATACAGACCAGTTGGAGTGAAAAAGACAAAGAACAAACAAACCCAACAAAACCAATTTACAATAATGTAAAAAAAAAAAAAAACAAGAAAACATTTCACACATGACTTGAACATCATAAGACCTGTAGTTGTTTGTCCTATCCATCCATGGACAATACATTTGTCAACATCACACCAGTGCAGCCTATCTACAGTAAGTGTAGACAGGTAGACCATAGGTAGACTTGAAAAAGTTCAGATTTAAGGAGCAACTTAACAGGAGTTTGAAAAGCAATGTTTACTGCCCTCTGTGAGGTTGAAAGCTTCATGTATGGTTTACCTCTGGATGCATCTGGCGTCATTGATAGCTGTGGTTGGATATGATGAAAAGTGTGCTCTGTTGCACCTGTAACCACACCCCAGTGAAGAAAATTACCATATGCTGTTTTGTAGATACTTTTTGATCAGTGATCACTGTCACCACGAACCTCAGTGAAAAATACATTGTATTTCCTGTGACTCCTGTCACAATAAAAGTCACAGTCTTTCTCCACTTTGTAGAATTTAATGTGAAATAGACGCAGTAGGAAAAGTTTGGTCACTGTTGGCAGGATGATTTGTTGGATTGAATGCCTGCATTTTTTGCTGTGAATCCCTTGTGTGTTTGAAGGGAATTTAAATGCTCCACAGGAATGGGTGATTAAAACTGCTCAGAAGATCGTAGATGCCAATCTCCCGAGCATCAATGATATCGGTAAGGTAAGGTGTCTGCACAGAGCCCAAAGGATACTGACAGGCCCACCCCAGCCACAGCCTGTTCACCCTGCTGCCATCTGGAAACATACAGAAATATCCGCTGTTGCACCACCAGACTACAGAGCAGCTTTCCCCCCCAGGCAATAGGACTCTTAAATTCAAATTCATCCTCAGCACTGCGTCATGCAATATAGTTTACTTCTGTTCACCATTTTATAATGTTTGTATATGTTGTCTGCTTTGTAGCAGAAGAGAATCGTCATCTTACAACTCTGTTGTAAGATGACGATTAAATTTACCTTTTACCTTGTACCTTATAACTTTAAGTTAGACCAGTTAATCACATGGGTATGCACTATATCAAAAGTGTCAGAGTTCAGCAAGGTGGGGTTGTTGCTCAAGGATGTGAGTTTGTCACATCATCATCAATTACCTCTTCTCTTTATCATCCCATCTTATCTATGTCTTACAAGTCTTTGAAGGCAGAAAACAACTCAGTAACCCTACTGAGTTGTGGTGTTCCAGCACCTCAGTTCACTTCATGTCTTTGTTTCAGTTTTACTCCTTTGATGTTTGTGTAACAGCCATTGTCGATAGGCGGATAATTAAAAAAATCTCCTCAACACTAGCTCTTATTTTGCTGACGTTTATAGTTATCAAAGACGTTAGGTGAGTTTGCTGTTGTTTTTTTGCTTGTTCCTAATATTCAATATGTAAATCTTTTAGGCTTTAATTGGGATAATTTTTCCCCATCTATTGAATACATTGACATGCACATAATAACATCCTATTACTACATGTCCAACTAAAGTTTTTTAACAATACAGATCTCATAATACAGATGTCACAGGTCCCTCTCTTTTATGTCATTCAAATTCTACCAAAATAATGCCTCGACTCTTGGTTGTACAACCTTTGGCAGCCGAGTTATATTTCTCACCTCTCAACGATCACTGTTTTCACATTCAGCACGTCAAGATGTCTTTCTCTCCCTCACTTTTACAAATCTCAAACAGAATTATTCAGTCATCGCCCATGGCTATGAAGACAAAGCAAATGGCAGAGGAAAGAGTGAGAGAGAGTGAAAGAGAGAGGATTGCTGAGACAGGGAGCGAGAGAGATAGGTCATTCTTTTAATCAACAGAGCTGGTTTGTGAGGAGGGTAGACTTTGAGAAAAAGCTGGACAGAGGGGTGTTTATAGGAATTTAGAGTCTCACTCTTTTCTTGTTTTCTTACACGTTTGCCTTACTCTGGGCATTGATACTCTCTGAATCTCTCTTTTTGTCACATTCACTGTATTGTCTCTCTTTATTCTGTAGCTACTGTGTGTCTCAGCCAACCTTCAGGAAGAGATTGTGGAAGTCAAGCTACAAGGAAAGCCTTTTCTTCTAGCATGAGTTAAATATAAACTTTGAAGTCTGAAGTAGTGTTTCTGTTTGTTCGTCTGACCTGGGCGATCCCAAAATTAATGGTTAAAAGTACCCTTTTCCCAGTAGGGGGCAGGAGAGACCCTTAACAGACAACCAGCAGCACCCACCCCTCTGGTCAGAGGAGTTTGGCAATTGACAACACTCCACACTTCTTCATTTCTTGCTTTTCTTTTTTTTTTCTCTTAACGATCATGTGTGAGGCTCCATAAATAGCCTGAGCGCTCCAGATTAATAGTGGCCATCTTGATTAGCCCTCCCTCAGTATTTAACATTGTAGGGCTGGAAAATTCTTGTCATAGAATGCAGAATAAAATCTGCAATCTGGGGGGGGGCTATGCCACTTTATTTTTGTGTTTTGATTAATAAAGGCTCTAACTAAATCTCTCCATCTCCATCTTCCACTTTCATTACACTTTCTCACTCATAACAAAAAATGCACTTCGTTTCTTTAACTCCATTGCAAAGCACATTTAAACTTTGTAGCTCCACTAGACCATGACATACAGTGGATATAATAAGTCTCTAACACCAATCAAGTAAGTATAGAGCAAAACATGATGCCCATGCCCATGATCCCCTTGTTGTCTAACCTTTGTCTCTGTCCAGGATTAACAGGCTGGAGATGAGGTGAAGAGATTAAGAGATTAGATTGTTTGTTGAAGAGACGGTCACACAGTGTCACACAATTTCAAGATGGGCTTCAGTGACTGAGAAAGAGAAACTGACTGCAAGCATGTACATTTGCATATCTCCTCGCCTGCAAGGGTCAATTGGCTTATTAGAGTTCCACTATACGCAAACTAGAAGAGTGCACTCGGTAGAGTGCAGATCTCAGCCAGGCCTGGTATTACCAAATGACGCATGAATGACATGCAATGCGATGTCCTAAGTCATTTTGCGTAAAGACAAGATTCCAAACTGAAGTGAAAAAAATATCTTATCATATCGTAAAATGCTGTCTAAAGCCTAGTTCGCACAACACGATTTTAAGCCGGATTTGCCGGTCGGCAAGCTCGGCGACCGCCAGGCTGTGATCGGGGGTAAATCAGCGATTGATTGGTGGTCATTATGTGAGAACTACTACTACACATCACTGACACATTGCCGATGCCAGCCAGATATTTAGCATGCACTGAAAGTCGTGTAGTCTGTACTAGCCTTAAGCTTTACAATGGGTTTACACAAATGTTAAGGTTTACACAAATGTAATGCAGATGCATATACCACTTTCACAAACAAAGCACTGCTGTTAATGCAACCGGCAAGAGACGCCCCCCCCCCGTCTCTCTCTCCGTCTCATTATCCATCCTCCTCCTTCCATGTGCTCCTTCTTCCATGTCTGCCTTCACACCACCTTGTCAGTGCACACAGAGTTTGTGTCTACCAGGTCAACAGGCAGGACAGGAAGTGTACTGCTGGCTTTTGTTGTGTAACTTCTCACAGTTTCATACAGTTTGACAGCTCTCTGAATACATTTGGTTCATTTGCCTTTCTGTGTTATCATTAAGAGTCCGGGTTATTCAGTTTTTAGCTTTGGCCAGCGTGTTGTTCAAGTTCACAAAACTGTCTATGATCAAAAGAACACACTGCCAGAATGTTAGTTATTAAAACTTTGTTTTAATTGGACAGTCTACGGTGGCCAGTGTAAGTGACAGAGAACATGGGAGCTAGACAGAGGGTGGATGACATCCCACAATGACTGTCAGTCGAGTTCAAAGACATCGCTAGCACATATCAAGTGCCACAGCCCACTGAGATATCAACTGCTCCAAATGGCTGTCAGTCGGAGGCGGACAGGACACTGTGCTATCCAATGGTCACTCCTCCACAACTCTGATATCCACTCTAATGTTTAGTGACTTTAAATGGAACTTCCAGCGGCTACCTGAATTACTTTCAGTTGCTAATAGTCACCAGTGGGATTGGTATCAAGAGCTGGATCCATATTTGACTGGGTTTCACACACGCCAAGATTCACGGAGGTGTTTTTTTTTAAGACCATTTATGAAATGTTGCAGATATATTGAGAGTCAGTAGATACAGTGTGCTGTAACAAATCACATTTAAACAGCTGACATTGCCCTTTAGAATAGTTAATGAGAGGTAGCTATGGTTGCTCACAGGGTTGGGAGGATTACTTTAAAAATGTAATCCAGTACAATTAATAATTACTTGTTAAAATATGTAATCAGTACCGTAATCCAGGTACAATGAAATAAAAGCCATGTAACCTGATTACTTTTGGATTATTTCAATACCAAATATGCAAATAAAGATGAGAGTATCAAGATGCCCAGTCTGCTCAGTGGATCTTTACAGAAACATCCAGTGAAATGAATGAAACACCACAGTTTGCTACATTGCGGCAACACAAGGGAGATAACCCGGTTAGCCGGAAGAGATATAGAAGTTTATGCTGCCGCATCACCAGACTGCAGAGCAGCTTATTCCCCCTAAGCTATCAGACTTTTAAACTCTAATTCATCCTCAGCACTACGGTTTTAAAATGTTGATGAATCATCCTGTACTGGGGAGAATGTATAAATTTAGTGACCAATAAAAAGATTTTTTAATTTTTATAACTGCAGAAAAATAGTGTTTCTGGGACCGGGCATCACTAATTAGTGCACAAAAGCCCAACTTTTTTCGGTAACAGGATCGTATTTGATGGAAAATATTATCTGGTTTTCTCTGGTGTTCCCCGGCTGCCCTGCCTCAACTCTGTGCAGGGTTTCAGCAGTTTTCACTTGGTCAAATTTAAGACTTTTTAAGACCTTTTTAAGACCACTATGAATGAAATTTAAGACCTATATCACAACATAAAAAAAAAAAAAATCGTACAAAGGAAATGCTGTCACAAAATTACTTGCAGAGTAAATAAATGTATTCAAATTAGGGTTGAGTGATGTCTACAAAAAATATTGGGATGGACAATGACACTGATAAGCTACGTAATTAACAAGCTGGCATGTGGCGCACCTGCTGCCTTGAAAAAGTATCATGGGGGGAAAAATTCAGAAAAAAGACGAGTTCTGAGTCTTTTCGGCAACTTTATAAAACATAACCTACTGCTGATGGAGAAACTCAGGGGACCAGACAGGGAGAGAGAGGCAGGAAAAGCCGTTGTGTTTATGTTTGTTATTAAAGGTGTGTGTGTGAGTGACTACAGGGAGAAGTTGAGGCAGGTGCAAACAGAGGCCCGTAGGCCTTCTGGGGCCCTATTCAAAATTTAGTTGGAGGCCCCTCTGACTGGCGGGCGTTGTCACTATATATGACACGGAAACATCTCTTGTTTTTAAATAAAACAAGATGAATCTTCTTAAACCTGCCATGTTTGTTTAGCACAAACACCAAAGCAAATTTCTTAAACCTACTTTGCAATAAAGCTGATTCTGATTAAAACAATAACTAGACTATACTCTATATTATTATATCTACTATGTTTGAGGTCAAACAGGAAACATGATACCATCAGTGCTCCAGAGCTTAATGGTAGTGCAAGACCCAGTAGACACAGAGGAACTTAGTTCTGAATAAAAAGACTAATGAAGTGAAAGCTTAAATCTTTAATAACAGCCAATCAACAGTTTAAGAGACAAAAACTGCAAAACCGCACAGGGTTCATACACTGTTGCTAGAGGTGAATAATTGTTTATTTATTATTGATGTAGGCCTAAACCAGCATTGTCAGCTTCTTGGATGACAGCAATGATGATGGAGGTAATGATGGACCTGCTATGAAATAATAACATAAAGATATTGACTGAACTGAAATGACTTGTGTTCTTAGCTTAGATCTGGAGGATCTTATAATGCAAGACAATCTGCACGAGTTTGATGTTGCCTACAACTACTGGTCAAATTAGCTTACTCTGAACTATGTACTGGGAACCGAAGTGTGTTTTTAAGTTTATACCTTTACTTTAGCACTGGAGGTTTTCAGGCCAGGGGTGGGGGGACCCAGTGGGGAATGATTGCGGCGAGCAGGCAGCAAACTGCGCTCAGCAGCCTCCCAGTGAACCCGATATGAACAGGTCCGAACACAGTCTTAGTTGACTCATCCCCAGGGTGATAAAAGCCAAACCTGCAAGAAAACCACCTTTATACTGTATGTGGTCAGACTTGCCTCCGTCGGTCTCGGAGGCTGTGCTCGGGTCCGGCTGCCTTGTTCACTCACCGAGAGCTGGCATCAGTATGCACAGTGACTGCATGGTGGAGTGGGTGTGTAACCACATTCAACTACTGGCTACAAACTGCTCAAAATCTGCGACAGATCCCTCCCTAGCTTTGTGTTTTTACAGGAATCACATAAACAGCAAATAGCTTTCTTAAATGTAGCTTTAATCTGATTACATCTTTTTATTCTGTACTGTAACGGAATACAGTTACTTTATTTTGTATCCTGATTACATAATGCCATAACATGTAGTCCGTTACTCCCCAACCCTGGTTGTTCATGCTCAAGTTGGAGCTGTTACCTTGGTACATAACCAGCAGCAATAACAAAGTCAGCACGGCTGGATGATGAGATTGTGAGATAGCAAATCAAATGTCAACTGACTTCAATGATGCAATCAAGTATCAACCAAACACAAGAAGAGGTACCAAGATTATTGTCGTTAACAAAGATGAACGAAATAACTGATAACTATGGGCCGGACCGGCAGTTCAGCAGTGCGCACTGTGATTAGCTGAAAGGCACCTGTTGGTGAGCCACCGGTGTGTTGTGCTTTTGTCCTCGGCATGAGGAGCTGGCACGCTGCGTGTTGTGTGGCTGTCCAGCCACGATTAGTTTAGCCATCAAGAGAGCCCGGGGTCAGGGCGGCGTCTGGCCACAGCGTAGCAGGTGGCCACCGCTGTTATGAGGAGAGCCCCATGTAACGTTAGGGGGATACTAACTTAGTTGGGGAGACACAGGAAGAGATCGGGTCATAGTTAGTGGGATTTGAACATGTTTTCTATTATCTTTTATGCATACATACAAATGAATATGAATGCAACAACTGTATAGAGTTATGTTTTGTTTAGTTCAGATTGCAGGTAGTGAGTCACTGTCTCTGTTCTCTGTCACTCACTGTTTCTTTTCCTTGTTTTGTTCTGTTCTGATGGTCTGGCTTAGCATCCTGCATGTGGGATAAACTTGCCCATTGATTGTGAGCTCCCCTTGCACTGGGTTAATGTGTCTGCTGGTCATTCTATTTATTGCATGTCAGCTAGTGTGTGTTTTATGGGCTAACTGATATCTCAGCCAACCTGTCTGTTTGTGCTTCACATTGTTTTAATACAAATGTTTTGATTAATAAAGGTTTAGATTTTAATTTAACTGCTTTTCAGTCATACTTGCCTTCAGGGTGCTAGGGACCTGTTGTTTGTGGCTCCAAGGGGGGCCTACACTATCTTCCAATTTCTTAGCTGTCCATCAATTGTATTTCACCTCCATTTATTGTATTTCACCTATTTAACCAAGAATGATAGAGCTAGAGACTGATGTAATACATTTTGTGGGACCACTGGGTAGTAGGATTAAGGTAGTTTAGCTCTTAGGGTTTTCTGTATGTCGGTTAGAAATTATACTGTACATTGCATGTGCTTCATTTATTTGTAGTTGTTATTTAGACAATGTGTTGGTACTTCAAATATATGCTTAGTGTTTGGGCCCCTACGTACAAGCTTCAGATAGCTTTAAAAAAAAAGTCCCTTTTCACAAATCTGCATTAGTATTTTAATGTTTTGTGAAAAAAGTGGACCGAACTAAACTGAACTGAGCTTGGCATTATGCAGCGACAAAGACTAAAATTAACGCTGAAACTAATAAAAACTAATCTAAAACTAAGCATTTTCAAAAGATTAAAACTAAACTAAACTAGCAAACCCATGTTAAAAAGTAATTAAAACTAAACTGAAAACAAAAATTCAAAATGAAATAAAAATAAAAACTAATGAAAAATCCCAAACTATAATAACCTTGCTTCCAGCGTGTTTAATACCTTTTTACAAACCGGCAAACTGCCAAAATGTAGCTTCTGCCATGAGAGCTGATCCTGGCTCTTTTGGAAAAAGATCACACAAGAATTCAATGAAAGCCTAAAGAGAATCATATTGTAGTTTTACAGTGGTGAAATTTCAGAAAGTGTTCACATATATCCACCCTGTCAGATGTTTTGCCCAGAGAATTTGTAGTGGACTACCCTGCAAAGGAGACCTGCCACCTCATCCAAAAGAATTTCATCCCCTCTATGGTTCACTCATTTCCTTTAATGGCAAGTGAAATGTTGGCCAGTCCTCTTTCCCTGGTCATCACATCACGCTGTGGCATTTTTCTCCTGAGGTATGTGACCTTTATCAGGGAGTAGAGCCCAGCGCTGCTTCGACTAACTACTGACCCTCTCCCAGGGATCTCATTAGCCAGCCACACTTTCAACGGCCACTTTCTAGACACTTGGGCAATTAGGCTCTTTACAAATACCACCAATACCTTAGGACAGCCAGCAGCCGGGGACACACCAGGATGGCAGGACCGATTAATGTTTGTGCATGTGTGTGTGTGACAGAGCTGGCTCATTGGCGAGCGACACATCACTAGTGTGTGGGTGTGTGCTTGCTGCTTGCTATGAAAAACTGACCTAATGCAATAACCGTTTTGTAAATAAGCGGAGTCCTTGTCATGTTGTAGAACAGTGTCATAATTTCTATAGCCATTTGAGGGAATAACTTGTGAGCAACTGCTGAAACTAGACAATAGGCAAGTTTAATCTGCAACTATGCTGAAATAAAAGGTATCATAATAAAGTATTCTTCCTGTATAGTCATGTGATATCCTCTACTCTTTTGCTGAAAGCACTTCTATGCGAGAATCTATGTGTAGAAAATAATTAAATCTTCATTAACAATAATAACCTTGGCTGGAAGTTGCAAAAATATAGATAAAACCATTCAAGGAAGAGGGGGGCACTTTTAGAAACCTTTCCCATACATCCACAGGCAGTGTACATAACCAATCTACCTGGTTTGAGACTAATTAATGATTTCCAGACGAAAACATTAAGAAAAGTACCAAAAGCCACTCGCCTCATCCTGTACGTGTGTGTTTCAGCTCGGCAGCCCAAGTGAAGTACAAGTCAGGTGAAGGGGGGCCATTTTCAGTCACACATCATGGCCATTAGCATAGGACATAGGTACTTGCTCGTTCTTTCTTTTATGTCTTTTTGTTATTCTGATACCTTTGTTCACCTTGTCTCCTCATTAGGCTCTCACATGTGGTTAACTAGAGAGAGAAAAACAGTCCTGAAGCATTGGTTTCTACAAGCTGACAACAAAAAAAGGAAAAAGTAAAAGCATCAGCAGCCTGATGCTAATGGAACCAGTGGAAAACACTAATGAATCTAACCTCCTCTCCTTTCCTCACCCTGCCATAGTCTCTCTTGCAAACACTTTCTCTCTCTCACTTTATAATTTGCTCACCCATGTACTCATGTCACAGGTTTTATTCCTCGGATACAGACAATCCATTAACTGCTGTAGCCAGAGCACTACTGCCATAAATAATCCAATATCAGCAACAAGGACTGTTCTCTGCACACGAGTGTGGTAGAGCTTTTCAAATTCGTCATCATCATCACAATCATTAATTTTATAGTAATCACTATAGTTTTATATGTAGAAAAGATATTTTATTAAAAGGTGATAGCTTTACCAGGCGCTGGTTAGCTCACCTGGAAGAGCATGCATACCGTGTACACAGTTGAAGTCCTTACCACAGCGGCCTGAGTCGATTCCAGTCCTTTGCTGCATGTCATCCCCTCTCTCTATCCCACAAGTCCTCTCTCTCTATCTTCAGCTGTTGTATCAAATAAAAAAGGCAAAAAGCTAAGCCCACCCCGACAAAGGTGATAGAAAAGTATTCTTTACAGCTTTGTAACTGCACACTGCCATTCATGTGCAGCTAATTTATCTTTCAGTCCAGCAGCTATATAGCTGACTTACTGTAGTGTACTGCTTTCTCCTTCTCAGTTTTAACCCAGAGAGCCACAGCGAGCAGGAAGAGGTGTGGAAGAAACAATAAGTTCTCAAAATTAAACAACATATGTTGCTCTCTAGAACAACACACAGAAGTATTTCCCCTATATCGGCAGGACATCATCTGTCTGTGCCTTCCAATCCATTAGAAATCACTGTTGAAAAATACATCTTATGATGTGACATGACTATGGTTAAGGTTTGGTTGGTAAGGTTTTGGCACAAAAATGACTTTATTAGGTTTAGGGAAACATCATGGTTTGGGTTAAAGGGACTATATGTAAGTTTTTCACTGAAATTAATCAAATTTTCATTGCCTTATTATCACTGGGCTCAAAACTCACTTAGAAATGAAGCACACGCCTGTTTTCTCTGTTGCTTGCATCACAGACTATTCTGCCTTTAATGTGGGGAATAAGAACAAAGTGAGCATTAGTAAAGCTAGAGAAACACAGAGAAAGTCTCGTTGGCTCGCCGGCTAACGGCGAGCAGTTGCTAATGTTATCCGGTACAAAGTTATATCGCTTTCCACATTACTTCACCAACTAACGCGACCCATGTTACTATCCTGTGTACCACTGTTGATTTAGCCGGCAAGAAAGGATGTAATGGTAATAAGCAAATGTGGAGCGATTTGTTTACTAATGTTAGCCTATAGTGACGCAGCCAGCGAATGCTACAGTAGCTCGGGCCTGCCGCTGTTTGCTTTGTAACGTTCAGTTTAGGTTTATTGTGGTTTTACCATTACTCAGGTATATGACTTCTCCACCTCTCCGTCGCTGTAACTAACGTGACCCACATAATATACTGCAACTTCACAGCAACAACAACGCAGAGGAAGAGCCATGCACTAACACTACAGTAAAGTTACTTACTGCGGTCTAACTGAAAAGAGTGACACAATCTCGTTATAATATTCAGTCCAGCTCACTAACCGTTTTGTTATCATCCAATACATTTAGCTATGCTGACATTGATGAGCTTCCGGTGAAAGATACACAGATAGTAAAGATAGTTACTGAAAGCAGCAGGCGAGCTAACGATGTAGCACGTCGGCTAAATGCAGTAAATGTAATGTGATCATGTGACGAGCATGAATTAGTTTAACCTGCAGCTATTACTATTACTATTATTATTATAAACTAATGCTGTAACGATGCAGTAGGTGTTTACCTGAGTTTCCAGTATATTGTGTGATGCTGTCTCCTTGCCTGTCTATAGTCGCTGTCACTGCCTTTTTTCCGGGAGGATTGTGCCAATATGCGGCTGGCTGCGCTAAATGAAGTAACGTTATGGAGCCGGTGTTGATCTGCCTCTGAGACGGGAACGTTGAAGTAACAGAGCATGAATATGTCTGAGTGAAAAGCCACAGCCTGCATGCTGGTGTTTCTGCGTTTATTGCAGGATTTCTGTATGAAAGCGGTTGTGTTTCGGATTATGCTCGCTCATGAGTTCAAGCGAGCATGCGTACGAGCACACGTCTGGTATTAATCTTAAAACTGCATGGCTAGTGGCCGCTGGAAACTCCATAATGTCCCTTTAAAATGACTACCTTATTAAAGCCCCTCTCCAGTGTATTTTGACATTTCTATGATATTTCATATTTTTCTGAGTCATTTCCTTACAATGTTGATTACCCAAATAGTTTGCCAAATATTTTTTGCCAAATAGCTTACTTTTGTGCTCAAAGTTGCAAAAATTGCTTAGTTGTTTAAACGGGGTTGTGACTTATGACTATAGTAATTCCATAAGTCATTTGTCATTCTTCTCATTCTTGTCAAGCTTGCGCAGGCGCACTGTCTGCCTCCTTAAAAAACTGTCACGCTGTCACGCCTCATTAAGTCAGAGCATCAAACCGATAAACATCGTTGTGAGCTAGCTAATCATGTAATTAACTTAGAACTTACAGTAGGTATGTCTCTGATTGTTGGTTTGTCTTTCTAGTTTAGTTAGCTAGGTGTAGTTAGCTAGGTGTAGTTAGTGTGGTTATTGCAGAAAGTTAGCTAACAGAGGGTCTTCATGTTATTTTTTTGTTTCCTCCTCTTGGTTTAGTGTGCTGGTCATTTGTGCCTGCGGTGTTGGATGACAGATGACAGAAAAAGCGTCACACTTAAACCTGCCACCGTCAGTCTGCAACATGCATTTTCGACTGTATGATTGATAACAGCTGATATTAATTAATAGCTACTCCTGCCAGACAGTAAAGTTTACTAAACTTTACAGTGTAGTGATGTTAACACAGCATATCATCTCCAGCCGGTCAGTTTTTGGTTGTCATGGCAATGTATTATGTCCGACTATTAACCACACCTCCATTCTCTGTTTGAGAAAGAACGTTAACCAAAAATGGCAGGTAAAGCTGGCTGGAGGGGGCTTTACAGGTCGGAGGATCTTGTTTACAATAAGAACCACATGGTTAAGGTTATGGAACGATGGTGGCCATTCTTTCAATAAAACACAACAATGTTGAGTTGCTGTTGGAAACAAACAGCAGCTTCTTGCATTGTCTGATGTTTTGTTAACAACCTCACCTTAATTCATCCACTGATGATGTTTGTCATTTGTTGTTTTAGGGCACTTGCCAAATCAAATGGTACTGTTGTTTTTCTTGGGAGGACAGTTTTGGATTCATACATTTGTACTGGCATCCACTCACTGCTCATTTTTTTATACACAGTCCTCAAAAATTGTCTTAAGCTCAAGTTCGGAGACTGGCTCCTTGTGACCAGTTTGTGTTGAACTGTTCCAACACAAACTGGTCACAAGTTTGCATTACTGATTACATTGTGTGAACGCAATACTGGCCAGAATGTTTAGTCCCAAAGTCGAAAGTAGTTGCATGAATGATGAAGGTGTTTTTTTGGGACAGAGGCACTGTTTTATTGTTGTTTGAGTGTTGTATTACACGTTTTTTACTCTTACATGGCAAGCAAGATATTTGTACATGAAATTCTGACCTTCTGAAAGACAGAAAATCTCAAGATTGACAGGGTGAGAGAAGGAAAGTGATAGAGACAAGGAGAACGAGAGCAAGATATTGGGAAAATAAGAGTGAATCCTGAGAGAAAAAGAGAGAGGTTGTCGCAGAGGACTGGTTGATACAGATTGTGAAATTGATGTATGACAGAACAGATTGGTGTTGCCTCTCAGATACATCTGAATTGAACGTTTTCAGGAGGAAGCAGATTACAGCAGAGACTGTGCTGCATCTAGCCTCCTGCACTAAATGTAAACGTGTTTACTTTCAGATGAGAGAACAAGACAGAATATGTGTGTGAGGATACAAGGGGCATCATATTTCAGCGTGTCCAACATTATACAGTAAACAACCGAGCAAGATTCTATACTGTATCTTCCTGAGGGCAAAATCATACATATCAAATATCATACATATATATGCATATCAAAGTCAAACACTTGCTCTTCGGCAGCAACTTTATTTAAATAAACTACTCCACCACCAAAATATATATCTCTTGTTCAGAAGTTGATGTAGTTGCTTGACCTGTTGCCCTAACATTAATAAGAAGCATCATGCATTCATAATGTTCTGTCACTGTCAGTAATGTTATCAGATGTTATTAGTCCTTGGAAGAAATCAAAGCATCAAAACAGCTGGGACAAACTACAAAAACATGCATGCTGATATTAATCAAAAGGTACGCTAATAAATCATTATCAAGTGCTGTGGATATGGATGCTGGAAGCAGATGTTATTTCCTGTGGTCTAATCAACTTGTTCTTCTTAAATTCTTCTTATTTTCTCATGCCTGCGCGTGCACACACGCACGCACACACACACCCACCCACACACACCCACACACAGAGTCACATTCACGGCATAAACAGAAAAGAAAATGTTTGGTTCACGCTTGCGATGTGGTCCCGATTTAATTGGAGCTGAGCTGGTGTGGTATATACGAGAGAGAGAGAGAGAGAGAGAGAGAGAGAGAGAGAGAGAGAGAGAGAGAGAGAGAGAGAGAGAGAGAGAGCGAGAGAGAGAGAGAGAGAGCATGTTAGGATGGAGGACAGTGACAAAACACAGCTCATTCCCAGAGGAAAAGTTTAACCAACGGAGAGTCAGTGGAATCACATACAACCTATTGCCATCTAACACAACAGTCAGATCATTCATTTGTTCCAATTTTACAGAGCATCGGCCGTAAGCTTAGCATGATTTAATCCAGCTTGTGTTCCGCTCAGCCTAATGCACTCATAACTTCCATTTAATCAATGTAGAGATGACAAGTTGATTTTTCCTGATTAGGGTATTTTTCCTCTATTACATACATATTGAATATTTCTCTGTCTCTGAGTGGGCTTACTCATAAAATTACATCTGCACACCCAATCATCATTAAAGGAAGCATAATGAAATAAATAAGTATGTCTGTCTGCCTTAAAAAAACACAGACACACAGCCTATACACACAGCCACATCAAAATATAACCATAGTCATACCATTCATTAACTGTGAGTTAAATTGATTTTCTGCATGCATGTTTCCTTGGATTCACGGTTGTGAGGAATGTTTATTTATTGTATAACATCTGTCCAACCAGGCATAATATCACTGCATTGATTGATTGCAATCCATTCTTGACAGACACACATATACAGTCAATAAAAAGACGACTAGACCATTATGCGCCTTTTCTACATCAATATTGCAACACGTTCTCATCTCAGTGCATCATTACCGACCGTTTCAGACACCGTGACAAAGCGTAATTATTTGACGCTAAAGGTATCCTCCAGTGTATGAAACGCCACTGTTTGCTACATCGCAGCAACACAAAGGCGTGCCAGTCGACATGCACAAAGTCAGTGACTTTAGTCACTGACTTTCTGATGGTTATGGTAAGGGCAGGGGGCTTTGGGGGTTGTCAAAACTTTTAACATGAACATAGTGGCTACATTCTACTCAGAACTGCCTTATCCTGCAGCTGTGAATTCTACTGACAACTCAGTTCGTATCTTATATGCATTATTGCGCATTGTGCAAATGGAGCCAAAACTTATGTAGATTGTTTGTTATTCCTCGGACATATTTAAAAAAAACTGAAATATTGAAACAGATAAAAACCTAAAAGGAAACCTTTTAAAATGACAACAGGGCCAAGCTAAAAAATTCAACCGAGACCACATTCCTAAACCATTAAGCTGTTTTTCTAAACACAGTGCCACATCATTAAGCAAAATATGAAGTGAAAAAAGCACTTTACCAAAAACACCAAAACCTGATTTCACATTGCAGACCCGCACACAAATTAGAAGCTAAGGACACTGCCCTCCACAGAATTTGCCCAAATTATAACAGACTTGAGCAGATATGAACCAGCACCAATCACATCCCACACCTCTTTAAACTAATCACTCAGTGCTCACAATCCTGATTACTAGCAAGCCATTTGTTCAGTTGCTTGGCAAATGAGTGCAAGGTGTTGAGCTCTTTAATATGCGCTGGTAGAGACACCATTCTGAGTGCGCTTTTTTTTTTTTACAGTGTGATGATACAGTCTAATCATATAGTTACGGTAAATCATCAAGTTCATGTTTTTAAAGATAACCATTTGTTTTACTTTCAGTTTGTCAGTGTTAGCCACAATAACCATGGTATATAATTATAGGGTGATAAAAATGACCCAGTCTTGATGATTCTTGCATCTTACAAAATTGTCCTCCTGATTTTGACATGCCAGAATTTGAAGAAAATGGCATCACTGAAGCTCACAATGAGAACTTGCAGAGATTTATACTCATTGCTTATAAATGCTTCATCCAATTACTGCACAGAAAACACTGTCGTCGCACAGATATAATGTGACATCATATCAATTTACTGACAAGGGGAAAATGTCTGTGATATGACAAGATAGTGAATGGCCCATTGTTTCCTCTTCGTTTGTGTATGTGTGATTTTTATACCAACATAATTAACCTTTGATAGCCGGTCCTCACTTAAACAGTCACAGCAAAGCTTTCTTGTGTAATATGCTTTTACCACTCTTAATATGCTACCCCCCCCCTCACACACACACACACACACACACAGAGTTGTGTTGGCTGCTGTACCTGCTTGCCTCCCAGGGGTGTGTGCGGCAGTCAGAGAAGTGGTCCTAGACTCCCAGCTCCAATTAAGCGAACAGACAGTTGGTGAGAGGTAGAGAGAGTGAGTTTGGCCACCTTGCAGACTCAGAAACACTGCAGCAGAATATTAATAACAACTAACATTTCGGCCATATCCTGCTATCTCCGTTTGCAGCTTTGTTTATGGTAATTCACTGCAGACATTTTCTTGAAGATGTAAAAAAATGTTTCATGACCCTATGACCAGGCAATGTAATTTGAAAATACATTCTTAAATGTCAAAGACACCAAAAAAGTCAAGAGAGAAGGAAAAATTGTTAGACTTGTTTCCATTTGGAGCAAAGGTTCTACCTGAGTGCACAGAATTTGGGGGACTGAGTTAAAAATATAGTTGTGTTTTAAACTTTCTAGAAATATTATATGGTACAATGCATGCTCCAAAAAATTCTGCTTTTTAAGCTTTGTGATACTTTGCAGTATTATGATTCACAAATAGGCACGGCAGGGAATTTTAACTTCAGCCTGTATTCAAATTAAAAATGTTTTGGTAAAAATTATTGTTTTAAAAATAAATTATGTCTGCTTTGGATTTAATTGATGTCTGGAGATTTGGAAAACAAGAAAAAATTAGATTTACATGATTTATTTGGAGGCACCATTTACTAGCCATTTGTGGATAATTCCACACTGACTATTAGCTGACTGTGGGTGAGAGGGTGCCAACTTGGAAATTGAATTAATCATTAATAGAAGAAGAAACATTTATTTTAAAACAACAAATAATTACATAACAAAATACTTTATTGCAGATTACTTGTTCTTTTAATATGAACTCCGCCTGCCAGTATATAGTCAGGTATATATTTAAATGTGCTTTTCAAGGCCATGCTATTAAATAGGCATCCTTCAGGCATAAACAAAGGATCGCCAGGGAAGAGATGCCTTTGGAAAAAATAGAAAACATGCAGAGTCATTTAGATAATTCAGATAACTCCTTGGGTCTAGGAGATTTAGTTTTGCTGGATATGGAACAGAATATGAGAGTGAGGGTTGTCACTGAGGTCAGCGGTGTATCAATCAGGGCTGTTTTTAAGTCTTCTGAACCACGTTCAAGCCAAGTCTCAAGTCTTTGAGACCTGACCTCAAAAAGCAAGTTTTTCTGTTCTGTCAATGCTAGTATGAAAATTACATTGGCACTATGGCCAAAAATCACACCAAATACTTTTTTAATGGGAGCGAGACAATTCATATCCTCTTGCAAGTAATGAATTAAAGCATCTGATGGTTTCAAATAGTTCAACGAGAACACTCAAACCAAGGGTGCAACTATGCAAAAAGCCCCATGATGAGTACATTTCTGTTAGGAACATTGCAGTGTTTGATTTTAACACATCATCCTGAATGTGACTACACTGACTGATTATTATCACTTTAGCTTTTTGGCAAGACAATAACAAGGCAGCATAGTGCATGAGGGATCAGACTTGAAACAGCTGAAACAAGTGAAAAAATAAGCATTGCTCAAAGTCAAGCTTAACTCTCTTGTCAGTATGACTCAACACTCCCTGAATTAACTTAATTTTATGTTTGTTTTTTGTTGTTCAGTTGACTCTTCAGGTCAAATTCAGTTAACTCAAAGTTGTAAGCCAAATCTGGGTATTTATAATCATTAATACAACACACAAATGAAACATATTAATAATAATCTTAAATACATGACATGCTGAAACTTTTGATAACTAAAAGCAGTAACTAGTAATGTGTTTGTCAGAGTTATGTGTTTGTCAGAGTTATTTTCATGGCTGCAGGGAGGAATAATAATAATATAATAATAATCCTTATTTGTAGAGCACTTTTCAAAAACAATTTACAAAGTGCTTTAACAAGTGTAAAGAATAATACAAAAAAAGATAAGAGCATGAAAATTTAATATAAAATTAGTAAAATACAATAAAATAAAAGGGATAAAATAAAGTCAAATAAGATCGGGAAAAGCTCTCCTATAAAAGTATGTTTTAAGAAGGGACTTAAAAGAGTTCACTGAATATAGGCAATATGATATTGAGCTACTTGTGTATAGACTAATACTGTTTATTATTATTATTATATTATTTCTCTGTTTGAGTTCAGAGTTTTTTTTCCATTTTATTCTAGTGTCAGCAGCTGCAACTGAAAGTGTGCATTAGGTTATGGACAGTTTGCATGTATTTTGGCTATCCTATTAATTATTCATGACCGTTTGGCAGAGATCCAAAAGGCAAAACTACACACAATATGGCATTTTTCAATGTTTATGAGCCACAAAGTCAAGTGTACTCAGCTTTTTGCTTTCAAGTCTCAAGTCAAGTTGATTCTTTAGGCAATTAAGTTGAGTGTCACAGCAGACGAGTCCAAGACCAGTTACAAGTCCTCATTGTTGTGACATAACAAACCATAACGCAGTGATCACTGACACTCGTGCGGTTGTAATATATGAATATAGATAAATCTGTGTGTGTTTGTGTGGTTTAGGTTAGTCATTCATCACTAGATATGTGCATCTGTCCATCACCACCAACACTGACAACAATTTTATGTGTATAATGCTATATTACATAAAACTTCTCCTAAAACCTTTCTTTAGTTTGTTAATGAATGAATTTTTCTGTACATATACTTGGCTTATCTTCTAGGAATTCTCACAAACTCTCTTTTATTCTCCTCTAGCTTTTGAAAATGTAATGGACAAATGGTTCTGTAGACTTAATGGGTTTTTGTTATATCTCTGAATTAAAAGATCCCCAATAGAGTTACTCTTTTAATAAACCGGTGCATTCGTGAAAAAGCATGCATTGTTATGATATTATATGGTAGTATAAATAAATCCTCTGATAATTTCCTTTTATTGGTGTTTGTGTTTCCCTGCCTGCTTTTTGCCTTTTATAAAATGTATGAGCAGAAGATACTGAAGTTCATTTGGAATAATAAACCTGTAATAATTTAATGAAACTTCATGGTCTACGAGAAGCTGCAGCTTTAGCACTGCTAAACATTGTAACAATAATTTGAAAAGTTCATGGGGGGCTATATAAAAATCACATTTGGCTTTTATGTAATACATATGTCCTGTGATGCTCACATAATAAGCATTTCCCCCTCTCTTCTTCCCATAGTCCCTATTCAAGTGCATCATAATTTGTTCTTAAGGATTCCTTAGGATAACTACGACCTGGATGACGGAGTATTTTTACAGAATCCAAAGGATTCTTTTGTCCGGCGGCAACCATACAGCAAAATGAGGACATTTGCGTAAAAAATAAGCACAGAATATTAGGATAGGTATTAACTTCCTAAACAATATTTTTTGACACTTTAAGTTTATTTATGGACATTCTTGTCGCTTGTTAATGATGCTGCTGCTGGTGCTTGATGATTGAATGCCTGTATATATTTGGATTGTTCCATTTTTTTTGGTTGCTTTTTGTTGTCTTAAAAAGAATACATTTACTCATTTGGCAGAGGCTTTTATCCAAAGTGATTTACATTTAAGGGACCACATACAAGCATCAGTAAAGTAAGAGATCTACAAGTGACAACAGATACTAGTAAGAGCAGCAATAAATACTAGTAAGAGCTATTAGCGCATATGGCATCAATGGGATAAATACCTAGGGGAGGAAGAGTTAATGAATAGTGCAATCAATCCAATAGAATTATAAGTAGATAGATAATAAATAAATGATAATAAATTAAGTTTTATAATTAGGTTCGGGAATAAAGACCACGTCTCGAACACATCCCATTTCCGCACAAAAGTATTTAAGCACACCTTTCTGTCCCCTTCCCCCTTCTGACTCTGTTTTCTTTGGCTATCTGTGCTCCCCTCATCCCTTCATCCCTCATGCCTGATCCCTTCATGCCTCAACCCTCATCTCTTCATCCCTTCATCTCTCGACCCTCTGTCAGGTTTCAGAAGAAACTGGCAGGAGTGAACCCGGAAGTAGGACCCACAGACAGGCAATATACAAACAAAGTTCAGATTTACTTTGTTTAGGCAGGCAAGGGTCAGAATACTGGGTAAATCAGTCAGAAGAACAAACAAATTCAGTCAGGCAGGCAGGAGAAGCAAGGTCCAAAGAAACAGGCAAACAGACAGTTAGGCTGGAGACTAGACAATCTGGCGGGGAGCCAATGAAAGGGCCTGGTGTATATACTGAGGCTAACTGGGGATAAATGAGCAGCAGGTGAGATAGACAGGGAAAACCAGGTGAGGGGACTGGGGTGATGGCCAGGCAGGAGGACGAACTGGAATCTGAAATGACAGGAGAGTTAATGAACTGACATTAAAACAGAGACGAACTGCCTGGCAGAGCTTACGAACTGGGAGAATTTGTGATACCCTCACCCCTTCATCCCCTCGTCACTACATCCCTCGACCCGCATTTCTATCCCTTCATCCCTGCATCCCTCCCTCCAGACGCTTAATCCATCCCTCCTACTTTATCTCAGTTCCCCTCCATCCATAGCCTACAATTACATATTCCAAATCCATATCTTTATTGGTGTGGTCTTTGTTGGTGAGTAAGTAGCCACTTTGGCAATGTTTTTTAAAGTCTCAAGTAATAATTTTAATATATTCCCACAGTATGTTTCAGCCTCTGTCAACCCAATACCTTGACATTTAATGTTTTTCATACATGCTGTCAACTATTTTAGATACATTATAGCTGTGTCTTACTGGTTGTCCACACCCACTCTGTGCTATTTAAAATACTGTATGATTGTGTAACTTGTGTTGACTAAAATCTGAGCTAAAGAGAGAGGTGCAGATTGAGAGACTGGCAGGAGAGACAAATTATCTTACTAACTGGTATATTTCTCTGTTTTCACATATATCAACTGTCAGTTATTCCCCGGCAAACAGTTGGCTGCTGTTGTTCAGCTGACAAATAAAAGGCAGGATATTTACCCTTTCTCAGCAAACTATATACACTCAGTAGAAGAGAGTTTATAAGAAGCCAAACCATGTTAAACTGAGTGTAAAGAATTTGCGAAGAGCTATAGCTTTCCAAACTACTTAAGCAAGTTTGCAACTGTGTTTAGTCAGTTTACATTATTCATCTAAATGTGATTTCATATTTTCCATTTTCATACAGAGATGCATCCTTTATAACTGAACAATTTATGTCTTAATGAGTCTTCTCAAACTTCTCAGACTGAGTCACATGTCTCCCTCCAGGTGTTGCCGATCAGTAGGTAATTCTCAGACAGATAGATCCTCCTCCTGTTGTGAAACAGATGGCTCTAACCAGGACATACTGTTGCTGTCTCCCTCCTCTCGTCAGCGCAATAATCAGATATTTATAACAATAATGAACCTCCACATTCACATATCACTATTGTTGAATGAAAAGATTATGTTCTGTCAACTATTTAGGTGTAAAAATAACCTTTGTGGCCTAATTGCAACAGTTAAACTGGGAAATTACACAACTTTTAATTAAAAAAAGAAAAGAAAACACAAATAAAAAAAAACATCATATTATTCTCTCCAGCTATTATTTCCCAAGCCTCCTATTCATCCTGAGGCATGTATCCAGGAAATCGTCATGATTAAATTTTTTTAGGTTGCCTCTACCTTTGTCCGTTATCCCCCCAAACCCTGCCCCACGTCACAGGACTCTCAAATGGATCTTTTTTTTCCCCCAGGCTCTGCCAACCTGTGGCCAGGCAACAGAGGAGCCATTTATCTCCTCTGCAGCCTGCTGAGAATAATCTGGGATGTGCGTGTGCATGTGAATTGGTGTGTGTCTGCGTATGTGTGCGCGGTGGCAGCAGGACAGTCGTAAACACAACCATGCAGAACCCAGACGCCAGTGGGCCAAAGCTAGCAATAACAGAGCTAGGGAAGCTAATGCTCTGTGCGAGGAAGAATCCGACTTGATTTAGTAGCACCGTCAATGAGCTGGGCAAGGACAATGGTTCACTAGAGCTTGGTAGAGAAATGAGGACGGAGCTGGGGAAATGGGCAGAGGCTATGAGGAGTATCAGGATAGGGGGTGCGGTAAAAGAAGGGGAGAAAGATTACTCTAGGTGTAGGCCTGAGGATATGGACTGAGATGCGGTCAGCCAAGGCATTCTGAGATATATGGTTATTGAGATAAGATGGTGGCAGGTTGGACCTGTTTATGACTAGATGCTACAGATAAAAAGTCCAATTTAAAGGAAGGAATATTGTTAAAATCTTTAATAATAACATGTTGATGGTTGAGCTACTATATATCAATATGGTTTTACAGTAGGACATTTTAGTTGCTTAAGCTGCAATTTCTAAGTTTGATTTTCTTAATATGAATCACAGGCATTAGGCTCATCTTGGGTTAATACAGAAAAATGTGTCAGACTGGCCAGCAGTCTGCTTAACAAATAAAAACGTTGCAATGCCTTCTTTTTTCCCTTTTTTGGATCAGTTTACTCTCCCAAAAATCATTGGCATAGACCAACCTTGACATCATGAGCAAAAGTATTACTCAGTTGGTCTACCGTCTCATTTAGTTATGTTGAACAACAATCTGAACTACCCTGATGCTGGTTCAGTACATAAATTTAGCTTTGGCTCAGACAAAATACTTTCTTTGATGAGTCCACATACAGAGAGGACATGTGGTACCTCATACAAACACCCACTCTGTCTTATTCTTCCCTCTGCTTATCTTTTCTGTCATGCTCCACACACACACACACACACACACACACACACACACACACACACACACACACACACACACACACACACACACACACACACACACACACACACACAATGTAATCACAACAAATCAGGGGTTCAGTGTGTGTAAATGTCAGGTCATTAGTGTGCTTCAGTCTCCTCCTGTCTAATTGGACCATGGTAAATATAGCCGCTCAACATCGATTTCTGCACATCCTGCTCTCTAACTTCCTCTATCGCTTATTCTCTGTTTATTGCTCTCTTTTTTTCCACTTCTGATTTTCCAACTTTACGTTTTATTTCAATTGCTAAGATACAGTGGTCAAAAATTTGTTCAATACTCTTCACACAGTCTGCATTACCAACATGCATCTTGGCCAAACAGTTAATCTTACTTCGAAAAGTCACTCAAACCACCAAAACACTTCATACAAGTCTCAAAATAAACTCCATCCATCATTAACCGCTTATCCTGCGTACAGGGTTGCGGAGGGCTGGAGCCAATCCCAGCTGACATCGGGCGAAAGGCGGGTACACCCTGGACAGGTCGCCAGTCCATGTGACGGATTTTTTTCATATGAATCAGTATTTCATCATAGAATACAGTTGTTCTATGTCACTTTGGTATATTTCTCAGATCAGTATTGGAATTCTACTTGTTCAGCCTCCACATCATCAAGTCACTTGTGCACATAGCAATTTCTCAGTCTTTTGAGAAATTGCAAATGCTTTGACACATTTATGCAAATGATTATATACAATTGCTGTTTCCTACATTATCAATTGTCACTACATGCAAAATGATTGAACATGTCATAATCTGCAAATCATTTTTTCTACATGTCTATTAGACTTTTTGTTGTAAATATGTCCTACAGTAAATTGATGAAGATATTTGTTGTGAATACGAATCTGTAGCCCAATAGACAGGAACGTCAACCTGAGGGTATATTTCCATGTTTCCATGTTTCCATTTTCTAATGTAATGTAATTGTTTCCGTTATGCTACAAAGTGCTGTAAAATATCTAATTTTTTTATTTTCTGCACACAATGACATGCTCTGTCAACAAATTACAGAGCATACAGTAAAAGTGTAACTGTGAATCCTGTCCAATCCCTTGCAATGTATAACTCTGTACTGTTGAAATTGATCTATGCAAAACAGTCAAATTGAAGCCTTGTGCATTTTCAATCATTATTATCCAAACCTTAGCCATAGTCTACCAATAAAAATAGTTTAGCAAATGTTGAGCATTCAGTAATGTGGAAAAAAACAGTTCCTGAAATTTCAGTGCTGCAATAGTTTTTCTCAGTTGTTTCCACAGTAACACTGGTACCTGAGACACAATGACCACAACCTGTAATTGATGTACCAACCCCCTGAACCAATTCTTCTAAAATACAAGCACATTTCCTGCTTTACACTCAGCTTGCAGTTTTACAGTAAAACCACATTCAAAACACTACACACATTTCTCAAGATTTTCTATATTTATCTGTCCAGTTACTTTTGCAATCATTCTGTTTTTACAGTTTTTTTCGATTGCTAAACGACAGTGAGCACAACTGGAGCTACATGTGCAAAACTCTATCTACAGTCTGCACAGCAGCAGTTCTTGTGGACCAAACTCTAGTTCGTTTTTAATTGCTTGAACACAGTTTTCAAAACGCTACACACTTATCCCATGACCTTAACCACAACCTGCACAACACTGTGGATTTACAGCACTTTGTTAGCACAAATGCTAACACACTGCTGTCAAAACTGTGAACCACACATTCAAAACATAATAGATTTCAGCCTTGTGCCTTTCAAACACTGCTGATTGCAATTTCAGCTGAAAGGCTAAGCAGGTGTTTTGTTTTGGACTTGTTAGTGAACACACACACACACACACACACACACACACACACACACACACACACACACACACACACACACACACACACACACATACATATATATATATATATATAGGTAGAGCTCAGAAAGACTAATTTTGGAAATGGAACAAGGAAGACGAGTTCGTGGAGGGAGACAAAGAAGACAAAGAACTGTTATTTCAGATGAAATAAGGGCTACACTTAGACCATGTCATGAACCATGGTCTCTCATTGAGAGAGGTAGGATTAGCGCTCAATTATTTGTTCGAATTAAAGTATGTACCTTTAATTTCTACCTTTTTTTTCTCATTACTGTAATTCCGTAAATTACTACAGACTATTGAAGCAAACTGCTAATTTTCATTTACCTTAAGGAATTGTTATGTTCTAAAAATTTAAATAAATCATGTGAAAGAATGTCACTCTTTTCTTTGAAGAAAATATTACTTTGTATGAAGTCACTGAAATTGTTCTGTAAAGACGAAAAGTTTGTATTTTCTATATTGGTGTTTGATGCTAGTGTTTTTACTCTCAGTGTGTTCTGAGTGACAGTGTGTTATCTCAGTGAGGGTTGTGCATAGTGTTTGGCTGCACTGAGCCTGTTTTGAGCCATGTGTTAAGAGTTCCCCTTTGAGGGAACTCAAACAGCGTCGGTGACGACACTATGGGAATGCCTCTGGGCGTGGCAGGGCTGAAATCATGAATGAAACTACTCCAATCCTAGAACGGTAGCGTGTGACGGCGTAACTGGAGGCGTATATAAGCACGCCGGCACACCGGACACATTAGCTTTTTTCTATTCAGTAGGCACTCTGGCATGTTTGAGACTACGCAGAAGAAAGCTACCACAAGAAGTTACCTGGAAGGAGAAGCAGAGGAGATGGCTGGTGAGCAGTTCAGGCAGTGTGTCTTTCCATGCCCGCTCTACATCACGGCTGGGGACACTCATGCCCTGTGTGTTTCCTGTCTTGGGATGCCGCATGCCCAGGCAGCTCTCGAGGGGGCTGCTTGCGGCCATTGCGAGGCCCTGCCCCTGAGGGTGCTGAGGTCCCGTGCGGCTCTTTTCTCCGGAGACAGCCAGATGCGCTCTCCCCGTGGCTCGGGCCCGGCGGTCGCTGAGGCGGCGCGGCGGCTTCGGTCATGGGGCTCCCAGCGCGACATTACCGACGGCATTGGGACTGCTGAGGCTTTTTCCCGTTCCTCGTCTGCTGGCTCCGACTCCCCTCTTCCCCGTTCGGGAGCCCGTTTTTGGGCTTCTCCCGCTCGGGGTGTGAGCCTGGAGAGGCTGCAGCTGTCCGGCTCTGAGGAGCTGGATGTGCTCAGCATTTTGGAGGAGGAAGACTTCCAGGTACCGGAGCAACGTCATCAGTCAGCGCCGAGCTATGACGAGCTCTTGGAGGTGGTGACACGAGCAGTGGGCAAGCTCCAGCTTGATTGGCCGCAGCCCATGCCAGACACACAGGCTGCCAGTAAGCTGGATGAGCGCTTCCTGCAGCGCCGTGCGCCGCCTCCACGCCGGTCTCTGCCCTTTTTCCCGGATTTGCATGACGAGTTGTGCAAATCCTGGGGTAAGCCCTTCTCAGCACGTTTGACTACTCCCCTGCTCCGGGTCTATAGTGACGTCGCGGGGGTCAAGGGCTCTGGTTATGGGACGATGCCCCGGGTTGAGGATGCTTTGGCCAGCTATCTCTCACCCGGCCTTGTGTCGTCCCTTAAAGAGCCGGCGCTGCCCACCAAGCCATGTCGCATGACATCTGCTCTGGTGGGCAAGGCGTACACAGCGGCGGGCCGGGCTGGTGCGAGCCTGCACACAATGGCGGTTTTACATAATATCGCTCCTCGAAGGCCCGCCATGGCAGGTCCCCCTGAGGAGGGACCTGCTCTCTCAGGCGGAGGGCCAGGTCTTTCACCCTTGCCCCGCCCTGTGGAGACCCTGAGGGTTCCTGGAGGCGGGCCTAACGGCGGGGACAGTCGAGACGCTGCTCAGCTCCAGAGCCCCGTCCACGAGAGAGACGTACGGCCTGAAGTGGAATGTATTTGCCATCTGGTGTAGAGAACGGGCGGTGGACCCAGTTACCTGTCCGGTGGCTATGGCACTGGAGTTCCTCCAGGACTGTTTCTCTGCTGGCCTTTCCCCATCCACACTCAAGGTGTATGTGACTGCTGTGGCGGCGTTCCACACCCCACTGAGGGATGGGCCTCTGGGGAGGCTTCCACTGGTCGTGCGCTTCCTCCGTGGAGCCCGGAGGATGAGACCCGTGACTCGTTCCAGGGTTCCCACTTGGGACCTGGTGGTTCTCGAAGCGCTGGCTGAGGCCCCCTTCGAAACCCTGGAGTCGGCTGAGGCCAAGCACCTGAACCTTAAGATGGCCTTTCTCCTCGCTATCACCTCTCTGAGGACGGTGGGGGATCTCCAGGCACTTTCGGTTTCTCCTCAATGCCTGGAGTTTGCCCCGGGGAGGGTCAGAGTCATCCTGCACCCCTGTCCGGGCTATGTCCCTAAGGTTCTGTCCAGGTTGGCAGGGTCTACGGTGCTGCAGGCGTTTCATCCCCCACCTCATGTGACGGCAGAGGACGGGAGACTTCATCTGCTCTGCCCGGTCAGAGCACTGAGTATTTACACTCTGAGGTCCTCCCGGTGGCGGAAAGCAGACCAGTTGCTGGTGTGTTTTGGGTGCCCCAAGGCTGGGCTCCCCGCTTCTAAACACACGATCAGCAACTGGATTGTTCAGACTATTTCCCTGGCCTATCAGGTGCGTGGGTTACCTTCACCTATGGCCGTAAGGGCGCACTCTACCCAAGGCATGGTGGCCTCTAGGGCCCTCCTCGTAGGGGCTTCGCTCCAGGATTTGTGTGAGGCAGCTGGCTGGGCCACTCCTCACACTTTCATCCGGTTTTACTGTCTGGACCTTCCTTCTGCACCCGGCACCCGTGCGCTCTGCTCCTAGTCGTGCCTACAGGTTTTGCACGCTGGGGGGCAGGCAGGGGCTTCGGCGTGGAATAGTGGATATTCCCTCGAACGGGAACGTCTCGGGTTACGTATGTAACCCTTGTTCCCCGAGAAGGGGAATGAGACACTGCGTCAGTCGGCCACACCTCGCCCCGTCTAGAGTGCCTTGCTTCATAGCAAAGAGCTAATGTGTCCGGTGTGCCGGCGTGCTTATATACGCCTCCAGTTACGCCGTCACACGCTACCGTTCTAGCAACGGCAATAGGATTGGAGTAGTTTCATTCATGATTTCAGCCCTGCCACGCCCAGAGGCGTTCCCATAGTGTCGTCACCGACGCAGTGTCTCGTTCCCCTTCTCGGGGAACAAGGGTTACATACATAACCCGAGACGTTTTGTTGCTTGGAATGAGTTTTGCAGGTGATGTGAACTGTTTAGCTCAGGTGACTGTTTTTTAACAGTTTTGGTTAGCATTTGAAAAATGTGCTGCAGATATACACTCACCTAAAGGATTATTAGGAACACCATACTAATACTGTGTTTGACCCCCTTTCGCCTTCAGAACTGCCTTAATTCTACGTGGCATTGATTCAACAAGGTGCTGAAAGCATTCTTTAGAAATGTTGGCCCATATTGATAGGATAGCATCTTGCAGTTGATGGAGATTTGTGGGATGCACATCCAGGGCACGAAGCTCCCGTTCCACCACATCCCAAAGATGCTCTATTGGGTTGAGATCTGGTGACTGTGGGGGCCATTTTAGTACAGTGAACTCATTGTCATGTTCAAGAAACCAATTTGAAATGATTCGAGGTTTGTGACATGGTGCATTATCCTGCTGGAAGTAGCCATCAGAGGATGGGTACATGGTGGCCATAAAGGGATGGACATGGTCAGAAACAATGCTCAGGTAGGCCTTGGCATTTAAACGATGCCCAATTGGCACTAAGGGGCCTAAAGTGTGCCAAGAAAACATCCCCCACACCATTACA
>NC_060169.1:25247483-25259621 GCF_021292245.1 Micropterus dolomieu | reverse complement strand
TGGGGTCTTCTGCTGTTGTAGCCCATCCGCCTCAAGGTTGCGCGTGTTGTGGCTTCACAAATGCTTTGCTGCATACCTCCGTTGTAACGAGTGGTTATTTCAGTCAAAGTTGCTCTTCTATCAGCTTGAATCAGTCGGCCCATTCTCCTCTGACCTCTAGCATCAACGAGGCATTTTCGCCCACAGGACTGCCACATACTGGATGTTTTTCCCTTTTCACACCATTCTTTGTAAACCCTAGAAATGGTTGTGCGTGAAAATCCCAGTAACTGAGCAGATTGTGAAATACTCAGACCGGCCCGTCTGGCACCAACAACCATGCCGCGCTCAAAATTGCTTAAATCACCTTTCTTTCCCATTCTGACATTCAGTTTGGAGTTCAGGAGATTGTCTTGACCAGGACCACACCCCTAAATGCATTGAAGCAACTGCCATGTGATTGGTTGATTAGATAATTGCATTAATGAGAAATTGATCAGGTGTTCCTAATAATCCTTTAGGTGAGTGTATATTGATTTAAGTCAATAACATCACTATCTATGAGACACATTTATATAATTATTACATTTTGATTATGTGAATATAATTAAAAACTATACGAGTGACCAGTAAAAATAGCTATTTTGTGTGTCAGTACAATGAAGAGATGTGATTCAAGTTCATAACTCAAAGTGAAAAGAGTCATAAAGTTCTTAAAATAACTCTAGCACAGAAAGCAACAAACACAAACAAAAGAAGAATGGATAATGAATAATTGAACCGCATATCTACATTACTGTAAGTTGTTATACTTACGCTAAACACTGAATTTCCCCAGTGAAATGTCCCCCTGTAACACAATAATAAAAACATGGGGACACCTTATGCACCAAAAGCTGGCAGAGCTAAGCACACGTTTAACTCTGATCAAACATATTTTAAACAGAAGACAAATACAGTACAAAGCAATACAATTTAAATTAAATTGGGCGGGCCCTCGCACGTGTAGCGGGGTACGAGCCGCGTTGCATATTCTGGAGCTCTGCCTGTGCAGCTGTGAATTTGCTAGGCGCTTCGGACGCTGCATGAAGGTGTTATATGTCACTTCCTGTGTCCCCTTTGTGGCGCTACATAGCACTTGGCGCTATAATTAGAAATGAATATTGGCGTGTAGATGTGTTTGGGGCGGGACAGTTATCAAGCACGTAAAATTTTGTGCAGATGTGAGCACGTACACTGAAGTTACAACAACTTCCTGTGTCATGGCGAAGACTTGATCTTTGACACCACGCCACAGACACGGCCATTGCCGAAAACTCACAGATAGCACAACTTTTCATCGTCAGTGCCTTTAGAAGGCACGGTAGAAAATGTAAGTCGATCAGACTAAATCCCTAGGAGGAGTTCGTTAAAGTACGGAGTGTGTAAATCATCCAAAAATGACCATTAAATCCAAAATGGCTGACTTCCTGTTGGGTTTAGGGCATCACTCCAAGAGGCTTTTTGGTATGTCTGGACATGATACATGTGCCACAGTAATTTCATAGATGTAGGTAACGTGCCACGGGGGCTGCTTCGTTAAAGGTCACTTCCTGTTGCCAGCAGGTAGCGCTTTGACTGTGGGTGAATGTCGGCATGTACATGTGTTCAGGGCGGGACTCTTATTAAACATGTAAAATTTCGTACAGACCTGAGCATGTACAGTAAAGTTACAACAACTTCCTGTGTCATGGCGAAGCATGGCACTTTGCCGCCACGCCCCTGCCAAGCCGCAACTCGCAAGTTTTACAACAAGGCATTTTTCTGGGACAGTTTTGAAGTTGATATGGCCAACCTGCAAGGAATAGTCCATCATAGCTTAAAACGTGTCATTTCCTGTTACCAGCAGGTGGCGCTATGACTTTGAGTGAATATTGGTGGATGTGTTCAGTGCGGGACTGTTATCATACATGTCAAATTTGGTACAGATGTGAGCATGTACACTTAAGTTCTAACAACTTCCTGTTTTGTGACGAGTCATCGATTTTGGACGCCATGTCATGTGCCAGAGCCGGATAGTTTTGTCAGTTTAAACTTAAAAACGCCTTTGTAGAAAACTCCTGAATGATGCAATGATGAAAGTTAGTAGTTGATTGAGACCCCTAGCGGCAGAAAAAAAAGTGTAAGTAAAAGCAAGTACCATAAAGCCCTCAATCTGGCTATGATTAATGATAGAAGAAAATTGAGAAGAAAAAGAGTTTTGGAAAATGCTTTATTTTTCATTTTATTGTATTTTTTTATACAGTAGGCTATCTTGTGACGGCAATACAGTTAGTTACCATGTTTATTTTAAATGAATTAAATAGGAATACAGCCTTAAAGATGTGTTATCGAAATCTATGTTAACCTCAGGATGATTGACATAGCTAATGTTGTTGAGCAGCAGCAGTGTGGTAGTCAAAACATCTGAGCAGAAAATTGGAGCAAAACTACAAAATTGAAATAAATGCCAGCAATGCCACGTTTTATTATGTATGTTTCTGATAAAAAGTTTAATGGAACTCAAAACCATCCCTTTTGTCATTCTGTGCAACACAGAATGAACTGAGCTTTGCTCACCTCATTACCAGCCGCGTTGCCAGTTTTAACGTGCCAAAATGACCATATAAAGGCTCCAAGTGTGCTGTATTGGCATCATTGAAAATAGAGCTCTATCTTCATCAATAGGCCTACCTTTACAGCTTGTCCTGCAGTTAGGCATAGGCGTAACAGAATGAAAAAAATATATATATTTAAAAAAAAATATAGTTGGGTGGGTTCGCAATGAGGTTGAAAAACAAAAGGTGAAGAGGAGTGTGAAATTGGGGGTTTGTATTTGGGCATGTCCGGTCTTATCCTCTAATAGCGGCGGTGGGGGGTTGATCACCAAAAGGGGGGTCTGTGTATGGGGGATGTCCGGCGGATGTTGAGGTTTGGGAGTGGCTTTAGCAGTCAGTTGTGTATATATAGCGGGCTAGTTTTTGACATCTGACCGAGAGCATGGAACAGGGTGGCTGAACGATTTTTGGGTGAACTCCAAAACAACGTATAATTATAGATCCTGTTGCAATGAGTATGGCTCCTAGAAAAAAGACTCCCCCAACATCATTGGCTGATTTTCTGGACCGAAAGGCTCGGGCACCTCAGTTTGAATGGGAGGATTCTTGTTTCAGCCAAAGACTGGAATTACTTCAGAAACAAAGTCTGTAAAGATTTGAGTGCTTCAAAAGGAGTCTATACCACACAATGTGCCTGGAGAGCTCTACCTTGTAGAGACAGACCTTGAAGTCTACGACCCAGAATCCTACATCTTTTTTAGATCATGCAAGGACGAAATTATTCAGATGGTATAAACCTTATGTCTGCTATGTAGGGATCAAAAGAAAACGTTTTAGTCCTGAGGACAAGGAAGATGAACAACAAACAACACCGCAGACAACCTCAAAGACCTCCACGACGGGGCTAACGGTGACATTGTTCTAATTAAAATGTTTTGTGCAGGTATGAGGACATGTGCAGCAGGCGAGGGTCTATTGAGCACCCCTATATCTTTTCCATTACTCCAGGAAGACGTCGTCAATAACTCGTGGGTGGATGACTAAACCAAAGAACTGGGGAAAAGAAATTTAACATTTCTCATTCCTGAAGAAAAATCAGAAGAGGACAAGAGCAGGGTCAAGCCGTTTAAGGGTGCCTGTTTGGACGCTCTGGACTGTTGCAACAAGGACACATAGGTCAATGACATATAAAGCTTCTAAAACTGTATTTTTAACAAATCTTTTCAAAAAGGATATAATTCATAGTTATGAATTATTATTATCAAGTTATAGCTTTGGCAAATATTCCCTAGAGTGTCTAGGATTAACAAATTATTATTTTGTGCTTGTGCTTTTGTATTTACAATTATCTAAGATTATTGCATTCTAGTGGCCCATTGTTTAGTATCTTTAGCATCCAATTTTACATTTATTGATGGAAAAATAAGTATACAAAAATACAAATTAATGTTTTCAATACAGTATCCATGATCATCATTGTTTTAAACCATATTTCACTTTAACCTATTATTTATCAGTTTAAATCAATATATTTTAGCTGGTCGCCCCACCTGACAATTCAGTTGCGCCACCTGACAACATATTAGTAATGACAGCGGATATACTGAAAAATTGCAATTTTCTTTCAAATACAAAAAAGGTGTTTTAGTCAACAGTCTCTGTTGAAGTAATGAACTGATTAAAAACAGGATACATGATATCACATTCAGTTAAAACAACTAGGCTACAGTGCAGTGGATACACTGTATCAAGTTGATACAGTGTATCATATCGAACAACAATATTTTTAATGTTTGTCTCCCTGTGCTTTCACTGGTCTTGCTTCCACTGTCTCACTTTTTGCTGTTCTTTTCTGGACCGCTGGCTAATTGGGATTTTCACAGTTTTCCCTCTATCTTCCTCCTCAGATATCTGTAAATAGGGATGTTGGATCACTTTTTTTGCCCCTGATCCGAGTCATTTAATATTTAGTATCTGCCAATTCCCGATCAGATACTTGTATTTTACTAGATAATACAGTTGCACAGTGTACACTTCAGGATGGTGATGTTGAAGTATCCTCGTGTGTTGCTTCAGGGCAGCTTTGGATTGAGTTACCTGAGTGAACTCACTGTATTCTGTTTAATGTTCATTTTTTAGGTGCCTTATTAAATTGGTAGTATTGAATGCAGCTCTTCTGAAGCTAGTAAACACAACTTATTCTCATGAAGAGTGTAAAACTTAGTCACTTTAGAATAACTTTCCTTGTAGTTGCGCCACCTGACATACTGGTTGCACCACCTGACTAAACAGGCTTATAGTATAAAACTTGCTTTTAATAGCAAGTTCATACATATATTTGTTTTGATTAAATAAAGGGTTTTATGATGAATTAATAATTTTCAAGTTGGTTGTACCACCTGACATGGAAAGTGAACCAGTCTGACTATAAATTAAACATAGGTATTTTTATCATTATTTGAAAGGGATTTACAAACTTTTTCACTCAGACATAAAGATTACTTGGGGTCCTCTGGATGAAGCAATAACCTGTTACTGTTAATAAATTTTCACTTTTGGAATAAATGTCTAAATGGTGTTGTGCCACCGTGACAATTGAAAACATGCAAATTGCTTGATGGAAGTTTTTCAATTATCTCAGCAACTTTAAAACTATTGGTACTTGTAAAATGTGGTTTATTTGAAAGGTTTAAAACATAACATCATGCCACAGTATTTTAATTTGAATTTACTATGCTTAAACACAATTAAATTTTTTTTCTTAATCTGTTTATTTGCACGGACAGTTGCACCACCTGACATTTTGGGAGTTTTAGATGCCATAACATAAAATAATATATATCATTATAATGTTGTGAAAATGTATTCACACAAAATGGGTTTTGTAGAATAAAGTGATATATGTCGTGAATTTATTAAAATTACTTAAAAACTTAAAATAATTCACTCGGACACAAAAATACGCATGTCATGTCATTGACCCATCTCCAAACAATACTGCTAGCGGTATTATACAGGTAACTGTAGCTTATTATTTACATGACATACTGCAACAAAAGGCTAAACAAACATGTGTATTGCGCTTAAACAGATGAATGGAGCAGAAAACAACCTCACACATGCATTGACACGCTACCCTTCTTTTATATCAAAGGACATAAGAGAGAAATTACGCAGAAGCTTTTTAACAAAATTTCTCTGATGCTCAAAAGTATGTACTTGTATGTATGTACTCCTCTTGGGTTGCTGCCAACGTGTGAATGCAGTATTCGAGACATTGCAGCAACTGCTCTACAGATTTGGCTGAGGAACCCTTTTCTCATTGCTTCGCTTAAACAGGTAGTGAGAGTGGAGGACAGTGTGAGCACAGTAGTTAGGAATCTCTGGACATCTGGAAGGGGGAACAACACTAAAAACAATGGGGAATGTGTCTAGTGTATAGAGATACATCGTGATGAGATGAGAGCACTGTTGTGTGAAGCTGTTAACAATGCGATATGTGACACAGATAGGACACTATGTTGTTCTAGATTTGAAAAACAGACAGAATGCGTTAGACAAATTACCTGGAGATGGCGTACCATGGTGCAAATGACAGCGGATAAATATGCAGATGTGAAAACTACTGGACTCGATATAGCAAATGTTTTTCCTGTGAATGATAATGAGTTTCATATGGGTCATGTGTTTTGTTTTTGTACTTTTAGCATTGATTTGTGTGTTTTAATGCTAACCAGAAAACAACATGTCGATGTTTCTGATGTGAGGTATTGCTTAACTGAATCTTTGGTTTGTAAAAACATAGGTGCTTGTACTGATTTTCTGAAAAGTGTATACTTGTAATCATTGCTGACAGATATGTTGCGTATATCGTTGGAAATAAAATACTTGACCACAGACGTTGAATCGTCAGTCTTTGTAACAAAGATCATGGAGGAGGTGATGAGAAATATATACAATGCGACAGAAAATGCAGGGGCTTACGGAGGCAAGCAAAAACTTAAAAAGGCCATATTTGACACTACCGGAGTTCGGTACGCAGATTCAGACGTAGAAAACTGGCTCATGAAGCAAGATGCCTATACTCTACACAAGACGGCTCCAGTGCATTTTATGAGAAACAAGGTTTTAGTGAATTCAATAGATTGGCAATTCCAGCTGATTCTGCTGAAAATGATGGGGTACGCTATTTATTAATGTGTATAGATTTGTTTTCAAAATACGCATGGGTGTGTTGTTTAAAAAATAAGAGTGGTAAATGCGTCACAACATCCTTTAAAGATATGTTAGGTAGGTAGAATACCACATAAAATTCAAACAGACTCAGGGAAAAGAGTTGTGTTGTCTTCCTATCGACCATGCACTTTTTGTCCTCCCGGGTCAAAATTGACCCGGTCTGGTTTGTCTGTTTATAAAGCATAATGTAAAAATTATCACTCAATTCTGTATTACACCTTCTTAGCCAAATTCATTCCAACTCATTACCACTAGTTTTACTTTTTTTTTTTGGAAATCGGGGTCAAAAAATCGAATTTATATGAAAGTATGCCTGGGCATGCAATAAACTGGCTGTGGCTTCTTTACTGGATTAGAACCAGCGAGCATCAACAGACCCAAGTATGCCTGCTGAGGTATTTGATCGATCTTTGCCGTACACATAATGCCCCTGTTGTTTGTCATGTCCAGCACTATCTTTTCAATTTGCTCTGGCAGAAAACATCTTATCTGTTGAAGCATATTCCTCAGCTTCTTTACAGTTGTGCCTTCTCCTCATAAATCCTTTTCTTCTGCAGATTCCTCCTGGTCTCTCTCCTCCTCAACAGGGTTCCAAATTATATTATTATATTATATAGCCTCTGACACAGTATATTATGGTAGAGCATGATAGGGAGGCCTCTTTATCGTGTTGTCTCAGACTAAAAGGGCTAAAAAGTTTCAAAAGCTCAGATTTATCAACTTTTGTTGTTGTTGTGAAAGGCATATCAAAGGAGTGGTAGGAGCACGTTTACAGAGATGTACTTACACTGAAGAAACACTTTTGTTTAGGCTCCCATTCATTGTGAGCTGAACTCAAAGATCTAAGACTTTCTCTATGTATACAAAAGGCCTATTTCTCTCAAATATTGTTCACAAATCTGTCAACATTCTGTGTTAGTGAGCATTTCTCCTTTGCAGAGATAATCCATTCACCTCACAGGTGTGGCATATCAAGATGCTGATCAGACAGCATGGGTATTGCACAGGTTTGCCTTAGGCTGCCAAAATGTGCAGTTCCATCACACAGCACAATGCCACAGATGTCTCAGGTTTTGAGGGAACGTGCAATTGGCATGCTGACTGCAGGAATGTCCACCAGAGCTGTTGCCCGTGAACTGAATGTTCATTTCTCTACCATAAACCGTCTCCAAAGGCATTTCAGCGAATTTCGCAGTACATCCAACCATCACAACCGCAGACCACGTGTAACCACACCAGCTCAGGACCTCCACATCCAGCATCTTCACCTCCAAGATCATCTGAGACCAGCCAACCGGACAGCTGCTGCAACAATCGGCTTGCATAACCAAAGTATTGCTGCACAAACTGTCTCAGGGAAGCTCATCTGCATGCTCGTCGTCCTCTTTCGGGGTCTTGACCTGACTGCAATTAGTTACTGACTTGAGTGGGGGTTCTTTTCTATGGGCCAGCTCTGGGACAAGTGGGGGCCCCCTTCTCTGCCATCCCACACTGCAGTTAGTCGTAGTAACTGACGTGAGTGGGGAAATGCTCACATTAGATGGCTTTGGAGAGGTGTTCTCTTCATGGATGAATCCCGGTTTTCACTGTACAGGGCAGATGGCAGACCGCGTATATGGGGTTGTGTGGGTGAACGGTTTGCTTATGTCAGCGTTATGGATCAAGTGGCCCATGGTGGCGGTGGGGTTATGGTATTTTGAATGCACAGAGGTACCATGACGAGATCCTGAGGCCCACTGTTGTGCCATTCATCCACGACCATCACCTAATCTTGCAGCATGATATGGTCCCATGTCGCAAGGATTTGTACACAATTCCTGGAAGCTGAAAACATCCCAGTTCTTGCATGGCCAGCATGGGTGGGGTATGTGTGCTGGAAAGCACAATAGTGTGATTAATTGACTTTTTGCACCTAAAGTGGAACACATTTGAATAAAATACCCACAATTCAGTGAAAGTAGTGATCATTTTGTTTGTTTGTTTAGAGCGTAGTGTGGAAGCATCCATGTTATTTTGGTGTAATTTCATGAAAGAAAACCATATTTTTCATACAAAAGAATTTGAAAACGGGTCAAATTTGAACCGAAGACAACAAAGATTTCGATGCGTTAATGAAAATTAATAGTATCATACACTTTACCACATCAAATGAGACTAAGGCATCTGGAGAATAACATTTTAATTAGGGCTGTGTGGTGTCCGAACAATAATGCTGCGATGATGTGTTGAGAAGAAACCTGCTTGACACTGTTTTTGATCATAAAAGTTTATTACATCAAAGAGTTCAGCATAAATTACAAGCTCTGCAGCAGCTTGGAGAGTGACCCAGCCCGATGGCCACTCTGTCTTTCTGTACATCAAACATAGCTTATATAGGATATGTTTAGGTATCTGTTAGGTACCATAGAAGGGTTTGAGTCTGCAAAATAAAGCTCAAACCCATAGAAGGGTACAGTACTATTCTGAGGTAACAAAGCAAGGAGTTAGAGGTCAAATTCTACAGAAGAGTTCAGTCCCTACATAACCACCAATCACTGCTCTCCCCGTAGAAGGTCACTGACCTCTGTCCTGCTGCTACAGTGCTATTTTGAACTGTTATGAGTCAAATGCACAAATATTGTATACCACATATTCCCCCCTGCGAGACTAAAGTGAGTCTCG
This sequence comes from Micropterus dolomieu, assembly GCF_021292245.1. Taxonomy (NCBI): domain Eukaryota; kingdom Metazoa; phylum Chordata; class Actinopteri; order Centrarchiformes; family Centrarchidae; genus Micropterus; species Micropterus dolomieu. Next base: position 25,250,169 of record NC_060169.1, on the reverse strand, counting down.
AAAAACACGAAAAACAAAAAGATAACAATTTCTCCAGCACATGCTTCTTGCAATATCATTTTTAACAATATATCAACTTTATGGAGTGTGAGAACGAAAAACCTGTCCGGCAGCCTTCATTCCAAAATGCCCTCCAAGACAATCTAGACAGGAAAATTTTCTCACAGCCCCTCTGCCTTAGACGGCCATGCATGGTACTCCAGTTTAATTAATAAAAGACATCTTTATCAGTCTATGCAGAGATATGGTTTAGCCAATACATGTGAAAACCTCAGGAAATGAAATAAAATCAAAACAATGTCCGAATTCAGGCTTGTCAACCCATCGGACCCTCCAATGGACCTTTCCCTGCCTAGATCCTATATCCCTAAGCATCAAGAAAAAAAGAGAAAACCTGAGGTCCCCATATATTAACCCCATAACCGAAAGTATAAGTCTCTACACAATTAACACAAAAAGAATATGATCGTTAATTAAGTATTATTCATCCAAATATGTATTTATATCTATATCAAAGCAGACATAGGAAGGTATCCCTCAGCAGTGTCAACTTTCAGTGTAGTGTCGGTGCAATCCAGACATTTCCACACCGTCCTTGTCCAGAGTCCATTCATATTGTCCTTGTTTGAGTATCTGAATCCCCATCTGTACATCCCCATATACTCTGGAAGAAAAGAAAACACCACCCAGTATCTGTTGCAAAATAACACATGAAAATTAAAACCTCAATATATGGAAATATAAAGTAATATTAAAATGGATATCTTTCCATCATTACTTCATCTGGTTCCACTTCATCACCTCCATCTAAATCAGCCATAGTTAATAAAGGCATCTGAGTGTTCTCCCCAGGCATCACCACTCCAACCCATCTCAATATCATAGCTTTCGCCAAAGTCAACAGCACAGTACGGAAGCAAAACATCAAAAGCGCTACAAAGGCTGCTACCAAAATCTGAACCACCACTGCTCCCACTGGTCCTAACTGATTTTGTAAACAAGCATTTGCTGACCATCCAACTCCCTCAGATTGACCAAACGCATCCCTTATACTCTTTAATGCATCTATAACACTAGTGATATTATCAGAACTATTGGGGATCAAAACCAATCAAACCACCTTGTTTGGCTAAAATATAGTCGAGAGCCATGTCATGTTTCAGCAATGTCAGTCTGTGACTTCTTTGAGTATTTGACAGAAGATTAAACCCTCTGTAGTGAACAATGGTGTGGATTTGTGCATTTTATATTGAATAAATTTGGAGCTACTCCAAATTCCTCTCTCCTACCCCAACGGAAAAGGGGGGGGGTCAAAGTTGCTTTCTTTAAGTGCTATGCCTGGGCAGTTGATCGTAAAACTGGCACCTTTTTGATCTACGAAGCTGATAATGCGGGGCCTGACTATTAAACTGACAAAGGGACACGAACCAGCGATTAGCATTTCCCTGAACAGCCTATCAAAACTGCCCCCCTCCACACATGTAACCGTGGCCACCGACCTTGTTCTGTGTTTCATTACCCCATCAAAGGGATATCCCTGTCTCACCCAAGTTGTGACATAACCCAGAAAGTCAAACTTTAAATAACCAAAGACCTGGAGTCTCCAAAGACTCAAAGCATTTCATTAAGTTTAATTAAATCTTTAGTTACCTGATTACGTTTGCCTCTATTTGAGTAGTTATGTTAACATGTTGTTGCTATCTGTTGTTGATATTAGTGCTGAAAAGAATCTAAATAAGTTACTTTTGCAGTGTTTTTATCTTCAGCAAGACACTCCCTCATCTAATGTAATCAATGCTTGTTCATAATACTTTCTTACAAAATTGCTTTAGAAATGATGATAAAGGAATTTTTTACTATACTCTTAATCGCCAGCTTGAATTTAAGGATGAATCAACAATATTCCCCGGTTCCTAAGGAGAGATGATCTCGGATTAATCTAAGCTTTCCTCATGTAACCTGAGCTCCCCCAAGTGGACGAAATAAGTATTTACATATCATCGTTGGAAATGCCGTTAAATGTATAAATATCCTGACCAATAATGTGACAATTGTTTCCTGTTACCAAATGCTTAACTTAGAACGTACAACCGTTTGACCATTAAGGTTCGATTGTGGAAAATATTTGATTATAATACGCGCAAATAGATTTTCTTTTCTTTTAGACATTAAGTTTAGAAAGGCAGTCCCTCGGGAAACCTGAAACGCCCTGTGGGGAACCACGCCCCAGACAACAAAAGAGCGACACGCGACATCGTTCGCGCTCTTCCCCTCTTCTCTTCTCTGCTCTCGGCTCTCTGCTTTCTGGACGCTTCGGCACGCGTGTGGCGTGCCTCGCCAGGCAGCACCCTCAGAGTCGACCAGCGAAACAGGCCTTGTGTTTCGCCTGAAGTGCCGCGACATCGATCTGCCTTCAGTTTGTTTTATTTTCTTTATTTCTTTTGTTTGTTAAAGTTATCAGTCCGTTAAGTTACACTGGACTAATTCAGGAACGACCAAGTTCCATTTTAAGCCTTTTTCGTCGAGCCAACTTCACCTAGGTCAGACCAAGCCACGTGGTCTCGCCAGCTACAACGAAGGAAACCTGAAAACAGCCGAATTGCCAGACGGAGGAGGCGTTTTCAATCAGACACGGAGAACCCCGGAGAATCCCTAGCAAAAAGCCAGGATCGGGCAGCTAGCGTGG
>NC_060169.1:25230353-25247463 GCF_021292245.1 Micropterus dolomieu | reverse complement strand
GTGGTAACAAGGCATGATGGATCCATGTTCTCATTCTGTTTACGCCAAATTCTGACTCTACCATCTGAATGTCTCAACAGAAATCGAGACTCATCAGACCAGGCAACATTTTTCCAGTCTTCAACTGTCCAATTTTAGTGAGCTCTTGCAAATTGTAGCCTCTTTTTCCTATTTGTAGTGGAGATGAGTGGTACCCGGTGGGATCTTCTGCTGTTGTAGCCCATCCGCCTCAAGGTTGTGCGTGTTGTGGCTTCACAAATGCTTTGCTGCATACCTCGGTTGTAACGAGTGGTTATTCCAGTCAAAGTTGCTCTTCTATCAGCTTGAATCAGTCGGCCCATTCTCCTCTGACCTCTAGCATCAACAAGGCATTTTCGCCCACAGGACTGCCGCATACTGGATGTTTTTCCCTTTTCACACCATTCTTTGTAAACCCTAGAAATGGTTGCGTGAAAATCCCAGTAACTGAGCAGATTGTGAAATACTCCAAAACCAACAACCATGCCACGCTCAAAATTGCTTAAATCACCTTTCTTTCCAATTCTGACATTCAGTTTGAAATTCAGGAGATTGTCTTGATCAGTTTTGGACACAGTGTGTTAGCATTTGAAAAATGTACTGCAAATATACTGTATTTTGCAAGTGTTTAGTAGTAATTAGAAAAGTGTTCATGGATTTTGGAGAAATCAAATTTGGTCATTGAATGCATTTTGTGTGAATGCAATTAAAAATGATTCACAGTCTGGTCCACATACACTTCTGATTCGCTGACTGTGTGAAGAGTTTTGAGCAGTACAGGTTAGCAATTTAAAAAAACTCAACTGTAACTTGGTGAACAATGTTATGTCACCAGTAGCATAATCCAAATAAAATCCATGTGTTTAGAATTGAAATACCTGTACTGTATATGTATTGGATAATCACATAACTGTTTGACAGTTTACTTGGCCTGTTTGTGTTCTTCTGTATTATATTTATTGCCATAATTCAGATTTAGTTACCTTCTTGCCCAGATCTCTCTTGAAAATAAGATTTTCATCTTCAGGAGATTAACAGCTGATTTTTTAAAGGTAAAAAATGAAAAGATAGCCATGATTCTCACTAGTTGAAGTGGCGTTTGTCACTTTGTATCATTTCTTTTATCCCAAAGTAAATTAATTTGTTGTGGTTTTTCCTTTTTCACTAACTCTCCATTTCCCCAACTTCTCAAATTCCCCTTAAAGTCTTAAGTGTTTAACTATAATATTGCTTTAATAATGTAGCAATATTAGGTTACAGTACATCATATTAGATATGCTGTACTGTATAGTGTAGTAGTAAACTGTGCCTAAAATAATTTCAGTGGCTACAACTTAAACCTTAAGTGATTTTATTGAGTCAGATTAGTTTAGTTGAACACAGTCAACATTTTTCTAAATTAATGGGATCAAACGCATGTATGTATGTTGCAGAGATCTGAGTGGTCAAGAAAAGGCAACCATTTAATTAGCAATAATTAATAATTAAATAATTATAGTTAAACCTTTAACAGTGATTTAGCTTTGTAAAGTTTCCAGTTTTTCCATTAATTTCTATAAATTACAGTTTACACAAATAAGTTCATACCCCTGGAACTGTAAATTGGAATGCAATAGGAAGATTAAATTAAATATTTTTTTATCAATTTATATTAATGATATTACACAATATGGTGTTGAGCTACAAATGCAGTCAATATGCGACTGTACAGTGGGGTTTCCTCTGGTAAAGGCAAAGATAGCTGTGGTTATCTCGCAGTGTGCACTCAGCCAGGGGCGGATTGGCAGTTGGGAATTTCGGGAACATTCCCAAACGGCCGGTCCATTTCAGGCTGAATCAGCCAATGTTCAAGAGTTTTTATTTTTCACTTTCTTATGTTCAACTTTAAATGATCTGTTACTGCGCCAGCTGGCAGGCCGGTCAGCTGCAGCGAATGCTGTCTCTGTCTATATATCTATCTATAGACTGGGCCAAACTGATACTTTACTAATATGAGCAGCCCCTTCCAATATGGACCGATCCTCATTTTTGCTGAAATCTGATTGGCTCAATGGTGCAGATCAAAGGAGTTTACTTTCCAGCTGGGTGTTCAATCTCAAAACGTTTTGTTGGGGCTGAACTCAGCCCAGGTTTGTGTGACAAGCACAACAGCGCAGGTAAATATGTCGAAAAGAAAGAAAGAGGAAAAATAAATGTGGCACGAGGCAGTAAATTGTGCCAAATTAACTGACCTCTTCCTTGGTGGAAAGGTGCTGTGGCAGCACAGATGAGGCCCCAGCACAGGCAGTTAATACTTATTATTATTGGTATATGCATATAGGCTATATTATATTTTTATATATATATTATAAACAACAGTTGGAAGCAGAAAGAGGAGGAGGAACAGGAGGAGCTGTAGGAGAAGGATGAGGAAGAGAAGCAGCAGAAGGAGGACAATGCAACCAGAAACAGTGACAGGTATAGGAGCAGTGTGCAGGGCTGGGTAGGCAATCATAGATAGAATTAGGCAACATTCAGACTGTTTCCGATTTTTTCCCCAGATCCAATTTTTTTTGTTGTACATGGCCTGAAAGTGATAGGAATAACACGACGTCACACACAGCACGCTGTTGCAGGCTGCAGAAGTAAACAAGGAGCAACAGAGGTTATATCCGGTTAGCTCGCAGGACAGTCCCGTTTTTCATTGTCCTCTCACAGGTCACATTTCTCCCGAATTATGACAAGTGTTCACAACTTTCTGTTCTTTTCATTATGGTTTCTGGCGCAGTACGCATCTGCCCCACAACTCACTCTCTCTCTCTCCCTCTCTCTCCCCACTGTGTCCGCTCGGACAAATAGCATGCACGTGTGGCAGGTTGAGGGTTTTTCTCCCTCCCGCCACTATATGGCACTGCGCTAGTGCCTTGACAACCGGATGCCCCTGCCGTGGCCTGTAAGTACAGGTGGTGATGCACCTGTGTCAGTCTCTTCCTTACCTGGACTGGGCATTTTGGCTGTTGGTGACAGTGATCCGGCGTTGTGGTGTGCTGATGCGAGTGCTGTTACAGCTGTTATGGCCTGCAGCGCAACAGTTTAGCCGGTGGTTAATATCCCTAAACCTGCAGCGTCCTGTATGCACGCGACATTGCTCTCGGTCCGTGTGGTAAGTGTGCTGTCTGCTTGCATGCTGATGGAACTGTCTGCTGTGTGCAGGTAGTGTATCGCGGTTAAACACAATGCTCCCTTGATTGTTTTAGAGCGAATCGTTGCTGTGCGGGCTGTCTCGATCTGGCCTTTGGCTGGTTATGTGTGTGCGCTGTGGAACCGTGGGGGGTATGTATGCATGTCTCGTATTGTATTCCATTTGATTGAATATATACCATGCGAAATATAATATAAATGGTGCGAAATCTTCCCTTCCCTTCAGTGATCTGCTGCACTGCTGCCTCAGCGGGGGTTTGAACGGCGGCTTGGTCTGTTTTTTTCGTGCCTTGGCTTTGGGTGTCGCTCTCTCTCCCCCTGTGGGATTGCCCTCTGCCTGGTCGGCCCAGTTCCAGCTGTGTCTTGGCTCTAAGCGGGCTGCCGGTTTAAGCCTTTTTTTTTTTGTTGGTTGGGTCTAGTTATTGTATATTTAGTTTATACAGTTGGTATTTTGTGGTGTGTGTGTGTGTGTGTTTTCAATTTTGGTTGGTTTGAATTAATTGATCTGTATGTTTTGATTCATTTTGGTGTGTTTTGCTTTATCCTTTTAGCCACTGTGTATTTTAAATAGTATATTGTATATTAAATTAGGCCCATACTTTTAATTTTATTCAGTAATGGCATGCCTTCTTAAGTTTAGTATATGTAGTTGGTGTGGTTTCTTTCTTTTTGTTAAGTTACTTTTGGTTTGGTTTTTTTTACTTAGTATTTTGTTAATAAAATTATTTGTTTAAATGTGAAACACTCTCTGCCCTGGCCTTATTTCATACGAACCTGTGTGACCTATCAATATTTCCTATGGCGAAATTCCCTAAGTGGCGTTGTTGGCAACTTATTTAAGTTAGTATTACGTATTTAAATGGAATCACACCCTTGTCTGGCATTGTCGGCAGGATTGAAGTAATTGAATTCAGGGCAGAGAATTGTTTCCATTGACCTTTTGATTAATTATGTATGTTTTGTTCAACTGTGTTTTTGTTTAGTTTTACTTTAGCATTTTTTTTTTTGTGTTGTGTTTTGTATTTAATTTGTTTTATTTTCTTACAGGTACTGCTTGTACCCAGGGCGGAGCCGAGGCAGCAGTGTTTGCATTGAGGAATCAATTGGTGGTGAAAATGGTTGAGGTGCATTACATCCCCCCACGGTTGGTATGGAGGAAGAGGTGCAGCAGTTAAGGGAGCTAGTGTTACTAGTGTTACAACTAAGGCAGACAATGCACGACTTCTTCAGGAGCAGGCGGAGTTCATCGGGGAGCTCTGGTAGGGCCTCCCCCATTCCTTCGGCTGTGGCTGGTGGTGCCCCTTCAGAAGGTTTAGCAGCTGTTGCCCCAGAACGGTTGGTCGTCCTTCCTCGAGATCGTAAGTGCCCTATATTCACTGGCAGAACAGGGGTAGGTATTGTTGAGTGGCTAGAGGAGGTGCAGATGTGTGCACGTGCTCGTTATCTTTCTGCCCCAGATCAGGCTCTGTTCATGGTTGACCATTCTGGGGGAGAAGCAAGGGAGGAGATTAAGTTTCGCTCCAGCACTGAACGGAGAGATCCAGACAGGATTTGTGCCATTTTAAAGGAGCTTTATGGCTGTAATCAGTCATATGTTACTTTACAGCAGGCTTTTTTTCCCCGTCACCAGCTTGAAGGGGAAACATTGCAGGAATTCTCCCTAGCCCTACTGGCCTTAATGGCACAAGTTAAACAGCACGCCCCTGATGGGATGCCCAGTTCAGAGGTTCTCCTTAGAGACCAATTTGTTGAGCATGTTATGGATAGTTCCCTTCGTCGGGAGCTTAAACAGCTGGTGCGTGGCCAACCCACTGCCACTCTTTTGGAGTTGCGCAGTGAGGCTATCAGGTGGGAAAGAGAGGGCCTTCCAGGGGGTGTTAGGGGACGTAGTTTTTCGCTGTCGTCCGCTCATGGGTTCCAGTTTGGGGTACACGGTTGTACTCAACCCCCATCTAGTGTAAGTTTATCAGGTCCAGATCTCAGTGAGTTGAAGGACCTTTTGAAGCGCCAGCAACAGCAGCTAGATCAACTGACCCAGACCGTGTCCTCGTTACAGGCGTCTCGCCCCCATGGCACGACTCCTCGCAACCTACACCTCCTTTGCAGAAGGTGCCAGCAGCCTGGCCATTTTGCGCGAGAGGGTTCCTTTCTCCCATAGACGTGCCAATTCAGCGGCTGGGTTTTTGCATCCACCTCAACCGTCGGAAAACTGAAGCCCACTGAGTTGTTGAGCCACTGCTCAGTTGGGGAAACCATAGGCTCGCGGGATGGTGCCCCTCTTGGTTTAGTTTCAATCGGAGGGGTTGACGTTTCTTGTCTGGTGGACACTGGTTCTATGGTGTCGACTGTTGTGGTGCTACAGGATCTCCCCACTACCTTGTGTTCTTTTGTTCCCCCCTTCCCTGTGTTTTCTGTCTGTCCTCCCTGTCTGTGTCTGTCTGGGCGTTGCTACACTCTCTGGCTCCAGCGGCGCACCTGGTTCTCATTCCACTAATCAAGCTCCTGCAGTATTTCAACCCCAGTCCTCCTCACATTCTTCGCCAGATCGTCAGTTAACCACATGTGGTACATGCGTCAAGGCCGACAACCTTCTCCTGTAAGTTTCCCAGTAATTTCTGTCTCTCCCTGGATTAACCTGTTTTTCTCTGTGCCCAGGATCACCCTACCTCAAGGAACCCTGCTGAACGCCACACCCGCTCTGCACATATCTTACCTGGACTTACTCCCCTCCTCCGTGTTCTCCATTCTGCCCTGTTGGACCTATCAATAAAACCCTTTTGTTACCCCTTCGAACTGTACCGAGTCTGCCTTTGAGTCCTCAAGTTTTTGCACTGACAGTCGACCATAACAGAGAGCTTTTTTTTAGCACAGTTTGCACCCTGGGGTCATGAACGCCTTCATTCTTGCCATTGGTTACAGCTACGTGCGGCTAATGGTTTAGCAATCCCCTATGTCGGCTACTTGGAGCTAGACGTGGAGCTTTGTGATAAGGTGTTGCCCCATTGTGGAGTCCTGGTCGTCAAGGACCCTCCCGGTGCTGTGTCGTCTGTCCCTGGCATTTTTGGAATGAACGTGATTCGCAAATGTTATCATGAGTTATTTGGAACTTTTGGTTCTTCTCTTTTTGACTCTCCTTCCGTCTCCGAGGCACCAGGCCCAGTTCTGGTGGCCCTACAGAAGTGCCATCAGTCTGTCACACCTGACCCAAAGAGTTTTACCAGGGCGGTGAGGGTCCGGGGTAGGAGAGTGGTGCGAATTTCTGGTGGCACCTTAACGTTGGTTGCTAGCACTTGTTGTGAACAGTTGTCTGGTCAAAGTGCCCTGTTTGAACCTCCCGAGTCAGGGTTACCAGCCGGGCTTCTGGCTTCTCCTTGCCTTGTGCATGTTGTTCGGGGTACTGTGTATGTTCCTGTGGTGAATGTGGGGACCACAGAGGTTGTGCTTTACTCACGGACATGCCTGGGTACTGTGGTGGACGCCCAGGTTATCAGCCGGCCGGCGAGTGTGACCGAGATTAGTCCCGCTGTAGCAGTGGTCTCGTCTCACACTGTTTCTCCTTCTGTGTCTGACCAACTAGACTCAGTGGACATCTCTGCCTTAACTGAGCAGGAGCAGAGTAGCGTGAAGTCTCTACTTCATAAGTATCAGTCAGTCTTTTCAGCCCATGACAATGACCTGGGATGTACAAATCTCATCTCTCATGATATTCCTCTTCTGGATGATGTTCCCATCCGACAGAGATATCGGCGAATCCCTCCTTCAGAGTATGAGGCTGTGAGGATCCACATTAACCAGCTTTTAGAGTCGCAGGTGATCCAGGAGAGTAGTAGTCCTTATGCATCACCAATTGTTCTGGTGCGTAAGAAGGATGGTAGTCTGTGGTTGTGCGTGGACTACGTCTGCTAAACAGCAAGACTAGAAAGGACGCTTTTCCTCTGCCACGCATTGAGGAGAGTCTGGATGCGCTTTCTGGGGCTCGCTGGTTTTCCACTATTGATCTGGCCAGTGGGTACCATCAGGTCGCTATGTCAGAGCTAGATCGGCCCAAGACTGCTTTTTGCATGCCGTTTGGACTCTTTGAGTTCAACCGCATGCCTATTGGGTTGTGTAATGCTCCCAGCACGTTTCAGCGGCTGATGCAGCGCATGTTTGGTGAACATCAGGGTCAGTCGTTGTTGCTTTACCTGGATGACATCATTGTATTCTCATCCTCTGTGGAACAACATCTGCAGAGGTTGGAAACTGTGCTTGGTCGTCTCCAGAGCGAGGGCTTGAAAGCCAAACTTGAGAAATGTGCGTTTTTCAAACAGGAGGTTGGCTATCTGGGCCACGTTATTTCTAGCGAAGGGTTCTCTATGGACCCCAAGAAGATTGAGGCAGGAGGCAGGAGGCAGTGGCCAGTTGGCAGCGGCCTAAGCACATCTCAGAGTTGCGTTCCTTTTTGGGCTTCGCTAGCTATTATCGGCGGTTTGAGCTTTGCCCAGTTGGCAGCACTACTACACCGCTTGGTGGCCGCGCTGGCTGGTACAAGGTCAAAGCGGGGGTCGAACCAGGCTTTAGAAACCTCTTGGACAGCTCAGTGTGAGGAAGGGTTTGAGGCAATGAAGGCAAAGCTGGTTTCGGCCCCAGTGCTGACCTATGCAGACTTTTCACGTCCTTTCATCTTGGAGATTGATGCCAGCCATCATGGGTTGGGGGCTGTGCTCTCACAGGAAACTGAGACTGGTGTGAGGCCAGTGGCCTACGCTAGTAGAGGTCTCCGTCCCCCTGAGCGCAATATGTCCAACTACAGTTCTATGAAGTTGGAATTTCTTGCGCTAAACTGGGCCATGACTGAAAAATTTAGGGAGTACTTGTTGGGTCACAGGTGTGTAGTCTACACTGACAACAATCCATTGAGTTACCTGCAGTCTGCTAAACTGGGGGCGACTGAACACCGGTGAGCGGCTCAGTTGGCTGCTTTTGACTTCGACCTGAAGTATCGCTTGGGTCGGAGTAATAGAAATGCAGACGCTGTCACGACAGTATGTAACTGGATCTGAAGTGTTGGCGCCTGTGTTGCTGGGCACATCGGTGCCCGACCATCTTCAGCAGAACCCAGACACGGAGTCCGGGCTGCTGGCCACCCAGTCGGTGATCTCAGCATTTCCTGCCGACCTTCGTCAACTGTCTAGCGTCAACTGTCTAGGCCTGTTATGGCAATCTTGCGCCGGTGGGACCGGTTGGTGGAGCTGGAGGGAGTCCTCTTCCGCCGGGTGTTTCGTTCCGATGGGGGGGAGGAATCTGTTCGGCTCATGTTGCCTGCAGTCCTCCAACAAGAGGTTTTACACCAGCTCCATCAGGAGCATGGACACCAGGGGATTGAACGCACCACAGAGCTGGTAAGACAGCGCTGTTATTGGCCTGGAATGTCCATGGACATTAAGCAGTGGGTTTTGGGGTGCGAGCGTTGCCAAGTCGCTAAAGACTCTGGCCATGGACCTCATAGCTATATGGGCCATTTGCTTGCTTCCCAACCAAACGAGATTGTGGCGATAGACTTCACATTGTTGGAACCCTCCCGTAATGGGTGTGAGAACATCTTAGTGATGACTGACGTTTTCAGTAAGTTTACAGTGGCTGTCCCTACACGGGACCAATGTGCCGCTACCGTGGCCCAGTTCTTGGTGGTAGAATGGTTTTATAAATTCAGTGTCCCCAGCCGCCTTCACTCGGATCAGGGGAGAAGTTTTGAAGGCTCATTGATTCGCAAGCTCTGTCTTTTGTACGGTGTGGAAAAGTCCTGTACAACCCCTTACCATCCTGCAGGTAATGGGTAATGCGAGCGCTTCAATAGAACGCTTCATAACCTTCTTCGGACTCTTCCAGTGTCCCAGAAGCGAGACTGGGCTTCTTGTCTTCCGCAGGTCCTCTTTTGTTATAACACCACACCCCATCAGGGTACTGGAGAGTCACCATTTTACCTGATGTTTGGACAGGAACCCCCGGCTTCCTGTGGATTTCATTTTGGGCAGGATCCAAGATCCTGTGCCTGGTGCAGTACAGGATTGGGTGGTTGAACATCAGGCTAGACTCAAGGTTGCTTTTGAGAGTGCAGGTGAACGGTTGGCGGCTGCTGCCGGCTGGAGGAAAGAGAGGCATGACCGGCAGGTTAAGAATGTGCCTTTTCCTTTAGGCCAGTTGGTATACCTGCGAGACCTTGGGGTTAGGGGCCGTCATAAAATCCATGACCTCTGGGGTTCGGAGATCTACCAGGTCATGAAGGCTCCCCTTGGTGAAGGCGCAGTTTACACCGTTGCCCCTGTGGCTGACCTGAATAGCATCAGAAACGTGCACCGGGACATGATGAAAGCTGTGGTCCGGCCTGGTGTGGGCTCTTCCTTGGCAGAGGTACCAACTTAACCTGTTGAGCAGATGCCAAGTGATGACTCTGGTAACAGCAATTTATGGCTGTTGGTCCCAGAAACCCCTTTTCCATGTCCAGCCCCTGCACAGAGGACACTCCTTCCTACAAGTCCTGGTGCAGCAGGACCATCATCAAGTTGGGCATCCATCCACTTCTGTGGGGTGTGAGGATTCTCCACCTCAGCTCCCTCCAGGGTCTCCTATGGACCAGCCAGGCCAGCAGGTCCTGCGTCGCACGACTCGTGCAACAGCTGGCTGTCCAAATGTCCATAATCTACCCCGTTCCATTGGTCTTCAGGGCAGTGATGGGCCGTCTTACTCTGTGTCTAGTACCCAGGCAGCTGTTGGTGGTAGCCATAGTGTGATGGTCCATCGCCGGGGCGGCGATGAAAAGAGTGGGGTTAGATGTGGCAGGTTGAGGGTTTTTCTCCCTCCCGCCACTATATGGCACTGCGCTGGTGCCTTGACAACCGGATGCCCCTGCTGTGGCCTATAAGTACAGGTGGTGATGCACCTGTGTCAGTCTCTTTCTTACCTGGACTGGGCATTTTGGCTGTTGGTGACGGTGATCTGGCGTTGTGGTGTGCTGATGCGAGTGCTGTTACAGCTGTTACGGCCTGCAGCGCAACTGTTTAGCCGGTGGTTAATACCCCTCAACCTGTAGCATCGCCGGGCGGTGTCCTGTATGCACGCGACATTGCTCTCGGTCCGTGTGGTAAGTGTGCTGTCTGCTTGCATGCTGATGGAACTGTCTGCTGTGTGCAGGTAGTGTATCGCGGTTAAACACAATGCTCCCTTGATTGTTTTAGAGCGAATCGTTGCTGTGCGGGCTGTCTCGATCTGGCCTTTGGCTGGTTATGTGTGTGCGCTGTGGAACCGTGGGGGGTATGTATGCATGTCTCGTATTGTATTCCATTTGATTGAATATATACCATGCGAAATATAATATAAATGGTGCGAAATCTTCCCTTCCCTTCAGTGATCTGCTGCACTGCTGCCTCAGCGGGGGTTTGAACGGCAGCTTGGTCTGTCTTTCTCGTGCCTCGGCAGGGGTTTGAATGGCGGCTCGGTCTGTTTTTTTTCGTGCCTTGGCTTTGGGTGTCGCTCTCTCTCCCCCTGTGGGATTGCCCTCTGCCTGGTCGGCCCAGTTCCGGCTGTGTCTTGGCTCTAAGCGGGCTGCCGGTTTTAGCCTTTTTTTTTTTTGTTGGTTGGGTCTAGTTATTGTGTATTTAGTTTATACAGTTGGCATTTTGTGGTGTGTGTGTTTTCAATTTTGGTTGGTTTGAATTAATTGATCTGTATGTTTTGATTCATTTTGGTGTGTTTTGCTTTATCCTTTTAGCCACTGTGTATTTTAAATAGTATATTGTATATTAAATTAGGCCCATACTTTTAATTTTATTCAGTAATGGCATGCCTTCTTAAGTTTAGTATATGTAGTTGGTGTGGTTTCTTTCTTTTTGTTAAGTTACTTTTGGTTTGTTTTTTTTTAATTTTGTTAATAAAATTATTTGTTTAAATGTGAAATACTCTCTGCTCTGGCCTTATTTCATACGAACCTGTGTGACCTATCAATATTTCCTAGGGCGAAATTCCCTAGGTGGCGTTGTTGGCAACTTATTTAAGTTAGTATTACGTATTTAAATAGAATCACACCCTCGTCTTGCTACACACGTAACTCAGAAGAGAGCCCCGGTCCGGTGAATTTTAGGTATAAGAAAAGGAATTTGTGAGTAGATGATAGCGAGGTAGAGAAGGAAGAGAGTTTTGGTGAACTTTTTCATTCCGCGTGGCTCTGTCTGCAGCAGAACAGCTGCTCTACAGTGACGTCAAAGTCACATCAGATGCAACCTGAGTGTCCAGACTGAGGTCGCATTTAAAAAGATCCGATCTGTATCGGATTTGGATATGGAAGTGGCCCAATTCCGAACTGGAAAAGATCAGATTCCGTGTGACTTGGCCTGTTCACACTGTCATAAAAACATCAGATGAGTCACATATGGGCAAAAAAATCGGATTTTGGTCACACATTGGCCTGCAGTCTGAACGTAGCCTTTGAGAATGGATTATTGTTAGTCATATTTATTACTGATGTTCTTCTCATACATATGTAGCTGTATAATCAGTACAAGCAGAGTCAGGGTCCAGCACAGGGGACTCTGAGCCAGAGATAGGTTAACTCAGAGCTGAAGATGAGCGCTTTGTTTTTATGCACACACATACACACTGCTCTATTTTATGAGACTGCATTGTAGTTTCTGAGTATATTTAACCATGTTAGCATTCTGACTGACTCAGGCTTGTCCGGCCTGGTCTTGTTCAGTGCAGTAGTGCCTTGCCTATACAAACTTAAGAGGCAGGTGTCACAAAATGTTTCTTGAAGGTCTTCATCATAATGAAATTGACTGTATGTAGTACAACATTATATATTAAAATAACTGCAAAAAATCTTTCTCCGCGCCCCCACTCACCGATCACATAAAAGGCCTCTCCTTCTCAAAGTCCTGGGCTGAATTTCAGTCCCAGTACATCCCTGCACTGAGCTCTCAGCTTCAATAATGACAGCTACCAACAGGGGGCAGAATTGTAAAAGACAGAGAGATGCACACACTAGTACATAGTCACAGTGTATGGTGGTTGCATATGTGTTTGTGTGTGAATGAGAGGTGAAGAAGTGTGTGTGCATGTCACTGACCGTGACAATTACTTTTTGTTACTTGGTGACTAACTTATTGGCCATGACAGGAGATTCTTTACATGCTAAGGGACAGATTGTGTCTGTTCACACCTGCCAGTTTCACAGGCATTATTACACCTGAAGAGACAAGGCTAATTAATGAACTGAGTGGGCTGTTTCATACTATGTTAAAGAATACACCCTGGATGAGTGGAAAGGAGATAAATGTAAGCAAAAAGATACAGGCATAATTTTATTATACAGTATTTACAATTGTGGCTAAACAAAAAGAGATGTATCCAAGCATGTCCAAGGGTGTGTTAACTGTTTCGCCTTTGCAGATACAATAGGTGTCTCTACTACAGAGAGAACTGTGTGCATCACTTAGAACATCTCATCTCTGCTTATGTTAACTTAGATGTCCCTGTTTAGTGGTGTGGGAAAGCTCGCAAAAGAAAACAACCGGTCATGTATACTGGTCTGCAGTAACCCCTCCTGATTGCAAACCAGTTTTTTACCCTCGCCAGCTCAAACTGGCCCCAACCCTGCCCCTGCTGGCAGGGTCAAGCAATGCAGGCTAGCAATAGGGAATTTGATGATCCACAACTTTAGATTAGCATCGCTAGCCACTGTTTACTGTCTACCCTGGACCCTGGAGCAGGGGACCCAGAGACACACCAACACTAGCTGTGGCAACATCCCGATCCATATGAGCACCAGTAATGTAAAGACGAAGCAGTCAGAGATAACAAAAAAGCCAAGCCAGGACATTTGAGTTTGCATGAAAGATGAGTCGACATTGATAAATTGTCTCTGCTCCTTTCTGTGAGGGATCTGTGCTACAGTAGCAACATCCTGACTCTTAGCTGGTGCTGTTGCAGCCCCTTCCTCTGCTTCAAGAGACTCAAGTTCCTGTACTGCAGTTGGTACATGAGCCAGGAATGCAGCAACAGATGCTTGATCCCACTAAGCCGCAGCTAGCCTCTGACCAAGCTGTCGAGCCTCTGCAGCCACCTGACCAAGTTGAGCAACAATCGTAGCCTGCTGATATGAAGCTGCTACCTGCTGTCTCAGCAGGACTTCTGCCGCTGTGGTGTCCGAACAATAATGCTGCGATGATGTGTTGAGAAGAAATCCGCTTGAACTTAGGGTACAGTACTATTCTGAGGTAACAAAACAAGGGGTTAGAGGTCAAATTCTATAGAAGGGTTCAGTCCCTACATAACCACCAATCACTGCTCTCCCCTTAGGAGGTCACTGACCCTCTGTCCTGCTGCAATAGTGCTATTTTAAACTGTTATGAGTCAAATGCACATATATTGGACACCACATATTCCCCCCTGCGAGACTACTTAAGTCTCGAAAAACAAAAAGAGAAAAATTTCTCCAACACATGATTCTTGCAATATCATTTTTAACAATATATCAACTTTATGGAGTGTGAGAACGAAAAACCTGTCCGGCAGCCTTCATTCCAAAATGCCCTCCAAGACAATCTAGACAGGAAAATTTTCTCACAGCCCCTCTGCCTTAGACGGCCACGCATGGTACTCCAGTTTAATTAATAAAAGACATCTTTATCAGTATATGCAGAGATATGGTTTAGCCAATACATGTGAAAACCTCAGGAAATGAAATAAAATCAAAACAATGTCCGAATTCAGGCTAGTCAACCCATCGGACCTTTCCCTGCCTAGACCCTATATCCCTAAACATCAAGAAAAAAGAAAAAACCTGAGGTCCCCATATATTAACTCCATAACTGAAAGTATAAGTCTTTACACAGTTAACGCAAAAAGAATTTGATCATTAATTAAGTATTATTAATTCAAATATGTATTCATATCTATATCAAAGCAGACATAGGAAAGTATTCCACTGCAGCTCCTCAGCAGTGTCGACTTCCAGTGTAGTGTCGATGCAATCCAGACGTTTCCACACCGTCCTTGTCCAGAGTCCATTCATCTTTGTCCTTTTTTTGAGTATCTGAATCCCCATCTGTACATCCCCATATATTCTGGAAGAAAAGAAAACACCAACCAGTATCTGTTGCAAAATAACACATGAAAATTAAACTGCTGCTACCAAAATCTGAACTACCACTGCTCCCACTGGTCCTAACTGATTTTGTAACCAAGTATTTGCTGACCATCCAGCTCCCTCAGATTGACCAAACGCATCCCTTATACTCTTTAATGCCTCTATAACACTAGTGATATTATCAGAACTATCGGGGATCAAAGTATAACAACCGTCCCCCGTCAAGTTCATAGCCACACACAAACCACCTTGTTTGGCTTAAATATAGTTGAGAGCCATGTCATGTTTCAACAATGTCAGTCTGTGACTTCTTTGAGTATTTGACAGAAGATTAAACCCTCGTATAGTTTCATTTGCAAAGCCCTGCAAAGTATAAGTAATATTATCAATGTGGTCTGCCAAAAATGTTACACCATACCATGGAAAAAGTCCAAGTCCCCACTTCTCGCCTAGACTTATCCTCCAATGGTAGGATTCAAGATTATGAAATTGTGTCATGCTCCTTTTCACCCTATTTCCAGAACCAGGATCAGAATGAGCCATAGCAGGTGTTTCCCCTTTTGGATTGTAAACACCTCATATGGAAGTTTTAGCATCGCCATGTAACAACATCCTATCCATCCATACGGTAAGAATATATATGCCTTATCACCACAAATCCCCCAAATATCTTGATAATTCCCTGTCAGGCAAAAGCTGATCGCTTACCATCAAAGTCCTTCCCTTCTTACTAGATGGCACAGCAAAAGTTACTTCATATGTGTTTTCACTAACTTTACGGTCATGCTTATCCAAAGACATCATATAATCATCACACTCTGACATTCCCATAAGCATCCCTGGCCCATCATACGTCTTATTTGAGCAAAAACAGCTACTAGCCCTCACGGGTCTTACCTCCATTGCTTCAGGACTTGCTGTTAACTTATTTTCCTTCTGATCTAACAAATTCACATAGGGTAATTCATTTATCCAAGAACAATTAAGTCTAGGTCTAAACAACTGTGACGACCAAGACATCACTATATCTGTTGACGATTGTTGCTGATACAACAGCCATGATAAAGCGTAAGATTGACACATAGCAGATAGAAGTAGGGCCACCGTCTCTAAACTTGAATCCCACGTGCCTGGTGCTGGGACTGTCAACAGACACGGACCATCCAGTTTCTTAACTGATCTTACAGAATGAGTTAACTGCTGGAACCATAAATTCCTACCTGCCCAGCCATCTGTAATTTTCAAAACAGAAGAATCAAACCCATATGCTTTCCATGTAGCTTCCCTTCTCCGTAACGAGCGATATTGATCAGTCATATCTTCTGGTGTTTTATCAAAAGTAAAGAACTCATTTTGTACATGTGGGATAATATAATATATATAATATATAATATATATATATAATAAAACGGTTTCAGATGAATATTCATCATTCTCTTGCATTCTTTGCTCCCCAGTCTCCATCTGTAACGCAGACTTCTGAGTTACATCTACCATACCCTTTACTTCCCGAAAAGTTGTAGTCGGTGTCTGTGTCATATTTACAATGGTTGTTTTCGCCGTTGTAACATCCATTTCTTCCAAGGTTTCTGCTAAAACAATTGCATTAGTTGATGTATTAACTCTTTTAGTTATTTCCAAGGGCCAAAGGACAGATGTCCTCTGTGTATTATTCACTCTTGGAGTGACTACTGTAGTATATTGTTCCTGAACTCCTTTGGTGACTGTTGACACTTCAACAGGCTCTAAATCTTTCATCATAAGCGTCACCTTACGGGTCACATAACCTCGTATCCAATGATCTTGAAACGGAACAAGTTTAAACTCTGCCTCTAAATAAGTACAACTATATTCCCCAAGGTCTTCCCAGGTAGCGTTACGCTAAACAAGTGAACAATCACAATTTTCCACTGCCTCATATCATTAAACAGAGAATACTTTATTTGACTAGGGGGTACACCCTCCGGTCCTGATAACAACACATCTTTTTTTCCACGACTATTTATCCACTTGGAGGTATATTATCACCCGTATTCCATCTCTCACATTTACAAGGAAGATATGCCGAACCTCCAAACTTAATCTTAACCACAGTAGACAATGAAGTTGGCGTTGGCGAAATTATCTGAGGCGCCACTGTAGTCAAATGTCTTACATTTATACGTTTAGAGACTGTTGACGATACAAGAGTAGAACTTTATAATCACCTTGATCCTCAATGCGATAAATGATACCACTTTGTGTGACAAAGTCTCTAACATAAATTCTGTTACCTGTGTGGTGACTGACAACATAACAGAAAAAACATAATCATCAACACAACATCAATAAATAGTATTTCCTTAACAGAGGACACATTTACTGATAGCTGAGAAATGCTCTAATTAACAGCATAATACAGAAATATACAAACCAAACTGATTTTTAACAGCTGCATCTTTCCCAGAATGGCCAGAAAGTCACCACCTAGTAGGCTTACGCTTTGCTCAGCAGCTACTGCAAACCTACTCACACACTCTTGATCTCTCTCTCCAACAAGAGTTATGTGTGTCACTATGGTTCTATGAAGTCTGGATGACTTCAGGAGACATGTAATATCTGGATTTCTACCATCTGGGGATGAGTCAAATGCACATATATTGGACACCACACCGCACCCTGGCTTTAATGTGCAGCTGTCCTGCTTTTAGTATCCGCCTGAGGTTTTACTACTACCCCCGTTCTTAGGCTGTCCGCCTGAGATATAGTCTGGGTTGTTTTTTTTGGGGGGGGGGGGGGGGGTGTTGGTGC
>NC_060169.1:25216326-25230333 GCF_021292245.1 Micropterus dolomieu | reverse complement strand
GGGGGGGGGGGGGGGGGGGGTTCTTGGTTCCTGTTTTTTTGTGTTCCCACCCACCCTGGTTTGTGTGTTTTGGGGGTGGTGTGTTTTTATTTTTATTTTTATTTGGTATGCCGGGTGTCGTTCATTGATGGGGTTACTGTCACATTCTGGTTTTGTGTTTCTTGTTTTACTCTGTAGTTGTCTGCCCCTAGGGTTCTTGTCTTGTTGTACTTCCTGTGTTTGTGTCCTCACTGATTGTCTAGTGGTTTTGCCTGTGTGTCATTATGTAGCTGCACATAACCGTCTCTCTCAAATTACTCACAAGTTAGCAAAAATCGAATTATCATCACTACTGTACTAAGTACTGCTGGTACTTGCATTGCTGAAGTGTTAACAATATATAAATTCCATCCTCATTTTCTGACTTTAGTTACAACAGAACAAATAAAGAAAAAAAATACACTTTTCACCCGTTCCTCACAATTTTCTGCCCCGCCTGGCTTAAGTTGTAACGTTACTGTGCCATGTGGTGAGACATTTTGGAATGTAATGCGTGCGAGTGACTGCTGTCATGAGGCGGATATCTAGTTTTACATGTTATTTCATCACAGTGAAATAAGCATATTAAATAAATCATCAGGACTGCACTTTTCACCTAAGTAGCATAGCAAATATTAGGCATTTTCTGTCCACGGCTGATGCAGAGATCCTAATTCTCATGCATGCTGGTAGTAAATGTCTTCAAATGGTTCAGAATACTGCAGCTAGAATTTTAACTAAAACTAGAAAATTTGACCATATTACATCAACTTTAGCTTCCCTTCTTTGGCTCTCTATCATAGTCAGATCAGGTTTTTAAGGTGCTTCTGATGACTCACAAAATTGTGGATGAGCTCACCTATTCCTTCTTGTCTGATGTCCTTAAACCTTAAATTCCATTGCTTTCAGAACACAGGGCTCCTGTCTATTTCCTTAGTTGAAAAGAAGTCAGCTTGCTGCAGGGTCTTTTCCTATCATGCCCCCTTCCTCTGAAATAAACTCCCTACTGACATCAGACAGTTTGACTCTGGTGAGGCCTTTAAATCCAAAGTTGAAGCCTAGTATAGCCCATGTTTGTCATCCGAGAATACTATAAACCTTCTGAAATACCAGTATACAATAATTGCTGTGAAACATACTGTGAATACATAAAAATAGATAATATAATGAGCTGATCATTAGGAGGCTGCACATTTGTAGAGGCAGTCAGATAATATGCAGAAAAAAGGATTGGCTAACATAATGTGGCACATTAAACAATGTTAATGAAGTCCCGACTTTTTGAGCTCTTTTGCCCCCATACATGCCAGGCATTTTCACTATTCATGTCAGAGTTGGAAATATATTTAGACATGGCACAAAACCTTGGGAGCATCTTTTTAATGTTGAGCTGTGTTTTTTTGATGTGAAGCCCCTAAAACCCAAATTTCCCCATTTCCTGCCACCTCATCTCACCTACTATCTCCCCTGTGAATTAGTGTGATTGGCGAAATCAAGGGAGGCTTGGACTTCACTTGGCAACACATCAGGACCTCTCAAAGTTACCTTTTTAAAAATGTACCATGAGGTAAAGTAGGTTTTGAGGGCTGCAATAATGTCATAGCAAGTGAGTGGGTTGAAACACACACACAACTGTTTTAAATGCATGCGTGTGTGTTTGGGGATACGTGGGCAGAAACAAGGAAGCGGCAGCTCCCGTCTTGATAAGCTGACTTAAATGCATATCTTTGTGTGAGAACATCCAATTTCAGATCATACCTCAATGACTTGTGTTTGTTGTACTGCCTGTACCAACATGTCCCAGGAACTGAGAAAAGACTATTAACATGGAAACAGGCTCTGTGAAAGCAACAGTGAGAGAACAATGAAGTTTTGCCTTTTCATGTGTAGTGGAGACACAGTATGTGCTTGTCTATCAGTGTGTCTGTTTCAATTATTTCACCACCGTCCTGGCTGGCTTCTATTACGTTACATTGTATGCACAACCAGCCCCACATCAAAGTGAACTGTGCCCGCGAGGACATATTTAAAAATCAATGCGGTCTTGGATGTAGCTAAAAAATTTATATCTTTCACTGGTGTCTTGCTCTGTACAGCTCACACACCTAAACACACACAGTCACTCACAGATTCAGTTACAACTCACTGACAAAAAGCCATGTTAGTCACTGATCTCTGTGTGAGCAGAGACACTGACTCAATAGCTCTGCCGCTGTAGGATCAAACTAACATGCCCAACATGTTTCATTGTCTGTGATTCCATGGTCACATTATTTAATTAATTATGTCTCCACATGCAGGATCTTCAAAAGAAGGGGAGAACCAAAAGAAATACTCATACAGTTAGAGTCTACACTCCTGAATTTTGACTGTAAAAGGCTAAAATGTACTTTTATTTGATTTGTAATCACATGCAGTGTTGGGCAGTAACGCCTTACTGTAAATAGATCAATGTTGGGAGTAACGCATTACAAAAGTAACGTAATTACAGTAATGTATTACTTGTTGCTATAATGCAGTATTATAACCAAGTGGCAAACTTCCGGTCTCCAGCCTAAGCCAATATGGAAGCATGTGAAACTGCAATTCATCGAGTGGCCACTTGAGGCTGGCTGCAGAAGGGAGTCAATCTCCAATGACCCCCATATTAAAATGCCCAACTTTACAGCAGAATGAAACATGTTTACAGCCTGGTTCAAAAAATGGTTTTAGTGCATATCTCTAACAACTGTGAGGGGGGTGAATTTTTTTATAACTCACATGTTTAAATTATATTAAGTCTTAAAGTTCTGCATTATTAGGAGCGTGGCCGCTTTGATTGACAGGCACCTTTAGCCGCTGCTACTCCTAGCACTCGGTCCGCCGTCTGTTAGCCTCACTCAGCTACACGGAGCTCTGAGGCTCAGCCTGTCGGAGCCTTTTGGACATTTCTACATGCAGATACCGGATGAATAATGGCAGGCTGTGCAGTTCATTGGAGAGAGAACTTCCAGGAAATCTGTGTTCTACTTGGTGAGTGAAATTCCTTTATTTTATTGATGTGTTAACATTTAACCGGTATCGCTGTCGGCATATAGCTTGTTAGCTTAACGTTAGCTCGTTACGCTAATTAGCCAGATATGTACAGATAAGTTTGTGTAAGTAAGTAAGTTAGTGTGTTCAAACCGCAGATTTTAATGAGTCAAAGACAAGTCAGCAAGAAGAGAGAAGCCAAAATGTAATTTTATTAGATTAACTTTAGTGTTAGACATTAGGGTGATAATGCTTTGAAGAAAAGGCGTCAGCTCTCAGTTAGCTGGCGTTATGTTAACGGTAACTTTTATGAACGGGCGATGTGAGATTTAGCTACGTCCTGTAATGGAATCACTGTTCAGTTAGATCCTAGTCAGATACTATTATAAGTGGCTGCACCTGATCACGATGGACACGAAGGGTTTAAAGGCAGACAGCCGAGGGGGGAGCGGCTGCGGAGTTCTGCCTGAAATTGTCACACAGAGGAGCAGCGATGCTACTATTTGAGCTAGCTGTCTCTCCCGAGGAGAGCCATGCACCTCCCAGTGTAATGTTACTGTTTAAAAACAATAACGTTATACTATTCTTTGTGGGGTTCATCAGTGGGGATGATTGATTCGAAGTACATATTGAAGGCAGTTTAGAGTCATCACTAAGTAGTAGTAGATGTAGCATTCCTTGAGATTCAGCAATTCAACAATCTGAGGTGATAACTGCGTTTGATCAGCGACGTTTCTGCTAAGGAGCTTAAGGAGCTTAGAGGTGGATGCATAATTCGGCAGAACAGCTGTTGCAGGCTACCTGCAGAGATTTTCATACACCTTTTTTGTCAGCATATAATGCGCGTTATGCCTGCAGACAGGTAGCTGGGCTGTTACTAGGGCAATGGTTTAGTTAAGGCGAGAAATTAGGTGTGTGAGAGCCGCCTCTCAGTTTGTTTGGTGGATTAGAATTTGCCAAAAAAGTAGAAATATAAAATAAGATCCTTATAATAAACGTTCAATAAGATCTGACTTGAGTAGTTACTGTTGCACAGTGTCCAGCAGAAAACCGTATATTGCACATATTAGGAAACAGTGTATTTCACATTGCCACCCCTAATTACTGTCACATGCCAGAGAGGTTATCATGCTGAGGTGATCTCAGAGTTCAGTAGCTTTATGGCTCTTTGGAAGAAGCTGCTTAACTGTCTACCCATTGTTGTCTTTACAGGTTCCAGAGGAGCTGATTGCAGAACCCTCCAGATGTGATTAGCTGTGTCCAGCTCTATAGGAGAGAACAGCTCCAGCTTTCAGCTCTTCAGCTCCTGCTTTTCTTTTTACTCACAACACCTGAACACTACTGAAGTGAAATTATGAGACTGGGTTCTTATCAACAGATTCTATCATTATAATAACTCCCAACACATTTCAAGTGATACCAAACTACTTTTACATTTGTAACCTTTTAATATTGATGTTTTCATGAATGAAAGACAAGAGTTTAATTTATTCATTATTATTTATGTATTAGGAATACTTTGTTATAAAGTGTATCAAACTAATTATACATAATAAAATCATTCGCCATTTATCATCAGTTTCATATTTTAAATAGTGTGATCTAAACTTAACAATATATAATAGTTAACAGCTGTAAATGAAAATATTAAGATGTTATTTATAGGTTAACATTTTACATATGTTAGTAGAAAGTAAAAAATGAAAGGTTGATGTTATATACTGTTTTATTTTTAGATTTCTTTAAGAGACAAATATGACATTGACTGAGAAGTTACTCTGCACACTAAATAGTTTTAAAGCCCTGTAGGAGGTGTCATTTATTGCGACCTCTGAGAAGGTCTTGTGTGGTTTACATTGTATAAACTCACCTGTTTACTACATGTGCATTCGGTCAGCTCTGAGACCTCAGAGTTTGCAAGGTCACAATAAAAACCACCTAGTGGAATTCATAATTACTCTGTGCAGATCATTCTTTGTTTCAGCACTTACCCACAGGATGGTTTGGATGTGCCCACATTATTCTGTGTTTAAACTAGACTTATATCAGAGCAGCAAACAAGGCACTCTTCAGAAACTTCAGGCTCTGTTATACAGTATATGGGTACTGGGTGTATGGCTCCTTATTTATCTTAAAGTATAAGGTAGAAAGTAAAATACGCCTGCACACACAGAAATACACTGCATAATTACTTTCCAACATTTCATGTGAACTGCACATTTTCGAGTGGCCTTTTATTGTGGCCAGCATTAGGCACATCTGTGCACTACTCATACTGTCTGATGATATGCCACACCTGTGATGTGGATGGATTATCTTGGCAAAGGAGAAGTGCTCGCTAATACAGATTTGACAGATTTGTGAACAATATTTGAGAGAAAAAGGTATTTTGTGTACAAAGAGAAAGTCTTAGATCTTTGAGTTCAGCTCATGATGAACAGGGGCAAGTACCGCGTTTATAATTTTGTTCAGTATATATATATATATATATATATATATATATATATATATATATATATACACACACACCTGCTATACATGCGCACCTCCTGTTAAGAAGTCTGTGTGTCATACTGAGAAGAAAAAAGGTTATTTTACAGTACATTGCTATGAAGTCTACTCTCAATGTGTTTGGGACCGTTAGTTGCAAACTAGAAGAATACACTGCCACATTGTTCTTATAAACCTGATCTATTTGCTGGATTACAGATAGAGCTTTACAAATACTAAATCTCCCTCTTACTTAAACTGGTATTGAGCCGCAATGGAGATCAGCCTTTCTTATTTATCTGCAAGCAAACATTTAACCATTTAAGAGTCACAAATTTTACATATTAGCAGTTGGTTTTCCTTCTTTTGTGATTGTTAAGGGCCTTTGGTTAGGAGCTACAAAGACAGATACAAAACAGAAGAGAAGCAAAGGGAGGTGCCAGAGGGGTGCTACGGCTGCGCCCTCTGGTTGGCTGATAACAAAAACTGTGAAGGCAATCCTGAAAACAAAGTGTTAGTGCTAGGCATTTCTCAGCCTTTTAAGATTGCTTATTGTATTATTATCTTATTTTCTCTAAAGAGTGTTTGCTAAACACATATTTTCTTTTTCTCTAGTCATATGCTTCATGTACACACAGTTTCTTATGACGTACACACAATCTTCAAATTGTTTTCTCAGTGTTGTGAAGTTGCCCGTCTTAGAGGGATCTTCATAATAGCTGTTCATTTGGCTTTCCTACCTGAATTATCCCAGCAGGTTTCAGGAGTTTGTACCAACATCCTTCATTTCATTAGAATGTCTGACCTTTAGCCCGCTCCAACCTTTATGCCATGATCACAGACCATCTTTAAAATGCCATGGTGACTATTGGAGCATGTGGCATATGGTACTGCGGCATTTCCATCAGACCACCCCAGCCTCCAGCAACATCAATTCCACTCAAGTATAGTATACCCATGAGGAGGGTTATACTGCTCCCTGCTTGTTTATTTATGTAAACCTATTATACTTATCATCCACAGCAGTGTGAAGCCTATAAGAATGCCACCATTAGTCTAACTGCATTACCATTTGACTGCAGGAAGTCAGACATATTACAAGAATGATTCCCAGCCTTGCAAAGCACATTATAGTAACCATAAAATAGGGCTTTGTTATCGCTACACAGTCTAATTGTTTGTACCAACGAGATTACTGTTTTGACACTGATAGAGCCCTAACTCTATTATTGGATGTGTTGCTATCTCATATCAAATCAATGCTGTATATTATATAGCAAGTGCAAAATAAAGATTGCAGGAGCACTACAAGACTCCACAATATTTGACTAGAATAATGTATCTCCTCCACAAGGCGCATTGGATCAAAGCACTATTGGATGCCCTTGAATGTTCAGATTCATTTCTTACTGCCTGTCAAACAGAGCAGGCTGAGTTTTATATGCCACAAATTATTTTCCTATTTACACGTCCCCTTACACAGAGAGATACTTTGAAGATGTGAGTCGAGGTTCAGAATAGAAATGTAATTTGTTATTGGTCTATGACAGCTAAATGGAACTAGGGCTGAAACAATTCGATTAAATCGATAAAATCGATTAATAAAATGCATCAACACAAATTCTTTGCATCGATGCTTCGTTTAATCCATGTAACTTTACAGCACAGTGTTTCACAAGGACATTTATTACTGTCGCACATCGCGCTTACGCTGTGAACACGACGTGATTATAATGGAGCTGTTTGCAAAGTGGAGGAAGAGAGAGAAAATAGCGAGGGACAAAGAAGAAAGTGTCCAAAGTATGGGATTATTTCAAGCTAAAGAAAACAACTCTGTAATGTTACCATCTTTTTTGTTGTTTTTTATCTTTACATAGAATTTGTGTTGGAGTCTGTGTTGTGCTGGGAAGTGGTAATTTTTTGGTGTTAGTGAATATTTTGTTAGCTGCTGTGTTGTTGCTGTGTGTACAGCTCTGAATCAGTGGGTAAGAGGCTTGTGAGCACCTATGGATGTCACAGCCTACGTAAAAATCGATGGATTTCATGGAATATCCCCTCAGTTATCACAAACTTGACAATTGAAAAAGGAAGACAAAAAATCATGCCAACCAAAAGAAAATGTGTTCGACAGGTGAGGCTGAGACAGAGAGGAACTTTCTCCTACACTGTAAAACATTTGATTCAACTCTCAGCTTGTTCAACTCTGTAATCTCAGATTTCAAAGAAGTAAATGAGCTCTCAAAATAAAAATACTCCTAGGAAAAGGAGACAGGGCATATATTGCTGCCCAATATGCATCAACATGCCACAACCCGAGGGACAGTGAGTGACATAGACACACACACATTATACTTATCCGTACATATACACGCAACAAAATTATAAATGCAACACTTTTGTTTTTGACCCCATTCATCATGAGCTGAACTCAAGGATCTAAGACTTTCTCTATGTACACAAAAGGCCTATTTCTCTCAAATATTGTTAAGAAATCTGTCAAAATCTGTTAGTGAGCACTTCTCCTTTGCCAAGATAATCCATCCACCTCAGACCTCAGGTAGATGTTTTTATTTTACAGTTGCTTTGTTCATGAAAATGTCTGTTTCCCATGCCAATAAAGCCCCATTGAATTGATTACTAACAGTTTCTTTATATTGTACTTAATACTACTCAATGACATACTCTCTGTTAGAGCAACAGGGACATTTACGACTCCAAATATGGGGAAAATACAGAAACAACACAGGTGGGCAAGTAGAATGAACAGAGAGAGAGACAGCAAGACAGAGGTCAACAAGATAGACAGAGAGAAAAACAGAATGGAAAGATGAATAAGTTGAATGATAAAACAAAAAAAATGACACACCGAGTAGTAATCTAGCAGGACAAACAGGATATAACACGCCATTCACAGAGACAATGTTATTACCCAAACTGAAGAAAAGACTGGACAGAGAATTATGCCAAATGCAAATTCCATCCCAGGAATAATACCATCTGTGTATATTCAATATATATTTGAGACTCTGTAAATGACACAGAAACTCATTAGTCTCAAAATGTCATACTGCATGAGACCTGAGAGCCTAATCATTTTGCTATCACAGTTGTCTTTGAATCTTGCCACTGGGTGGAGAAATTCTGTATGTTTGTTTTGTCTGTAACGATGTCCTTGGGGGACAATAAGCAGTCCTCGAATGCTGGAGCTAAAAGATAAATGACTGAAGATGTTACTCTTGTCTACTGGCACCAAAACCGCTGACTGTACTGGATCAGAAGGAAATCTTCAGTCTCTTTTTCTCTCAAAGTAGAAAGTGTCACAGCCTGACCTGGTACTCCTGCTCTGTAGTGGTTTTGCTCTGTGTCTTTCAAGAGCTGCTCCCTGTCTGAGTAACCACCTGCAAACAATCACCTGCGCAATCAAGCCAGTCTGGATTCCTAATTTAGCCTAAGGCTATGTTCTAAATCATACATTGTGCCTAATACTAGTGTTGTAGTACTCAAGACCGGTCTTGGTCTCGAGAACGGTCTTAAGACCACTTTTTGATGGTCTTTGTCTCGTCTCAGAGTCGACCACATTTGTACTCGGTCTTGTCTTGGTCTCAGACATTGAGGACTCGGGATTTTATTTCAAGACAAGTCAAGACCATAACTTTGGGAATAAATTGCTTTTGCATTGTCTGATTTATTTGTTAACATCTTAACTTTGATTGGATGTAAAACGTATTGCTTTCAAATGCAACCAATAACCCTAATTAAAAATGGTTGGTTACTGTTAACATCTGTCACCCCTCTCTGCGACGCTAAGCATAATCAAAGGAGTGTTGAATAAAGATGCTTACGTTGATTGATTGATGAACGCTGCTGAATTATGACCGTTGCCTGCTACTAAGGTTTCACTCCATTATTTAATATCAATGCGGAACAAATGATTTTCACCTGCACACTGCATGAGCACGGTAAAACATGCTTTGCTATCTTCCTCTCCTCATTCATTAAAGGACATCTTGTGACAGGTGCTGTTATAAGAGCAGCGGAGCTTAATAAAAGTCAGTCTGTTGTTTCCACAACTGCTGGAAAGTGAAGGCAGTTAGCGCAAGCTAACATCTCCCTGAGCTTCGGATTTCAGTCTGAAGGCTGGGCAGGACTGGACGGGGTGGAGTCATGTAACTACACACGTGGTAGAATGTTTCAAGGGGAAATTAGCATGAACATACACACAATATTAACAGGATTAAATAATCGAAATAACTGACATGGGAAAATTACATTTGTTAGAGGTTCTGAATTTTGGTTTCGATTACTTTTCAATTAATCGTCCAGCCCTACACTACAAGTATACTCAAACAAGATAGTTATGTGGCTGCATTACATGATAGCCATCGGACATTCTGAAGAGACGGGATGCATTGTAGGGCAGTATGTCCAGTAAGCTCACGGTGCATACTAATGTAGTATACATTCAGGCATTTCTTGCATAGACAGAATCCACATACTATGCAGTTGGAACGCACTACATCCTCAATTTGATGTCATACTTAGTATGAGTAGTACATTAGAAATTCCGAAGCCTCAGTGTCCCACAAGCCTTTGCCAGATTATCCTGTATTCATGCCAAGCTTTCAAGCCATTTATTCAGACCTTGTTTCTGTAACCTAATAGTGACTTTTCCCCCAGTTTTCTAGACGATGAGGATTTTGCCTAGCTCTTGCCTGTAACTCTGCCTCACTGCCAGACCTTTTGGATTTTCTGACCTCAGCCTGCCCACTGTTTCTGCTTCTTCCTTGTCCAATGTTGCTTGACTTTTTGTCAATAAACCCCTCTAAAGAGACCACTGTTATTAATATGTCTTATTGGCAATTTTTAAAATTATTGTTTCAGCTTGAAGATATTAAAGAAAAAAGAAAGAAAACTGCTTGCTTGATTGACAGATGACAACTACTAAAAGTGTGGCATTTAAGTTCTTTCAGAACCAATATTTGTTTTTTGTTTTTCTTTACAATCACTGCCAGTCTTGCATCCATATTCAAACTAACTTGGGGAAAAAGCTATAACCAAGTTTGACAGAGGGACTTAGTCTTAGCTTGTACCTGATGTTCTTAACACTGGACAAGTAGGTAGTGCTGAAATGCAGCTAATTAACATTACTTCCTATAAATTTAGCTAGCAGTCAAAAAACTAAATGTCAGCCGTTGCTGCTTAGCTTCCAGACTATAGTCAAAAGCCCAGGGGAGATGTTTGCTAGTGCTAACCGCCTTCACTTTTCCAGCAGTTGGGAAACAACAGAGAAACTTTTCTTGCTCTTGAGAAGCTGCAGCAATTATTAACTGACACACTGTAACCAACACCGAACATTTACTGCCAACCTGCCAACTTAATGCTAATCTTTTCCTCTGCTCCGCTTGAAATATGCACTGCCCTATTCCTTAAAGGAGTTACGCTCCTTTTATTACCCTACCTTTCATGTAGATGTCCTCTGAATGAGGAGATGGAGTTAGCCAACAGTCGAGTGGTGGCTATAGTTTGTGAGTGAAAATCATTAGTAGCTCATTGATAATAATGACTGTGTGAAATTTTAGTAGCAGCGCTCATACTTCACCTATAAATATAGGGGAAACGTGTAGGAGTCGGCAAATAAGTCTGGCATCGGGCCAAATTCTTTTCAAGCCGTTACATGGTGGGCCAGAACAAAGACAAATTATTTCAAATCCTGATATACTCATGTGCACGCTTAGCTCAGTCGGTACTTGTTAGGAAGGTTGTAAGATTGATTACAACAAACTGTGGACATTATTTTCTCCCTTGTTAAACAAACTGATAATAAGGACACTTTTGCACATGCTCACAATAAAGCATGTGCTGCACTGTGTGCGTGTCCGGCCCTTTGATCCAGATCCATAAACCTATGGATGTTTTATTTTCATTTCCCTGAGGAAATTCAGGGGAATCCAATCATCCGTTTACTGACGACTTTTTCAGAGGTGTGTCAAGCAAGCCAGAGTTGCTTGACACACCAGAGTCTCTTGTGAATGTTCTTCAGAACTCTTCAAAGTAAAAGCTCTCAATAAACTGCTGCAAAAAATGCGCTTGCGCTTGCGCTTTTATTTAGGCCGCTAGCCAGATATTATTGCTGGCTGGCCGGTTCTGGCCTGCGTGCCGCCTTTTGCCGACCACTGGTGTATGTTTGTTACACATAGAGAGAGTAGCATTACTTGTCTCTCCTTCATGGGTCCACATATGGTGACAGATGACTGTCAAAACTCTCAGCAACAAGTTGTCCTGTAAACTCAGAAATCTATACCCTGAGATTTAAATCATGACATGTAGTAATGAAGGGAGAGCTCAAATCAGATATGACAACGCAACAGCTGACAATGACGGCCTCACAGCTGATTAACTGCCTCTATGACATTGGACTTTAAGTGATATTATAAACTATTCTTAGAGCAATATTGCTTCAAATTACAGACAATGTCAGTCAGAACCAAATATGTGTGTTCATATTTTTTCCAACCACGTACACAATTCAAAAACAAACTTAGGATATATACACATATCTTTAAGAGGATACATTCAACAAAGGCCAAATTTAAAGCTTTTCCCACCTACTTCTATATTGTACTGTAGGATTCCAGTTACATACTCAAACTTGACCAACATTTAATTGGCATTACACGCATGCACTGTGGTCATACTGGATCTTTCACTCTGTGTGTCTAGTGCTGTCTCTGTTGTTATCTGTATTGACCACAGGTTAAACTCTCCATGGATTAACACAAACACACAAAAACACACACAAAAGCCCAATTTAGCTGACAAGTCAATCGGTGGCTGGCCAGAGGACAGGGCTGACAGCTGCCTTGTTACACATGCAGGAGATCTCTTTCAAAATTACAGGTTTCACAACTCGCTGCCTGTGTGTCTGCGTGTGTGAAAGAAATACGGGAACAGACAAAGAATAAAGAACTCATGAGGAAGAGAAGGCAGCAGAGAGGAGAAAGTGCAATTGTGTTTGTAAGACATTAAGGAACAAAGCTATTGGGCTGTAATTGCTTATGCTGGATTGCTGTGATCCTTTCAATTTGGCAATTTAGTGGAGTTAAATGGCCTTTTGATGATCAGTAAGTCTCAGTTGTTCTGTGAAAGCAGCTAATGAGAGGATGCCTGAGACCGTTTATCCCCGCTCCGTACAAGTAGTTACCTGGTATTCGAATCAGTGTGTGTTACTGTATGTCTGAGTATGTGTTTGTTTGTGTAAGAACAATTGGAAACATATTGGCTCAGCCGCTACTATGACTGGCTTATCTGGCATGTGCAATTGGTATTAAGTGTGGTATGCAGAACAGACAGAATAAGTGGCTGTGTGTTTGAGTGAGAGAGTACAATCATTCCATTTGCACAATAATGAAGTGGGTTCAGAGGCCATCGGCAGTGTTTGCCTCCCACCTAATTGTGCTCATGTTTTAATGGACTCCGTGCTCCATTATTTTGCTGACCCTGGCTTTCGCAGAGGCCTCGATTTCAAAGAAACAGAGCCAGGAGTATGAGGGTACGTATGTATGTCGGTACATGTTTGTCAGACTCCAGTGAAATAGTACTGCCAGACAGTAATAACATTTATTTGAATTCATCTGGATTTTCAGATGGGCAGGGGTATACTAATAATTTAGTGCCAGGTTGTCAAGTTGAAGAGAAGTACGCAAATTAGTTTATAATTATAGTTTTGTGATTGTTTGAACCTTCAGACAATACCTGCTTTCCAAACTTTTATTTGTTTTTTGCCAGCTGGGTGGCTCTATGAATGCAATAATGCTCTGTGGTCCAGACTGAAATATCTCAACAACCATTGGATGGATTGCTATGAAGATTTGTACCTAGAGGATTGATCTTACTGACTTTGTCTCTAGTGCTATGATGGCGCTCGTTGGAGCAGTTAGCTACAAAATTTCCATCGGACGATGGCTGCAATGAGACATCGGGATGGATGATGTCATCGAGTGTGCGGGCGCGCACGCGGGGTAGCTTTCATCTTATGTGCTTACATGTGTTCTCGCACAAACTTCACTTGGTAAAACAAATTGGTAGACTATTAACTTATGTTACAAGTCGCGGTGGATATTTTACGCATGGAGCAGGTAAAGCAGCATTGAAAACACAGGGTGCAGATGTTGGTTTCAGTTGTTTGATAGGCTGCGTCATTAATAAGCCGACGTACGGCTCACCTGCCACCGTGATAAAGAATCGCAGGTGGAAATATACAGAAAAAAGACGAGTTCTTCAGTCTTTTGGGTGACTTTATAAAACATACTGCTAATGGAGAAAATGGAGCAGACGGGGGGACAGAGACAGAGAGAATTCCGAGGCAGGTGCAAAGCATACTTAAAAACCATAATAACAATGTTTGTGGTCATTAAAAGCTGCTTTCACAGGGTGGTATAATGTGAAAATTGTTGATTATTTTTGCTGGGGGGGGGGGGGGGGGGGGTT
>NC_060169.1:25193469-25216269 GCF_021292245.1 Micropterus dolomieu | reverse complement strand
GGGGGATTTCCAATCATGATGCCAGCTCAATGTCGTGATGTCTGTCAGCCATCGCCGATGGACGACGGCATCGTCTATCGGCCCAACCCTACTTACTACACTTTACACACATCTCAAAATCATCTTATAACACTACAGGACATTTTATACTGCATTCATATTACATACTGAAACATAGAAAAACAAGTTTTACTGTAACTGTGGATAGAGAGATGACCAAAGTCAGGGCTGATATTTGCTCCTGAGTGAAAGTTGAAGAAACCTGATGGTTATTGTGGTTTTAAACTCTTCTTTATAGTCATCACTTGAGGCCAAACAGTGGATCACTTCACAAATCTGAGGTAGAACATTCAAAACAATTATGATAAAATCTTTGTCAACAAATATGCGTGAGTAAAATTAAGTAAAAGCTCAGTCCTTTTTCCTCAACAAAATAAAAATCTTAATAAAAACATTAAGTCCTAATTAGTGTATGATTCAAGAGAATAAAATCAAACATTTATGGAATATTTATTGAAAATTTGTTATATTGCGATAATTATTGTTATTGATTTATTGTCCAGCCCTAGCCAAGGAGTATTGTCTTTCTGCCTTCTCACTCGCAGACTTAGGTTAGTGATGAGTTTCTCCTATATCAAATCACTAAGTCTGTGAGAAAGGGTATAAGGTCATGTCGAACATGGTTGCTTTTCTCATTAAACCCCTGATAAAGCATGCGGAGAAAAGTACCCTGAACAAGTCTCTTGTCATAGCTAAACTCTGCATCAGGCTGTTGTGACTCAAAGAGAACACACTGCTTTAAACCCATGATTTTGAACAGAAACTGCTGTGGGCTCTTTGTCTTGCTGTTTAGGATTACTTAACTCTTGAAAAAGTTCAGTGCTGTTCTTGTCCCAGATGTGTGTGCGGACAAACCGCTTTAGCTCATCAACAGTTAAGTCACCTTTATTAGTTAACATCTCTCTGAAGGTACCAGGTTTTATGATCTTAATCACAGTGTGAATTATCTCTCACACAATACGTCACCAACATGTTAGCGCGGTAATGCTTACGACGTCACATATGTGACTTTTGTGGTTTGTGGTCTTTGTAATTATGTATTTTCAAAGTCTTACACCTCAACAGTTTTACATCAAACTGCGACTTTCTTGACTTTAAAATGTATCTTTTAAATTGACAAACATCATATGTGTAATTCAGGGCACAATTCAAACGGGATCAAAATATTTGTTGTCCCTCGCAATTGACTACCATACAATATTTTTCCGAAATAAGGTCCCATGGTGGTCCACCGGAAGGGGAGGGACTTAGGCTCTCTATATCAGAAATTTATTGCTGCAACATCATTAAACCTCATTACTTGGTCTCCCATACTGGAAGACAGACTCACCCTACCAATAGGAGCAACCCCTTAGACCTGTTGCGAGCGACTTGGCCGATCCACGGAGACCCCAATTGTTACCGGTGCCAGACCTAAGGGTAATTAGCAGCAAAGGTTACACAGGCTAGGGAGCACTGTGGATTAATAGAGAGATGACCAAAGTTAGCGTCTTGCTCAAGCGAGCTTTTTTATTTCTGACTACAATCACATACCATCTCAGATTATCTTCAGCTTCCTGCTTAAAGTGCATGTTAAACTAATACTAAACATTTCACAAATAAACAATAAATGACATAACCAAACTGACAATATACAATATATAAGACATTCTATCTTACAGAAAATAAGTACACATGACATCAAAATAATTTAACATATTCCACATAACCGAAATTGACTCATACACATACTTTTTCATACTAACACTTTGGCAGTACCACCACACGGTAGTGTGTGACCAGCGATGTTAACTTAGTTTGAATTTGGTATCTTTCCCCTGACCATTCAATCACTACTGGCTGGCTAAAACTCTTAACAACGTCTAGAACAAATTTTCGTCTGTTACAGAATGTCAATGTTAGTTACTTGCACTTACAAAACTACTGTGAGACTGAATTTCATGAAAAAAACACTATCGTTACTTAACGTTAGCATGATGACGCTCGTTGGCGCAGTTAGCTACAAAACTAAGCTTACTACACTTTACACACATCTCGAAGTTATCTTACAACACTACAGAACATTTTATACTGCATTCACATTACATACTGATCCAAGCTAAACATAGAAAAACAAGTTCTACTGTACCTGTGGATAGAGAGATGACCAAAGTTAGGGTCTTGCTCAAGCCAGAGCTCGTTTATTTCTGAGCTGCGCATAAGCGGAGCTTGTAGCTGCAGTCTCCCTACTTGATCCACAGCAGTACCAGACCACCATCTACTGACAAGTAAGTGCATTACCTTAATATTGTGACTTCTGTATAGTATTAGAATAGATCAATTATAACAAAAAAACATGTCTGTTTACCTAAAACTAAACTTGTAGCATTTCCAACCGACTACACCTTCCGCAGGTCAACATTACAATATTGGTTATCTGTTTGTTTTCTCAAAATTAAGTCTTACAGCCTTGCCAAGACACTAAAGTAGCTATATGTATTTGTTTTTACTTGTGTTCAGATTTCATTTTCCTCTGATGCATTTTGTGAAGCACAAGTTTGTTTGAAGTGCTTTATATTCTTCTTGGTTTTCTTACATTAGTAGTACAGTGGAAACTGCTTATAGGGATCACAGTTACAGCAATCAATCTCTACACCCCAACAGCAATTAATAAAGAAAGAAAGAAAAGAACAAAGAAAATAAATCTGGTTTGGCTGGCCTACCTGCCTCTCTACCTGTCTACCTGACAACCATCGTGCACTCTGCCCATGCACACACTGCACATGAAAATGTGGCGGAGGGGGTGGAATTTTTTAAGTGTGGTACTTTTAAAATATCTTGCTGGTTCTTCCAGCCATACCTACACTAGCTTCAAACAAATCATAAGGAGAGAGACTGACCCAACGCGCAGACATCTGTGGCTGAAACATAAATCACAAGCTAAAATTCACATTTACTCCCATTTTAAAGAAAGAAAACATGCTTAGTGTTGCATGACTATATTGTTTTAATAAATTTATGAGAATCAATATCAAATTATGAATTTTAATACTCAGAGAATATTAATATCTAAAGCTCTCGTTTTGCGGGAGCACCACAGGAGATCCAATCCGCCCAGAGTCTCCGGACCTCTGGGTATGGTTTTAATAATTATACAATTATTCACTAGTGATCAGTTAGTTAATAATCGCTCAATTATCTTCTTATCAGTCAGTCAATCTCATATCGAAGGGTAAATTCTCTTGGCAGGGACTTGGAGACAGGCAATACACACAGAATTCCTTTGGTTAACTTACAGTGAAATTTATTAACTAACTAAGGTGAATATAAATGCGGTTACATATATATCAAAGAAATAAACAATGGCTAAACAATGAGAATGTGGAGGTCTATTGTGGGAGAATTTGACTCATACAGCAGCTAATGAAAGAAATTAGATGATAACTCGGTTAAATTTGTCTAGGTCATATACTGGACTAACCAACTACTGGACATCACTGAGCACAGAATGCAGGTTTTTGGTCGTACTGCTTGTGTTTCTCCCCTCCCAGTCCATGCATTCTATATATATCAAAATTAACTTGTTTAGCTTCTTTTCAACAACAATTAACAACAACATGGTAACATAACTACTCAAATGTAGTGGAGAGACCTAGTCAACTAACTAAAGATTTAATTAAACAAGGTAATGCTTTAAGTTTTGAGGAGACAGCAGTCTTTGTTTACACAAAGGAGTTCAGGGCTGTCCCTGGTGTCCTAGATTTTCTCACACCTGGGCGTGAAAGGAATATATCCTTTGATGTGAGGTAATAAAACAAAGAGCAAGGACAGTTGCCATGGTTACGTGTGTGTGTGTGGGGGGGGTTTCCTGCCCTAGTCATTTTAACAGTTCAGGCACCGAGAGGTTTATCTCGTCTGTTGCCAAAGGTGGCCAGTTTTACAATCAACTGCCCAGGAGTAGCACTTAGGGAAAGCAACCTTTCAACCCCCCTCCTTTGGGGTCTCTTCAGCCGTCTGTTGAGTTTCACCCCCTCCTTTTCTTTCTCCCAGAGAGAGAGAGAAAATTTGGAGTAGTCCAAATTTGTTTGGTATAAAATGCACAAATCCACACTGTTGGTACACAACATTAGCATGCAGCTATGCCTTGTGAAGGACAGCCACTTTGAATTGTGTTGCTGTTTTCCAGTTTCCAGTGCCTGTTAGCCACATATATCTGGACATATTTTTGCACAAGAGGAAATTATTTTTGCTGCAATAAACACTTAAAAAACACACAATATAGTAAAACGGTTAATGTAAACTAAGAAAAACTCAACTACAAGAATAGAGATAAGATAAAGTAAAACAAGAAATTTCCCCATGCACAGCATCAACAGTCTGGTGCCGGTAGGTCGCAGATTAGACTTGTTTTCGATTGATAAGATAAAGTGTTAAGTAAGAGCACTTATTCCACATGGGAAATATGACACTTGAACCTTTTGCCCATAATTTTCATTCACCTATATGACATATCTCTTACCTGTTGGGAAGATTTCCTAAAAGAGGAGGGTCTGGATCTACTAGAATGGTTAGGCTTTCACATGCTGGGTGCCAATTTTTGCCAAAGAAGGTTTCACCTTAACAATGATTTCACTGGCTACCTTGCTACCTGTCTCTACAGTCACAGCACCATACCTCCTTAGGACACAGGGTAAAAGTGCTAGATGAATAGAGGCACAGAAAAACATTCTAAAAGATGTTTACATTGTTAATTGAATATACCTCTCATATCATGTATCATCTGGCTGATTGCTTTAAGCATCTTTACAGCATGCGTCTAGGTAATGTACAGTTTTAACATTCAGCAGCAATATTAGTTTCTCTATTGCACTATGCAAGATCAATCTGTTCTAAGAAAGCAGTATAATCCATTTCAAATAATAATATTTCGGACTCAGGTTTGATCTGGGCAGCCAGGCTTTAACAGCTGAAGCCAAACTCTTTCTTTGTGCTTATTGCTATTCATGCTTTCTGCTGCCGACTGGCCCTTAATTATTCAGCTGAATAAATTACCTATAAAGCAGAAAGTGGAGTCACGGCATGCCAGGAGGGAGCAGGCCTGTCAGCTTCAAAGGGCCAAAACCTGCCTAGATCCTGTGGGCTTCACTCCACTTAACACCAGTCACTAGGTATATATGTCTAGGCTTTCATAATCCCAGTTTAAATGTCAGGGGATAGGTAGCTCCCAAGTGTAGGGCTCAATATTGAATGGACCTCACATTTAAATCAGACTGCATGGCTTTAGTGACCTTCATTGGAATTAAGTGAATAGAGGTTGAGGGAGAGGTTAACATCATGGCCAACCTATGATGATTCTGAATTTCTCTTATTTAAATGTTGTGGTGATGAACATTGTCCTTGAATTGGACATACTGTCTTTATTTTTCCAAACTACAACCAGCTAATGTGTAAATTCAAGAAATATTCAACAAGTTTGTGATTAATTTGTCCATTATACTCCCATGTGGAGAAGCTGTTGGATTATATAAACACTTTAATGCAAGAGTTTTTAATACCTGTAATACATTACAAAATGCATTGCTTTGCACACAGGCTCAGAGAGTCTGGGTGGGTAAACCAAATGACCCCAGATCCTCCCGTAGTGATTTCTGTCAAGGTGCTGTTGAGCAATGTGTTTAACCCCCAGCAGCTCCAGTGGAGCTGTCAAGTGTAAGAGAAACTGCAAGATATTATGTGGTTTCAGTGGTTATCTCCCTTGTGTGAACTGATCCAATGAATGTGAAGCAGGTGGTTACAGAAAAGTGGCAAGCATGGTCAGAAAACCTTCCCTGGATAGATAAACTTAACCAGATGAAAGATATTGTAGTGTGGGATCTTGTTACCAGAGTTGGTCTGGCGTGTCTAAGAGGCTAGATTTTTTTTTAATCACTTTCAAAATACCTGCATCTATTCTCTATCCCTGCTTATTGGATAATGTGGAGTTTCTGTGGTTATGCAAAAAAACACCCCCACATCGTAGATAGCTAGTTTTAACCAGATTAAAAGCAAAAAAGATCTTAACAAATAATGAGGCATGAATCATAAAATGTTCAGCCTTGACTGTGATTTTTAATCCTTAAAGGAATTGTTTTGAGGAAAAAAGATAATTTGCTTTCTTGCTGTATGAAGCTAGAGCCAATAGGTAATGAGGTTAGCTTAGCACAAATACTGGAACCACCAAAGACAGTTGGCCTGGCTCTGTCAAAATCTAAAAACAAATCTCCTAGCAGCTAGGGTGTGGTTTTGAACAGTTTGGACTGTGGGAGAGAACCTGTACAAACCCAAACATCCATATAGGAAGGACGAGGACCATCATTCAAACCTTGGACCTATTTGCTTTAAAATACTTCACAGTGATTCTGTTTTTGTGTGATAGCATTTCACACTGTACTTTGAAT
Organism: Micropterus dolomieu; assembly: GCF_021292245.1. Taxonomy (NCBI): domain Eukaryota; kingdom Metazoa; phylum Chordata; class Actinopteri; order Centrarchiformes; family Centrarchidae; genus Micropterus; species Micropterus dolomieu. The sequence goes on along the minus strand of NC_060169.1, from coordinate 25,209,793 downwards.
TTCCAGGTCAGCTTTGAATAATGACTTGTTAGCCTTGGGGGCAGAGTATGTCTCTCTGGCCTAAGTGTCTTCAGTTTGACAATGAAAGCTAAATGTGCCTCACTAATGTCATATAAATGCCACTCCAGACTCCCGCTAGTGCTGTAATTGGCACTCTGACTCACTGCACACCATGTCAGACGCCACTGACAAGTAAATTATGCAATATTACCACACTAAACCGGAGCTGAAAGCTATTCGCCTTGGGTGTCCGAACAATTGTTACAATAATTACAAATTTCAGAGGCAGTAGTAGTGAAAACGAGGATGTGATATGATCCAAATAAATATCAAATGAAAATGTATGGTAACTGATTATAAGCTGCTTGATTATTGTTAAGTGCTATTTCAACCCATAGGAGAAAAGGGAATTCTACTAAATCTTTAAAACGCATAGTGATCTGAATATATTGGCATGATGTGGCTGAATAGGACAGAACGGTTTAAGGTAAGTTGTTAGATCCATCCATCCATCCATCCATCGTCAACCGCTTATCCTGTGTACAGGGTCGCGGGGAAGTTGTTAGATATGGTATATATATATATATCAATTAGTCTGAAATAAAGAGGTGGTATTATGCTTTTTGCCCTTTTCCCTCTCCTTTATTGAGTTATATATCTTTTTTGTGCATGTAATAGGGTTGCAAAGTCCACCCCAAAGGGTGTTCCCATCTCTCACAGACAAAATTGCTCTGAACTGCCTGACAGCTCGTTTGTAGTCCAGCCTTTTTTGAAAGCAAAATGCGCCTCATATAACGCTCGCCAAGCGGCTACTCCGACACGCTCTCAAAAACACCGGTGGAAAAACACTGAGCTGCAGCACACACCTCTCCTCTCCCTTGCTAGCCTCCAGGCAGTCAATGGACAAAAGTGGTTACTGTGATGTAGAGACAGAGCTCAGTTATAACTTTATGGATGAAAGATACTTACCACTCTGAAACTCTTGCTCCAGTCCATGTTGCCAAGCTGGTAAAGGGATATCATAGATTGTATATAAAAATGGACATAGTGTCCATGATGTCACCCGTTGGTTTCTGAAGAGAAGTTTTGAAGCCCAAATTGGGCGAGCCAGTCATCGCCATCTTGGCAGCGTGTCACAGCACGTCACTCCAGGATAGCCAAAAATGGGCAAAGAGGCGTTAGCAGGGGTACCTTCTAAACCCCCGGTGCTGTATGGTGGAGGTTGGAACCTGTGGCCGCGTTACCAGTTTATGGTCGTTACCAGCTTTCAGTCAAGGTAAGACACCGTAAAATATTAAAATAACTCACATATCTTTTATTGACATTATACTTAAGGTTTTAAACACTTTTAATATATAAATGTGGTAGCGTTATTTTGCAAAGCTAACGTTAGATTTTGTTGAGACCAATGTTAACAGTTAACTATGAATCAGTTATTAATTACATTAACATTTACTTACAGCTCAAACGAACAATTTGAAGCAAATCAGTTAACCCTTTGACAGTTACGAGTCATTTATTTGAATGTCACCTGATTATATGTTACTTGTAATAAATGTAATAAGCTAGCGGTAGAGTCCTTAGTTACATGATGGAAGATGTATATCTTGTAAAACTTAGCCGTGGCTGCTATCACGTTAATTAATTCCCCACACCGCTATTTTTAATAACGTTGCTGCTGTCGACAGGGCTGTGTGAGATTATTGTCTGGAATAGGACACTTGAGAGAGAGAGGTGCTTTTTATATTTGTCACAAGATTTTAGTGATCTGATGCCTCCACGTCTGCTAGTCAAAGCTTAAACTGCAAGTAATGTTACTAGGACAACTTGACTACAGATTTGACAACTGATATTAAATTGTCTGTCTTAAAAGGACAACACAAAACCATTTATATAGGTGGTATTATGCTCATTTTCAGGTTCAAAATCTTAATTAGGGGTTGTACCAGAACAGGTTTACATGGTTTAATTTTCAAAAAACACCATATTTTTCTCATACTGCACATTGCTGCAGCTCTTCTTTTCACCCTGTGTGTTGTACGCTCCGCTCTTGAGCTACAGAGTGATGCATCTTACTTGTACAAAATCTTTGTTGGGAGTTGCACATGCGCAGTTCTCAGGTAAGGACTACTAGCCAATCAGAAGCAGAGAAGGGCGGGTCGTAAGAAACAAGGTAGTGTGATCCAAATCAAAGCCGCTTCAGACTGCGACCGTAACCTAGCAGTCCACAACCACACAACATAATTGTTCCACATCTTACCATTAGGACTAAACGCTGAACTGTTGCCGGTGTTCTGATGATTTATGCTGCCTTGCCGAAAAATGCTACCATATATAAAAAGTAGGTAGTACCCAGAGATAGTACGTAGCTTGTCGTCATAGCGACGCCACACACAACTGCCGCAACGTAATGTTCAATGCGACACACACTCCAGCCATCCACACAGCTTTCTCTGTTTTAAGTTAAAACGTTTCAACATTATTCAGAATTTAAAGACAAATAAGCGGTATGAAAACCTTCTGCCGTTGTTGCTGCAGCGGTCTGTGTGACGGCGGGAGCAGAGGGCTCTGTGAGTGGGCGGCTTGCCGGCCTCCCCCGCCGCCACTTGCGGAGCTCCTCAACTCCTAAAATATTCAAGCACATTTTTGTTCCGCCATCACTTCTCGTAAAACTGTCAATATTCGAAATCTACACAGCTGATTTCTCACCTCAAAACTTCTCAGAAGTGGATTTAGTGATGAAATTCCATACGAAAACTGTAAAATATAAAACTTTCTGTTGCTGGCCTGTGTCTGGTGCAAGCAATAATGATTCAGTGAATAGTGATTCTCTCTGACAGCAGTCTGTCGTGTTTTCACATTACATTTTAGTATCCCTCAGCTCGCATGGAACCTCCACGGAGGTGAGGTGATACGAAAAAATGTACCTGGAAGCAGGTACAGGTACAACATTTCTACAATGGAAAACCAAACAAAGGCGAGTCGAGCCAAAGGGCCTCCGCTCAGACTAGCTTGGTTTGAGGGCGTGCCTGACCCCGCTAGCCGCTTGGCAAGCTTTATGATGTGTTTTCATTGTGAGGTCACAAGTAAAGGAAGTGAAGGGCTGGACTACAAACGAGCTGTTTTCAAGCGGTTCAGAGCAGAGCTTTCTGTGGGAGATGGGAACTCCCTTTGGGCTGGACTTTGGGATTTTTCACTTTGCAAACCTGTTACATACACAAAAAAGATATATAACTCAATAAAGGAGAGGGGAAAAGCCAAAAAGCATAATACCACCTCTTTAAAGACTGTCTCCCATGTTCCATTTTCTCCCACATATGTGACATAATAGTGTGTAACATTAAAACACTGAAGCATCTTTTAGAGCAGCATCTAACAAAAATTAGAATACCGTGGAAACGTTCATTGTGAGCACCAGAACCAGACTGAGAGATTAAAGGCTTCAGAAACCGTTGCAGGTGTTTTGAGTGTTGAATTAGCTATTAGAGTTCGTCTCCAGTTGACATTTCTGTATAATTTATAATACAGAAATGTATTTAGGTTATTCTAAATTTTTTATACATTTTGAGACACTGGAGTTTTGATTTCCATGAGCCGTAAACCGTAATCATCAAGATGAAAACAAAAATAGTTTGAAATACTTCACTTTGTGTAATGTTTCTAAAATATTCACTAAAAGATTCACTTTTTCAATGAAATTGTGAATTAAATTATATTAGAAAAGCAACTTCTCCAAAATATTCTATTTTTTAAAGACTCTTTATTGTTTACTTTATATTTTTCATCACCATCAGAATTTATTACACATTTTCCCACCTGGTGCCAGAGCTGCAGAGACCTAAGCTTCCTCATTGTGCTGTTGGCGTGGACTGTGGAAAGGAGTTTTAAATATTGTCAATATTTGTGTTATAGGTCCATTTAAAAAATATATGGTTTATGGTTCACATTTTAATAAATTCTATATATATTAGCACTCCATGTCTTTACTAATTACTGAAAAGCTAATCGTATACCACAGATAAAATATGAAAATTAAAGCTGAACTCTTGCTAAAGAACATTAGTCTAGGATAAGTGGGAAAGTGAAAATACTCCCAACACGATTCACATGAAATGTTGAAAAGTAATCATGCAGTGTATTTCTGTGTGCAGGAGTATTTTTACTTTCTACCTTATACTTAAATAAATAAGGTAAATAAGGAGCCATACACCTAGTAACAGAGCCTGAAGTTTTTGACGAGTGCCATGTTTGCTGCTCTAAGTCTAGTTTAAACACAGAATAATGTGCACACATCCAAACCATCCTGTGGATAAGTGCTGAAACAAAGAATGATCTGCGCAGAGTAATTATGAATCCCACTAGGTGGTATTTATTGTGACGTTGCAAACTCTGAGGTCTCAGAGCTGATCGAATGCACTTTTGCATTCTGTACAATGTAAGCCACACAAGACCTTCTCAGAGGTCACAATAAATGACACCTCGTGCAGGGCTTCAAAACTATTCAGAGTGCAGATAAGTCTTTGTTTTTTACAACAGAGTAACTTCTCAGTCAATGTCACATTTGTCTCTTAAAGAAATGTCAAAACAAAACAGTATATAACATCAACATTTCATTTTTTACTTTCTACTAACATATATGCAAAATGTAAACCTATAAATACCATCTTAATATTTTCATTAACAGCTGTTAACATAGCAAACTAATGATGAATGAAGAATGTGATTTTATTATGTATTACCTATCCTGGGGGTACCCTAATACCAGGGTACCCCCAGGATTGTCAAAGTTAAATTTAAGACTTTTTAAGACCTTTTTAATACCACCTAGGATGAAATTTATACCAACTTATAATGGAAAATCTGTATGAATTTTATTAGTTACAAAGTTACCTGAATTAAATAAAACATTTAATTATAATTATTATATAATTATATTATATAATTATAATTCATTCGTATTTAACACACAATAGCTTTTTGGGGTGTGTTTGTACTTTGATAACATAAAATGAATCAAGGATGTCACTTTGTGTTGAAAAGTGGTGGTGACATAGGGGTTCAGATAAGGGGTGTGACGATACACTTAGCTCACATGCACGATTCCCAATATTGGGTTCACGAGAACAAGACAAGAAGATATTTTAACACTATTTTGATGAAATTAAACACAATTTTGAGCATTAAACACTAGATTTCCTGCATTCTGGAGACATTTTCTGCACTAATTCATGGTAGAATTGTCTTTATTTATATAAAGCAATGCAGGTGACAATTCAAACAGAATATAATGCAGTACTCAGCAGCTTGTATTTTTTAGCTTAAGTAACTTTTTTTGACAATACACATTTGTTTCTTCTATCTTTAAATTGCATACATGTTTTCTTATTGTGCAAATAAACCTTTCTCAGAGATATTTGTATCGTTTGCAAGGGGGGAGTGTCAGTGGGGGACCCAGGCCTTTTTAATGAGGCTAGTTGCAGATGGGAAGAAACTGCTTTTGTGGCGAGAGGTTTTGGTCCTGATGGACCGCAGCCTCCTGCACCATCATTGTCTTTGGCAGGCTGAACTTCTTCAGCTGCCGCAGGAAGTACATCCTCTGCTGGGCCTTCTTGGTGAGGGAGGTGAGGTTCAGCTCCCACTTGAGGTCCTGGGAGATGATGGTGCCCAGGAAGCGGAAGGATGGGGGAGGGTGGGGCTGTGCTCTTTCTGTCTTCTGAGTGTTGAGCTCCAGACTGTTGTGGCTGCACCAGGTCACCAGATGGTCGATCTCCCACCTGTAGGCGGACTCGTCCCCACCTGAGATGAGCCCAATGAGGGTGGTGTCGTCCGCAAACTTCAGGAGCTTGACAGACTGGTGACTGGAAGTGCAGCTGTTGGTGTACAGGGAGAAGAGAAGAGAAGGGGGGAAAGAACGCAGCCTTGAGGGGCACCGGTGCTGATGGTCCTGGAGTCAGAGACATGGAGTTGGTCTGTGATGGATTTTAGGTGGGACAACACAAGGCGTTCAAAGGACTTCATAACCACAGAGGTCAGGGCGACAGGTCTGTAGTCGTTTAGTCCAGCGGTCCTTGGTTTCTTGAGGACAGGGATGATAGTGGAGGCTTTGAAGCAGGCTGGCACATGGCAGGTCTCCAGTGAGGTGTTAAAAATGTCTGTGAACACCGGAGACAGCTGATCAGCACAGTGCTTCAGGGTGGATGGGGAGACAGAGTCCGGCCCAGCTGCTTTGCGCGGTTTCTGCCTCCTGAAAAGCAAACTCACGTGGGGAGTAAAACGGTTTACAGTTAATGATAAGAAATTCCAGATCAGGAGAACAGTGCTGCTGAATCACTGCCATGTTGGTACTCCAGCCATTGTTAATATAAAAACAGACACCCCCACCTTTTGTTTTGCCAAAGAGTTCAGTGTCGCGGTCAGCTCTGTACAGTTGGAAGCCTGCCAGCTGCAGCGCAGAGTCCGGTATCAGCTCACACAGCCACATCTCCGTGAAGCACAGAAGATGAATAAAAGTCTCTGTTTTTCCCCACCAGAAGCTGAAGTTCGTCCAGTTTGTTGCACTGTGAGCGCACGTTGGAGAGAAATATTGCCGGTAGTGGTGTGGCTCTTTTTTTTACCCGGCTCTTTTCCCTCTCCTGCGGCGCTTCACAGCGCAAACAACAGCGAGCAAGCCCTTCACCAAAATGTCCAATAATTCCACTGATGATGCAAGAAAAGTGGGAATTAAATCCGCTGGAGTTGTTCCCCTGATGTCCATGAGCTCCTCCCTGGTGAAAGAGCACCGGGAATCACAGCCGAAAACTGAATTAACACACAAAAACAAAACAAAACAAAGTGCACCGAACACCGACGCAGCTATACTCAGCGCCATCTTGGATGCATCTGAGTTGTTACAATTAAGTTACATCTTAGCTAGATAAGGTAATGTAATGTAATATACTATGACAATGTAAATGCCAATTTCAGTGATTATTCAGCCTGTTCTGTTTTTGCATCTAAAGGCTGCGTTAAATATAGTATTATATAGTATTGGCCTTTTTTAGTATCGACATTTTTTCCTCGTCCCGGTGATTTGTGCATCTGGGTGATGTAAATTCAATGTGTGTTAGCATGTTGGATGTTTCCATTCACATTACGTTGGCCTACAACAGCGACACAACTCTGACATACAGACACAGTCCTTATACACAACTGTCTGTCCGTTGCTGTTGTAACATTCACGGACCAGTAACCTGCAGCAGGTCTTCCAGCTCGGCCATTAGCGCCCGCCACAGTGTGACTGACTTAGTGTTGTTTCGTTCAAAGAACGTTTCGTTCATAAGACCTAACTGTGTGTATGACTCGGGAGGAACGGGTTGTCTCAGTGAGTGATTCGTTCATTTTTACGCATGCGTGAAGGATCTTGGACTCTTACGTCCACTCGTCACACGTCAGCTGCATGGGCTCCGTCAGCACAGGAAACAGAATTGATTAGTTCACGACTCTCAACTGTGGGTCTGTTTGAGTCGTTCATTTGTCACGTGACAGCTCGGCTACAGGGCTGTGGTAAGCAGGCAGCACAGGAAACAGAACTGATTAGTGCACGACTCTCAACTGTGGGTCTCTAGGTCTGAGTCGTTCATTTGTCATGTGACAGCTACTGTGGAGAAGGAATGAACGACTCGTTCACCGCTCACATGGGTCCTCAGTCTTTCGTTCACTCGTCAGACTGAGTGACTGCCAGCGCCGGAGAATGTGAGGCAGGTCGGCTGTCAGGTAACAGTCACTGGACTGACATAATATAGCTATTTTGTTAATTATGTGACATTTAATAAAGCATAACATTATTACAGCGCAGTGATGTTGTGCTAAATTATAGTTTTAACACAGCCGCACCGTAACTTTAGTCCTGCTAGTGTTTAACATGAGAGTTGTTCTGGGTCCGCTCCACTTCAGAGCCCTGACAGGGTTCTACCGAGAGCTGAATTACCTCAGAGGTCGTCTCCTCTCCAAAACAATCAGACCCGGTAATTAAAACATTAAAGCCACGTAGCAACGTTAGCGTTGTTCACTTTTCCTTTTATTTATCAACAGATCCGTGCTGTTGTTTCACAGCTCGTGACTGGTGAACAGCCTGGCCGTGTTTGAGAACGATGTGCTCATGTGTGTTTCTCTGTCTGCAGAATCCGGACCTGATGTGGCCCATCTGTACTCTGCGCATGCGTTGGCGTCTGTAGCTACCTGTCGGAAGCTCCGTCTTAAACTGGACTCTTATCCAGTTTTAATCCACACTTTTACGTTACATTTTTTATATACTTTTTATTTAACTTAAGTTTTTAACTTAAGTTTTACGTGGGTTAAGGATTTTAGTCATCTGACATGGATTTTAAGCTAGATGACCGTAAAAACGCTATCAACACTACTGATCACAACAAAGCTCCGGCAACTAACGTTATGCTAGCCGAGATAACTCTGCCCCATGAGGACTGCATACTCCTTAAGAAAGCGAACAGAAAGATTGCTGACCTTATGCAAGACATCCGTCGACTTTCAGAGGAACTCAAAGAGAACGATTCCCTGCTGACTGGCTTTATGGATGTGGCTTCAGTACAAGCCGAACAGATTGTTTCTCTTAGCGCAACCGCTAACATCCAGGACACCGTACTATGGGACGCCTCTACCCTTCCAAGGCTTTCCTCCTGCTCGACTCCAAAGCATCAGTCAACCTGGGCTGAAGTGGTTGTCCGTGCCTGCAAGAGAGGCTCGGACGGGGCTGCCTCTCCTCCGCACATCCGCCTCTCCAACCGCTATGCAGCCCTGTCTGATGACACTCCGGTCCTCCGGATGCACCTGCGGCTTCAAGTCTCCCTGATACGGATCTCTTTCGGCGGACAGTGCCAGCCGACACTGTTGCATCTCCTCCACTGGCTACATCCCCTGCACAGGCATCATGGTTGCAAATGAATGACTATAGCCAGCTAGCTGAACTGTGTCCGCCTCAATATGATTTTGATGATGAATTTAACTCCTTTGAAGTTTTCACTCTTAAAGTTGGAGGGCTGCAACCTATCATATTTGTTATTATTTATCGCCCCCCAAAACCGCCTGGAGGATTTTTATCAGAACTTCCTGAATTTTTATCTACTCTGGTTTTAAATTATGACCCCCACCAATGTTACTGCAACTGACTTTTTAAATATGGCCACTTCTTTTAACTTCAAACATGTCAAAGGGCAAACACATAACCGTGGTCATACACTGGACTTGGTTTTTACCCTGGGTGTCAGCATTTCCTCTGTGGAATTAGTGGACATGACCATATCTGACCACAGATGTATTGTTTTTAGCTGCGATTCGCCTGTTAGTGTTTCAAAGTTTTGCACAGTGTTTCAAAGTTTTGCACATTCTTTCAAAGCCAAATCCAACACCTGTCTGATTCCAACACCAACAATCTGGTCGATCACTTCAATCATATCTGCTTGTTGTCACTAAATATTACTGCTCCTCTAAAGGTTAGGCCTACTTCTAAAGCTAGTAAGCAACCCTGGATAAATTACATCATTCGCAGCCTAAAAAGAGAATGCAGGAAAGCAAAAAATCCAGTCTCCAAGTCCATTACCTCGGTCTGAAGGATTTATTAATTAACTACAATAACATGGTTAAGGATGCGAAAACACACTATTTTTCTGAACTCATTACTACACATAAGCACAATCCCAGGTTTCTGTTTAAGACTGTGGATCAGCTGGTAAACCCAACCCCTTCTTGTGCCTCAGCTGGAAGTAATGATGACTGTGAATTGTTTTTATCTTATTTTACCAATAAGGTGGTGTCAATCAGAGCCTCTATTACCCCCACGGCCTCTTACTCAGAGGTCCCTCACCAGCAACAAGATATTTTTAACCAGTTTTATCCCATCGACTTGTCTGAGCTTCTAAAAACAGGATCATAAATGAGCGTGTCCTCCAGCCCACTTCATGTAATATCTACAAAGTTTTTACTGAAAGTAATGGATTCTGTTGGGCCCCATTTGATCTCTGTTTTTAAGAGCTCTACTAGTTGTGTCCCTGATTATTTTAAAATGGCTTGCGTGAACCCGCTTTTAAAGAAACCTGGTTTAGATCCCTCCCTCCCACAAAAGTTTAGACCAATTTCAAAACTGCCTTTTATTGCAAAGATTCTAGAAAGAATTGTGTCCAAACAATTGCTCACTGTACTGGAAAATAACAAATTATTTGAAAAGTCTGGTTTCAGGACCACAGCACTGAGACTGCCCTGCTTAAAGTCACCAGTGACCTTTTAATGTCTGCCGATGAAGGTATGTGCTCAGTCCTGGTACTCCTGGACCTTAGCGCTGCTTTTGACACCAATGATAACAACATCATGTTAGACAGACTGAGGCACTGGGTGGGGATCTCTGGTACTGCCTTAGAATGGTTTTCATCCTAGCTGTCAAATAGGAAGTTTTGCGTGTCTGTAAACAACTATGTCTCTTCGCTCTGTCCAGTTAAATATGGTGTGCCTCAGGGGTCGGTCTTAGGACCCATTTTGTTTTCCTTGTATCTGCTTCCCCATGGACATGTAGCATGTCTAAACTAGCTATTTTTAATAAATTTATGAGAATTAATACCCAATTATGAATTTTAATATTCAACAATACATTAATCCATAAAAAGCTCTCGTTTCGAAAAAGAAGGGGCACCACCGGAGTTGTTATTATCCTAGAGTCTCCGGGACCTCTAGGTAGCTTTTAATAATTATACAATTATTCACCAGTGATTAGTTAGTTAATAATCGCTCAATTATCTTAAATCAGTCAGTCAGTCTCATATCTAAAGGGTCAATTCTCTTGGCAGGGACGTAGAAATAGGCAACACACACAATTTCTTGATTACAGTGAATTTATTAACTAACTAAAGCAATATAAAAGGGTGGTTAAATACATCAGGGAAAATAAACAATGGCTAAACAATGAGAATGGAGGTTCGATTGTGGGAAGCATTTGACTCATACGGCAACTAACGAATGCAATTAGATGATAACTCGGTTAAATTTGTCTAGGGGTATAAAGATTCCATATGCTGGACTAAAGAAAAATGGATTAGCAACTATTGGACGTCACTGATCACAGAATGTAGGGTTTTATCTTACTGTTTGCGTTTCTTCCCGCCGGATTGCTGGTAAACGGCCTCACACTGGCAGAGTCCGTGCGTTCTCGGTTAGGACAACTTAAAGCTGTTGGCCAGTCGCTTTCTCTGCCAGGGAATTTCTCCGGGGTCCGTCTCTGGAAGGCTTATGGAAGAAACTTGCAGTGGGGGCCTTCCCGACCCTGTCTCGGGTCAGGTTTAAGTCGTCCTTTGTGGTTGCTGGCGAGCCACGTGGCGTCGTCCGACCTCTGTGGGCTTAGCTCGACGAAAAGTTTAAAAAGGGAACTTGGTCGTTCCTGAATTAGACCAGTGTAACTTAACGTACTGATAACTTTAACTAAACAAAAGAAAGAAAGAAAATAAAACAAGTAAAGTTGCAGTTAAACGAGGGAAAAATCGATGTCACGGCACTTCGCGTGTGTAGCTTCAAGCGAAACAAAGACTTCGTTGCGCTGGTCGAATTCTTAGGGCATTGCCGGGAGAGGCACGTCAGAGCAGATTGGAAGAGAAGATAAGAGAGTGGGTGATGTTGTGTGTCGCTCTTTTGTGATCTGGGGCGTGCATGGTTCCCACACGGGGCGTTTCCGGTTTCCCGATGGACAGCCTTTCTAAACTTTGTCTATAAAAGAAAAGAAAATCTATTTGCGTGTATTATAATCAAATATTTTCCACAATCAAACCTCACTGGTCAAACAGTTGTACCGTTCTAAGTTAAGCATTTGGTAACAGGAAAACAATTGTCAAATTATTGGTCATGATAAATGAGTGACATTTATACATTAACGGCATTTCCGATGATGGTATGTAATACTTATTTCGTTCACTTGGGGGAGCTCAGGTTACATGAGGAAAGCTTAGATTAATCCAAACAATCTTTCCTTAGGAACTGGGGAATTTAGTTATTTAGCCTTAAATTCAAGCCGGCGTATAGTATGACATTTCTTTATCATCATTTCTAAAGGAATTGTGTGAGAAAGTATTGTGAACAAGCATTGGTTACACATAAGATGAAGGAGTGTCCTTAATCTTGCTGAAAACAAAAACTGTTGTGGTGGCAGCCCGGCTGACGGTGAGTGTCCTGGTTTTTTTTCTCCTTTTTATTAGTTATTCTGCTTTTTCCTTGGTTTTCTGTTCCCTGCCTGCCTCCCTGTGTTTTCCCCCCTGTATGTGCTCTCTCTCCCTCTGCTCCTGAGCCCAGCCAACGACCCGCACCTGGACCTCATCAGCCACCTCGTCAGCCTGCCACACCTGCCAGTAGTCAACCTCATGCCTGCCTGTATTTCAGCCCCGGTTTTCCACACCACTCCTGCTTGATTGTCGTTGCTCCATACCCGGTGCCACCTTTCCCCGTGCTTTGTCTCTGTTATCTCTAACCCTGTCTCTCTGTCTGTTTCCCTCCCAGGTACACTCACCCTCGTCCTCCGTTCAGTCGGCTGGGCTCATCCACTGGCCCTCTCCTCCTCGGACTTCCCCCACGGCGTCCTCCCTGTTCTCCCCCGTTCCTCGCTTCCTCGGCCCCAGTGTTTCCCGGCTCCCAGGCCACCAGTCTCCTTGGTTCCCCGTGCCTGTGTTTCCTTGACATCCACCTCTCCCTCCACTCCAGTCCCTCTACCCCTTTTTCCCTCAATAAACCTCCTTCCCTCAGAGTGCTGCGTTTGGGTCCTCTCTGTCCCCACACCACACCACCCTCGTAACAAAAAACACTGCAAAAGTAACTTATTTAGATTCTTTTCAGCAATAATATCAACAACAGACAGCAACAACATGGTAACATAACTACTCAAATAAAGGCAAATGTAATCAAGTAACTAAAAGATTATTTGATTAAACCGTTAATGCTTTGAGTCTTTGGAGACTGCAGTCTTTGTTTACATATGACAAGGAGTATCCCTTTGATGGGGTAATGAAACACAGAGCAAGGTCAGTTGCCACGGTTACATATGTGGGGGGGCAGTTTAGGGTTTCCTGCCCCCCTCTAAAGGGGATTTCTGATAGGCTGTTCAGGGAAATGCTAATCGCTGGTTAATGTCCCTTTTGTCAGTTTAATAGTCAGGCACTGCGTTATCAGGCTGCTCAGGAATAGCACTTAGAGAAAGCAACCTTTCCACCCCCCTTCTGTTGGGGTCTCTTCAGCCGTCTGTTGAAAGTTGATCTCCACCCCTCCTCCTGCTCTCAGGGAGAGGGGAATAGTTTTGAGTAGTTCAAATTTATTTAATATAAAATGCACAAATCTACACTGTTGTTCTCTACAGACATAGTATCCATAAACATGGTATTTCTTTTCATATTTATACTGATGACACACATGTACTTGCCCGTCAGATCCACAGATCGTGGAATGCTGAGTTCACTTAACAACTGCCTTTGAAGTTTAAAAAATGGATGTCAAATAATTTCTTCCAGCTGAACTCAGACAAAACAGAAATCCCGGTCATCGGGTCCCAGCAGATGGCAAAACAAATACTGCCATCTGCTGGTTCCCTAGTAAATCACATTAAGCCTGTTGCAAAGAACCTTGGTGTCTGGTTTGATAGTAATTTAAATTTCAAGCAGTACACCACAAAGCTTGTTCAATCATGTTTTTATCAACTTAGAAATATAGCAAAAATTCGATCTGTTAACTTCATCGCCTTCATCTCATCACGCCTGGATTATTGCAACAGCCTTTTCACCTGTTTAACCCAAAAATCTATTGATCGACTCCAGACTGTCCAGAACTCAGCTGCCAGGCTTTTAACCAGAACAAAGAAATATGACCACATTACTCCTATTTTAGCTTCATTACACTGGCTCCCAGTGTGTTTTAGAATTGACTTTAAAATTCTATTGATAATTTTTAAAGCTCTTCATGGCCTCTCGCCTTGTTATATTTCTGACCTTTTAGTCCCATACGCACCAGCACGTACCTTGAGATCCTCGGGCAGAGGTCTGTTGTCTGTTCCAGAGTCTGGGCTGAAAACTAAAGGGGACAGAGCGTTTGCAGTCAGGGCCCCGAGGTTCTGGAACAGCCTGTCCGAGGAAATCAGGTTGGCTGAGTCAGTGAACTCTTTTAAGTCCCTTCTTAAAACATACTTTTATAGGAGAGCCTTTTCCAATCTTATTTGACTTTATTTTATCCCTTTTATTTTATTCTATTTTACTTATTTTATATTTATCTTAAACGTGAATTTTGGTCTTTTCAATGTTTTCTTGCTTGTATTGTTGTCTTTTTGGGTATTATATTGTTGTCTTTGCACTTGTTGAAGCACTTTGTAACTTGTTTTTGTTAAGTGCTCTACAAATAAAGATTATTATTATTATTATTATTATTATTATATTCTGCGTCCAGAACTGCCAAACTGCTGCGTTTACATGTGTTTATTTCTTTGTTCCTCTCTCTGTGATGGAGTTCTTTAAGTACTTGGTGGCTTGATCCAGATTATTATTAAATTGGTTGAATTTTAATAGTTAGATAGTGTATCAAGCTTATTACTTCAATATATTTACTGCAAATCTGATATTAATACATACATATTAATACATACATATTTCTGTGGTTTTTACATGGTTTGAATTTGGTTGTGGGCCCAGGGGGGTTTATATAATGATATACAGTAATCAAGAGGTGAATTTGCACATTATACTTTGTCAAATAAAGCAAGCCAGGCAGCCTTCCGTGTTTGAGAACGGCATTGCTTTTTAATCACCCACTAGAGGGCTGCAGCGCCACAATAACCAGCCTAGTTCAAATGAACGAAATGACTCAAAAAAAGATTAGTTCATTTTAATGAACGAGATTTGAATGAACGAGTCTGTCAAAAGACTCAAACTTGCCATCACTAGACTGACTTGCACACCGATCCACTTGTTTTGCTAACCTCAACGCCACTGCCCTCAGCCTCGTCCGCATGTCCATCTCTGGCCTTCTGAACTTTAGACACTTGCCCATTCTGAGTAGACCAGCTAACATGAGCTTGTTAGTAGCATGTCCAAGACTTTTTGTTTTCTTAACAACTGACCAATTCACTTCAGAGCTTGGATGCCAGAGCTCATGCAGCATGAACACTCCACAGTTCAGAGCATAAAGCTAAACACTGACGTAAACAGTAAATTACCTGTACTGCCTTATAACATCCAAGTCATACACACAAAAAAGTATTTATTTATGACGTTACTGTACGTAAAAATTTAAGACCTTTGTTAATGAAATTTAATATGTTGTAAATTAAACTTAATACTTTTAAGGCCCCGCGGGTACTCTGTAATACACAAGCAATAGTTTAGCAAATTTAACTTAAAACATCGATATTAAAAGGTTAAAGTAGTTTTGTATGACTTGAAATAATGTGGTGTTGTAAGATTTATTATAATGATAGAATCTGTTGATAAGAACCCAGTGTCATAATTTCACATCAGTAGTGTTCAGGTGTTGTGAAAAGAAAAGGCTGCACAAAGCAGGAGCTGAAGAGCTGGAATCTGGGGCTGTTATCTCCTATAGAGCTGGACACAGCAAATCACATCTGGAGGCTACTGCAGTCAGCTCCACTGGCACCTGTAAAGACAACCATGAGTAGACAATTAAGCAGCTTCTTCCCAACTGCCATAAAGCTACTGAACTCTGAGATTGCCTCAGCATGATAACCTCTGTAATGGCATGTAACAGTAATCAGGGGTGGCAATGTGAAATACACTGTTTACTAATATGTGCACTACACAGTTTGCTGCTGGACAAATCTTGCCATAATCCATGCTGCTAGACACCTGTTGACTACTCAGATCTTATTGAACATTTATTATACACTCACCTAAAGGATTATTAGGAACACCATACTAATAATGTGTTTGACCCCCTTTCGCCTTCAGAACTGCCTTAATTCTACGTGGCATTGATTCAACAAGGTGCTGAAAGCATTCTTTAGAAATGTTGGCCCATATTGATAGGATAGCATCTTGCAGTTGATGGAGATTTGTGGGATGCACATCCAGGGCACGAAGCTCCCGTTCCACCACATCCCAAAGATGCTCTATTGGGTTGAGATCTGGTGACTGTGGGGGCCATTTTAGTACAGTGAACTCATTGTCATGTTCAAGAAACCAATTTGAAATGATTCGAGCTTTGTGACATGGTGCATTATCCTGCTGGAAGTAGCCATCAGAGGATGGGTACATGGTGGCCATAAAGGGATGGACATGGTCAGAAACAATGCTCAGGTAGGCCGTGG
>NC_060169.1:25176820-25193369 GCF_021292245.1 Micropterus dolomieu | reverse complement strand
TCTTCTTCTTCGTTGCATGATTTAGAATAATAAGGTGAGAAATGGGTCTGTTCTGAGTTCATCCTGCACTGCAGCAGCTAATAAAGTCCATTTAATCCCAAAAACGCTTTTCTTTTAGGCAGGCTGGAGCAGAAAACAACTCACCTTTCTCAAGTTGTACAGTAATGTCACATGTGTATGAAGGTGGATCAAACAAGCTAATCTTAAATGTCAAAGTAGAGAGGAGCCTAGTAGGCCTATTTATTTTCATTCATTACACAATATGAATAAGCTATGCAGACAGTTGTAAAGAAAGAACATCTTTTTCTTCTGTTCTCTACTTGTTATAGTTACACAGTATTAGGGGTGTGGGCTGTATTAAAAGTATCCACTGTTCTCCCATGCTCTAACACACAGTAACGATGAAATGTGTGCTGTTCTCACATTCTTCCTCTGCATGTACACATAAACAAAAAGGCAGGGAAATATAAAAGGAATTTATTTTATTGTTTGGGTACATTATTGTTCAGTGTACATGCTCACATCTGAAACAAACTTTACGTGCTTGATAACTCTCCCACCCCGCAGACATCTACACACCAATACCGATTTATATTCATAGCAGCAAGTGCTATGTAGCTCCACATAGGGGACACAGGAAGTGACATATAACACCTTCATGCGGCGTTGGAACCACGTTGCAAATTCACAGCCGCACCGGCAGAGCTCGAGAATATGCTCGGCCGGCTCACACGCGGACGCGCTACAAGTGCGAGGGCCCGCCCAACGCTGCTTGCAGCTTTAATTAGGGCCCGAGCACGACCGTGTGAGGTCCCTGTTGAATTTGCTAAGATTATATTTTTTCTGCAAAGTAGGCTCAATTGACATGGCCTAAACATACTCGAAAACTCACCAAAATTTGCAAACATGTCAGAACCGGTGAAAAATTTCGTATTTTATGGGTTTCGCGCATGGGCATGGCAAAATGACTCGCTAGCGCCACCTAGAAAATTGGAAAAGATTATCCCCTCGTTCACGTTCAACCTACATGTACGAAATTTTCTGGGGACATGTATCATATCAAGACGCACAAAAAAGCCTCAAGAACCCATACCCTAAAGTCAACAGGAAGTCGGCCATTTTGAATTTTACGTCAAATTTTGGATGATTTACACACTTCGTACTTTGACGAATTCCTCCTAGGGATTTAGTCGGATCGACGTCAAATTTGTGCTGTGTCTTCTAAAGGCATTGACGATGAAAAGTTGTGCTATCTGCGAGTTTTCGTCAATGGGTGTGTCTGTGGTGTCGATGATTCGCCATGAAACAGGAAGTTGTAACTTCAGTGTACATGCTCACATCTGGACCAAACTGTACATGTAGGATGAGAGTCCCTCCCTGAACACATGTACATGCCGACATTCACCCACAATCATAGCGCCACCTGCTGGCAACAGGAAGTGGCTTTTAACGAAGCAGCCCCCGCCGCACGTTTCACCTACGTGCACGAATTTTCTGTGGTACGTGTATCTTGTCCAGACACACAAAAAAGTCTCTTGGAGCCATAGCCTAAACCCAACAGGAAGTCGGCCATTTTGAATTTTATGTCAAATTTTGGATGATTTACACACTTCGTACTTTAACGAACGCAGATAGTGCTATGTAGCTCCACATAGGGGACACAGGAAGTGACATATAGCACCTTCATGCGGCGTCGGAACCGCGTAGCAAATTCACAGCCGCATTCAACACTAACTCCACATATGGATAAAAAGCAACAAAAAAGTTCAACGTGCTGAAGCCTGTCAGGCCAAACGAGAATCAGATTGACGTTGGCTGAAAATACGATCAACATCGGAAAGGCATTTAAGTC
The DNA here is from genome assembly GCF_021292245.1 of Micropterus dolomieu. Classification (NCBI taxonomy): domain Eukaryota; kingdom Metazoa; phylum Chordata; class Actinopteri; order Centrarchiformes; family Centrarchidae; genus Micropterus; species Micropterus dolomieu. Next base: position 25,191,517 of record NC_060169.1, on the reverse strand, counting down.
AGAGAGAGACCTCCGCTTTGTGTTTGGGGGAAAAAAAAAAAAGATCCGGAGTTGGCTTTCATCCTAATGGACAGGTAAGCTAACAAATCATGTGAAATATATTGTAATTTTGTGTTTTAGAAGGCTCAAGTTAGATAACGTCAGCTTGCCGGCGCCGACCAGTTGCTAACGTTATCCCTTGCAAAATACTATAGTTATAACATTATGGCTTGCCACTTTTCTTCACCAGCTAATGCAATGAATGTTACTATTCTGTGTACCGGTATTATGTGTTGATTTAAGCCTGAAATAAATGATGGGCAACAAGCCAGGCAAGCTAAATGCAGTCAATATAGCTGTTTGTTTTATCTTGTTGTTGTTTCGTTCAAAGAACGTTTCGTTCATAAGACCTAATCGTGTGTATGACTCTGGAGGAACGGGTTGTCTCAGTAAGTGATTCGTTCATTTTCACGCATGCGTGAAGGATCTTGGACTCTTGCGTTCACTCGTCACACGGCAGCTGCATGGGCTCCGTCAGCACAGGAAACAGAATTTATTAGTTCACGACTCTCAACTGTGGGTCTCTAGGTCTGAGTCATTCATTTGTCACGTGACAGCTCTTACTGTGGAGCAGGAATGAACGACTCGTTCACCGCTCACATGGGTCCTCCTCAGTCTTTCGTTCACTCGGCAGGCTGAGTTACTGCCAGCGCCGGAGAATGAGAGGCAGGTCGGCTGTCAGGTAACTGTCACTGGACTGACATTATATAGCTATTTTGTTAATTATGTGACATTTTATAAAGCATAACATTATTACAGCGCAGTGATGTTGTGCTATAGTTTTAACACAGCCGCACCGTAACTTTAGTCCTGCTAGTGTTTAACATTACAGCTAACAGCTGATGAGAGTTGTTCTGGGTCCGCTCCACTTCAGAGCCCTGACAGGATTCTGCCTGGAGCCGAATTACCTCCGAGGTCGTCTCCTCTCCAAAACAAACAGACCCGGTCATTAAAACATTAAAACACAGCCACGTAGCAGCATTAGCATTAGCCCTGTAAACAGCTAACAGCTGATCCGGGTCCGCCAGAGAACGCAACGTAACTTTTCCTTTTTATTTATCTACAGAGCCGTGCTGTTGTTTCACAGCTCGTGACTGGTGAACAACCTGCAGTGTTTGAGAGCGATGTGCTCATGTGTGTTTCTCTGTCTGCAGATCCGGACCTGATGTGGCCCATTCTGCGTCCAGAACTGCCAAACTGCTGCGTTTATGTGTTATGGCTTGATCCAGATTATTATTAAATTGGTCGAATTTATAATATAAGTGTGTTTATTCATATAGTGTATCAAGCTTATTACTTCAATATATTTACTGCAAATCTGATAGTAATATTTTACTCATGGATAGGGACGTTAGGCTACTGTATGAATGAGCACTTTAGAGATAATGATAGTAATTATATACATAAGCCTTTATATGGCTGGTCTGGTTGTATACTTGGGAAAGATTGTGAAAATGGAAGGATTTAGCCAGAGTAGTGGTGATTACATATTGACAGCATATTTCTGTGGTTTTTACATGGTTTGAATTTGGTTGTGGGCCCAGGGGGGTTTATATAATGATGATATATAGTTATCAAGAGGTGAATTTATGCACTATACTTTGTCAGCCTTCTGTGTTTGAGAACGGCGCTGTTTTTCCCACTAGAGGGCTGCAGCGCCGCAATAACCAGCCTAGTTCAAATGAACTAAATGACTAGATTAGTCATTTCAATCTAGAAAAGATTAGTTCATTTTAATGAACAAGATTTGAATGAACGAGTCTGTCAAAAGACTCGAACTTGCTATCACTAATGGATAAGTTCAAAGTCAAGCTGAAGAAAGTATTACTGTAATGTTGCAGTGGTTGCAGTGGTTGGAGTTAACCTGAGTTTTCAGAATTTTGTATGGCGCCGTCTTATGTGTGTGGGTCTCTGGTTTGGCTCACTCTTTAGTTCGAGCATGTGCACGAGCACACACAAGTAGTACTTTAAATCTGAAACCTCGCCCTGAAACATACTCTGCTTTATGGTCTATTTTAAAATAAATGGGACCATTATTTACTAAATGAACATCGTTTTGTATTGAAGAAGACATGAAACTAGCGAATGAGACCATAAACTCATCAGGAAAGTGTTTACTGTGGTAATTATTCAGGTGAGAAGTAGCCTCATTTTGCCATTATTTCTAATGGAGACAGAATTCTGTTTTGCACAGATGGCACCACGAACCCTACTTGTCACTGTCATCTTGGATTTCTTTTTGCAACCAGAAGAGTCGCCCCCTGCTGGCCGTTCAATAGAATGCAGGTTTCAAGGGAATCAGATTGCTGACCGGAAGCTTCCCGCTTGGACTCAAAGTAGACAGTGAGAGCTGTTTTTTTCTGTACCAAATTGACTAGATGCTGAGGGACAACAATGGTTATATTTAATTGTTTTGATAAAAACTATTGCTAAGGACAATTCAGTAGTTGCTGGATATTGGTAGGGACATGTCTATGCTAAATTACACATCCTTGGGTGGAACAAGGACAACAAACTCTTTCAAACATGTTTCCTCCCTCTCAACTGGCTCTGCCTAATGTCTGCCTGTGTAAGGCAAAATTCAAATTTCAGACTTGTGTGTGTGAATATCAAGAAGTAGACGGAAAGAGTAATTTAGAAAGAACATGTGAGGTAGACTATTTGAGAATGTTTGTGTGTAATCTATATGTGTATAGTTGAGGTATATGTGTAAGGAAGAAGTTTGTGGTTACACATACTGTAGGTGTGTGTTCACAGTATTCTTAGGCGTGTATGTGTTTGTGTACAGTGTCAATGAATAAGTGGTTGTTTTAAACTCTCCTTGCCTCAGGGTTGGGCACTGATGTTTTGGGTGTTTATAATGGAAAGTGTCCTTCCTTGACTCCATTCCCAAAACCCTCTCCCTGTAGTGAGGCTGACCGAACAATGCCATGCTCATCTTCAACAGGAGAGGCTGTTGCTGAGGCATGAATGACAGGCAGCTCAACCTGTTGTCTGTGTGTACGTCTGTGTGTTAAGAGTATTTGTGTGTCGGCTTTCATGAGTGAGCACCCTGTAGACGTTGAGAACAAAGCAGCAAATGACTTTCAGTCCGTCTTCATTAACCCCACGGCTAGGTTGTCAAAACGCCTGTGTATCCCTTTGAACTAAATCAAACAAAACCAAACAGCCAAGAGTATTACCAATTGCAGTCTTCATTTAGCTCCAGTTCAGATTTCATCAGGAAAAATATTTGGTGCAAAGAGGACCTTGAGAAGTCAGGACAAGGGCAAATTTCTTCTTCCTTGCCCCGCTGGTGTTCTCCTACTCTGGTCTCAATCAGAGAGCTTGGTTATCTCCACCAACCAATTATTTGATTAGAGGAAGGACGGGTTTAAATCATTTAGGCCACTTCATAATAAGAAGGGGACACTACAGGATCCCAGAGATCTAGCAAATACCACAGGGCTAAGCCTTAGTATGAAGGGATATACAATAATCTTCCACAGACACACAGCAAATGCAGGCACACACACACCTATATATATATATATATATATATATATATATATATATATAAAACACACACACACACACACACACACACACACACACACACACACACTATGTACTTATTCACATCATATCAACACCAGGGTCCTATTGGGGTTGAACAACTTCAGATTTCTCAGTCAATAGTTACGTGATAACAGTTGAGTTGATGTTGACTAATCATTGATGATATATTTAACAATGACACAGGAGAAGGGAATGTTTTGCAACAAGCTGCAGTCTGTATTCACAGCATTTAATGCACATGCTGACAGACAGCTCATACATCTACACATACAGATACAAGTAGATACTACAAGAGTTTGCACCTCAGTAACAACAATTTATGCAACATAAAGAAGATTGAGACTGAAATATTGGTATAACAAAACAAAACTCACGCAAGATCCAGCATATAAACCTACTTGTCACTGTCATAGTCCTGCTCAGTCACAGTTTGGGCTTTTCTATTGTGGTATGCATGTAAGAAGATAAGGACATCGATGTGGGCTGGACCGCTGTCGCGGGACACTGTTTCAGGTCAGGGGAAAAATTGTCTTGCTTGGAGTGCTGGTGGCAGGACAGCCAAGGAAGGTTTTGCATAGCTTAGCCAAACAAGGGAAATCTGTCCCTTTTATTGGTTCATCACTACGCCGGGATTCCTATGGTGGGAATATGAGGTATTATGAGGCCTGTTGCAAAGAACCTTGGTGTCTGGTTTGATAGTAATTTAAATTTCGAGCAGCACACCACAAAGCTTGTTCAATTATGTTTTTATCAACTTAGAAATATAGCAAAAATTCGATCTATGTTAACTTTTAAGGACACCGAGACCATTTTACATGCCTTCATCTCATCACGCCTGGATTATTGCAACAGCCTTTTCACCTGTTTAACCCAAAAATCTATTGATCGACTCCAGACTGTCCAGAACTCAGCTGCCAGGCTTTTAACCAGAACAAAGAAATGTGACCACATTACTCCTATTTTAGCTTCATTACACTGGCTCCCAGTATGTTTTAGAATTGACTTTAAAATTCTAGTGATCACTTTTAAAGCTCTTCATGGCCTCTTGCCTTGTTATATGACCTTTTAGTCCCATACACACCAGCACGTACCTTGAGATCCTCGGGCAGAGGTCTGTTGTCTGTTCCAGAGTCTCGACTGAAAACTAAAGGGGACAGAGCGTTTGCAGTCAGGGCCCCGAGGCTCTGGAACAGCCTGCCCGAGGAAATCAGGTCGGCTGAGTCAGTGAACTCTTTTAAGTCCCTTCTTAAAACATACTTTTATAGGAGAGCCTTTCCCGATCTTATTTGACTTTATTTTATCCCTTTTATTTTATTCTATTTTACTAATTTTATATTTATCTTAAACGTTTATTTTAGTCTTTTCAATGTCTTCATGCTTTTATCTTGTATTGTTTTTGTATTATTGTCTTTTGGGTATTATTGTCTTTACACTTGTTAAAGCACTTTGTAACTTGTTTTTGAAAAGTGCTCTACAAATAAAGATTATTATTATTAATAAATTCTGGGGTTCTTCAGTTGTGATACAATAGTGACTTGCTTGACCAGTGGTGCTGGTCATGTTGAAAATCATTGGAAAAATTAAAGACAACCCCACGTACATCTCACCACACATGATTTTGGTAGCCTTGGCCAAAAGTTGCAGCAATGCAATTAGGTTATGGTACAACAGTTAAGCACAGCCTTAGTCACAGTTTTGTAACCCACAAGCGTTCATTAGTACACTGTGTCCAGATGTGTCCTTGCTGGATTCTGTGTGTCTTGCGCATCATCCATGGATACCACCGTCAGCTGTGACTGTCTGCTAAAATAGACAAAAAAACTTCTACCATGGGATAGCCTACTAACGCTCCAAAAATCAAGGAAAATTGCCAAATCATCTAAATCTGAGCAAGTCAGCAAAATCAGGCAGGCAGAACACTCTGCTTCTGAAACGTTCTTCTAATTCAAAGGGATGTTTGAGATGAAAGATCGTCTTTCTTTTTTACTGTTAATTTAAACTGTTGGTTTAAGTAAAAAATTTAGTTTTCTGAGAGTTCCTGAAAAAATGCAGCACCCAAGAAATCCAGGGCTATAACACTAATAAAAAACACTGTCTGGAAGCCTTTTTGTCTGACACTTATTTGCTTAATTTAAAGACCTTGAGTATATCCACAGGCAGAATGGTGGCATTGAGATCAAAATGACACACAGCAGTTGGCTTCAGTCACCACAATGTGTGCACGCTGACAACCACTGCTCTAAATCATCTTCTTCCTCTGGTTTTATTTCCTGTAACTTCATCACAGTTATAGCTGGTGTTGTACTTTTGTTTTGGATTGCACTGTTGGAATTTACTTATGTTTCTGGACTCTACTCTAGCTGCAGCACGCAAACTCCACCATCTGGCATTGATGTTTAAGCATCATCAAAATTCAGGTTGTAGAGAATATATTCTCACACTGTATTTCATACCAAATTCAGTTTTCTGTGGAGTATCCTGTAGCCCTAAGATGACTCATTTGTTCTCACTTTTGATTTAGTTCAGCACATTTTAGAACACAAAGTAAATAGTTACACTATTATTGTTCAGACCTTTTCACATGTGAACTTTCCCCATGTTTCCCATGCGTCCTTCTTACATGCAGAACAGAGTATGACATAGAAACATCCAACAAATTCTCAGGCTCATAACTTGCTTTCATAGCACAGAATGTGATGCAAGAGGAAAGCAATGGATTCACACATGCTATTGATTTCCAACTGGAACAGGTTAGGTTCTCACAGCTGGATGTAGGCATTAATATTGAAAGGAGACTGGGAGCACTGATGTTCAAAGGAATCAAAGTCAGGCCCTATAGTAAGGTTACTGTGTTTTGCTGCATGAATACTGGTTATACCTGTGTAGACATATCATATGTTTATATGGACACCCTGTATGTTCCCTCATGGAAACTGGATTTAATTCAGTAGTTGTTCTAGGCACAGCCAGATGGGCCAAAGAGGGGCTTTTTTGTAAACAGAAGGGGCCCCTGCACCACAATAATTTAACAAGAACAAGATACAGTCAAATCCAAAAAGACAACATTGCAGACCATATTTGAGAAATTGAAATGGCTAATTTAAAAGATATGAGACTCAACTCGGACTTGAGATTCGGCACACGTGAAAAATCTTTATTTTATTTAAAGAAATTTTTTGCCACATTAATATTAAGGAAATGCCTGATGAGCTGGTGTGCACGGACAACTGTAAAGCTGCAGCAACAACACCATGGTAAAAACACCTCTCATAACCTTTGGCTAAAAGAGTAGTAAAATGTGTCAATATCAGTGTACCTTATTTCACTGCTTCTGGGGCTGTCCTGAGATACAAAAGTTCTGGAAATTATTTCTCAAATTACCTTGAATCCAGCCCCCAACTGCCCTAAGATTTGTATTCTAAATTTGTATCCAAAGATTGTATGCTGAACAGCAAAGCAAAGAAAATGACTGACTTATGTCTAGTACAAGATAGACGCTTGATTGGAAGGATGGTAAAAGCCCTTCCGTTGGTCGCTGGTAGAAAGAGCTATCAACATGTCTTGTCCTTGAAAAATTTACATACACGTACGTAAAATAAATCAGCCACGTTTCATGAGATCTGGAATCCTTTCTTTCATTCTTGAAGAACTGCAGACTTGTGGAAACTTTGGAAACTTGACAGTGAATGCTGATGTAACTTCCGTTAACCATATGATGCCAAGATCTCATTTATGTAATGTCGTTAGCCTGTTTACGTTTTGGTTTTGGTTTTTGGATTGGTGGAGGGTGGGGGGGGTTGCCTACAGTTTGACTATTTTATGCTTTGATAATATGGATCTTTGTAATAGCTAAATCAAAACTCAATAAATACAAGTCTATGAAAATATATGTTTTCTAATAATCTATAAATATAGGAACCTATAGGAAAAGTTCTCTTACTGTTGTAATCAAAAACATAGCTCTGTAGTTCAATTCTGTGGCTGCTCTGTAAATCAGCAACTTCTGATCAACCCATTACAATTTCAGGTTTAAGTAAGAATTTCCGACTAGTGCCGCCCATGTCTGGGTTAAGCCAGTCAAGTACAGATACAGATAGTGCTGTACTCGCTCATCCCTTCATTTCTCTGCCCTTCTTTCTCAACTCATGACCACACCAATTCACTTTCATTGCTTCTGTAGAGACTCCCGGAACTTTCCCAACACTTCGTTAACTTTTATTTTGAAAGCTCATACCACTCCAGAGCCCCTGGTAAGCTACTGTTATCATCTAGGGGTTTTATCTTAAAAAAGCCATAATCCAGAATAACCAGAAACCTCTGTTACCTGCCAGCCATCTTGTGATCCCTCAGTCACGCTTACATGAAGGCGGAACCCAAAGGCTGGAGAAGCCATCCATGCCAATCAATCAGGTAGTTTCACTTCTACAATAAAAAGGTTTTTGCGTTTGGACAGGAAAATTGGTGGAAACTGGTGCTCATTTTGGTGGTTTATGTGTGAAGAGCTCTCTTCCAAGGTCTGCGCTCAGGTTTGAGTAAAGATTGGTGGATGTGTTCTGACATGAGGTGAGGCTTAGTGGCTACTGTGGGACTGTTGGATGACACGTTTCGGTCTGTGCTCTTAACGTACACGGGCACAGACTGATAGGAGGGACACACATGTGGATGTGTATGATCAATATGTCTTGCAGTCCTGCACACTGAGAACGGCCCAGATGAGCAGTTATTCTTGCTGACTGACTGTACAGTGACAGTCAATGAGGCTTGAGACATAGAGCACAGTACTGTTAGCTCTTATATTTCTTTTCAGCTGAGTGCACTTCACCCCTTAACACCTATGTGGCCCTATAATAGGGTGAAACCTGGGTGAAATAACTTTTAATTGGGCTTGGTTACAGGGATCCACTGTGCTAAGGTACAACTGAAAGGGATGAAATGCAAGAGAGGCCTCAGCACAGTTATGAAGTGCCTTTTGTATCGCAGTGAATATTAAAGCTATATAAATAGTTTGTAGAGAGTAAACAAACTAAAATGTGTGAAATAATACAATAAAACACACTTCTTGATTCAGTGGTTAAGTTGTTTGTTGAGTAGCAGACACATCATACAAACCCTGTAAAGGACTTTACTATTAATGCTTACTGACAACACTGACACCCAGGAAGGCTGAAAATGCTCTTTCTAATGCAGGCAAATATTGTGTCTGAGTCACTGTCAGAGTTTAATGAAATGGGTATTTATGCAACCATGCACACAGTTCAAACCGATGCTAAGCTTGTCGACAGACAGAATCTGTAATCAGTCAACAACTCAGGGCCCTAGGGAACAGGCTCTTCTAATGAAATCAGAAAAACAGAAAAGCCTCAGAGAAGAAGAATAGAACCCACCAGTCTGTGCACATTTTCTTATACATTTTCAACAGTTTTTTTATTTTTGTACAATGCTTGATGAATACTGAGAAGAATCACAAGAAACAGTGTTCGTACAGTAAGTCCTTTGAGAGCTCTGTGGAGCTTAATAGCGAAACGGAAGGAAGCTATTTTCAGAGAAGAGTTTGTGTGGGCTTTTAGCCCTCATGCCAGGCAAAAAAGGAAATTAACAAAATGCCAACAGCTACATGCGGAAATTCACGGACAAGAAAATCTCGTCAACAAACTCTACCACACTCCCATCAACATTACCTTGGGGAGAACTATGAACTAATTAATCATCAGCTATAACAATACACACCACAGCAAACGGTAATACTCTGTAGATAATTGAAGGTAAAATAGATAGTATGCCATTTGATAGCTGCTGTTTTACAATACGCTGTAAGGTCAATGGAGGAATCAGAGTTCAGTCTCACAACAATGACAACAATGAAATATTCAAAGATAATTAAACTTTTACTTGTCACCTGCAAGACATAAATGATCAACAGTCAGTAACCCTGTATGAACAGCAATATACCCTCTTAAAAAACAATCCTTGTATTATCATATTTTTTAAACAGTAGTTTGCTGGCCCTGAGAGGATTTGATTACAATCTAGTCTTTAGAATTTGCACATGCATCAAAGTGAGACCTCAGATAGGTAGGTACCGATAAATGTGTTAGTTGATGATGTAGAAAAGGTGTGAAATGGTTTAAACTGATATCAGTCAAACGTTTCATAGCAATATAACTGCTTCATAGAGACCAGAAGTAAGCTACTTATAGTACCAAATCCTCTAGGAAAGGGCTTTGGTGGCAACAACTTGTCAAATGATGATAGATCAACTTTTCAGTTACCCACTGGTTCTCCCTAGGTAGAGATGCCATTTACTCAGGGGAGCCAAAATGTTTAATTTGATTTCAGATCGTCTGGTACATAATGTTCATAGTGATCCCAGGAAAATGACACATTATAAGGTTGAACCTCTACCTTCTCCAGTGCCTCTCACTGCTCGTTGTCATTTATATTTCATGCAGTTCAAATGAAAATTCTTGGGAAAATTGTCCCACTGTGTGATATGAAAGAATATTATTGTGGTACCACTGCATGGGCAACCACTGTAATAGTAATGACTTTCAACAGTAACTGAGACCAAAATAAAACGTTTTGCCAAATGTTGCTGTACACATTGAGTGGAAGCAGATTTACCTGAAAACTCCCAGTTTAGCTGAATATATCACATCCTGGGAACAAGGGGTTGCACAAACAAATATTCCTTTTACTGAAAGCAATAACTTAACACTTGAACAGCTTATGTCAAAAATATGAAAAATGCTTGGAAATATACTCCAAAATATCCATAATCAGGGGCACCAAGCTTAGTGTAGATTCATGTTTTATACTAATTATAAACAAAGACATTTTAGTTTTAAAGTCATATATGGTGGAACATGATTTGCTCCATACCTGTCCCTTTCACATAAGCACCACTGACTAGAGAGTGTTTGCCTCAAGGCAGTATTGTGTGTAGTTTGTTATATAAAGACCAGGGCATTAAACCTTTTCTGTCACAGTGGCTGATGGACACCAAATTTCCCTAGTCAATTTAAAAGTTTAGCAGCTTAGGCAGTAAGAGAATAGGAAATACACAGTTTGAAAATAATCTTGCCACCTGCCAGGGTAAAAGTGAGACAGCCGGAGTCACACACCACAGCCAAAATTACAAAGCATTGTAAATACGGTAATTTTATGCCCTGACAGTGTCCAAGCCCAATTATAAATTAACATTATATCATACATAGAATTTTGGGAATTTTTTCATAATGTGTTGGTTGAAACCTGCTTTATATGGTGAAACTGGCTTATTAGGTTGCCACGCCAGAAAGTTCTGAAACTGTGAAGAGCTGTAAAGGGAGAGCATCGGATCAACATATACTTAACACATTTCCAGATAGCAAGACACTTCAAGCACTCTGACAGGGCTGACATGGGCCCTCTTGATAATAAGGATGGGGGCATATACTGTCGACAGAGTGTTCCATGGTTGGAAAGTTTATTTCTTTTCCACTCTGCTGTCAGCAACAGCCATCTATATTTAATATTTCTGTTTCCCTTAAGCCTGCCCTGCTGGCCCGGTCTTGAGTAATGTTGCAAAACATACTCAAATTTTTAAGAGTACTGAAATGTCCTGGATGACCATAATGTATTGAAGTGGTTCCACAAAAGTTTAATGTATATATAAAACAAAATACACACTATACAGAATATCTATACGTGGAAATAAAAAAGTTCACAGAAAATCAAAATTCAACATTCTCCCCAATAGTTTGACAATTTTGTCCAAGTCATAATTGTTTAAACAGACCCGAAATGGTAGTGCAGCATTTAGTGGCTAAAGAGCGACATATTCCCCTTCTGAGTTAGTGGAGACCAAAAACAGAGCTTAAGGAGGGATATTAGACGTACATTGGGCAGGTGGCCAGAAAAATTATTCCAAAACACTCCAATATGTGTTGAATATTTGCCGCCAGAATGTCAGTCAGTTCTTTTTTCAAGGGTTTAGGTGTGATCAGGCAAGAACAAGAGGAAAACTTTATATGCTGCTCAACTGTACTTAAAGTTAATGGAGAGGTGAGGATGGGTGTGAATATATGTTAACATTGAAAATGTTTCAACCATGGAAAAATGTGTGTGCATATCCTTGGTTTATGAAACTAGAGTTGTTCTATAAATGTACAAGAGGAAATGAAAGAAAGAAGAAAAAACTGGAGGGAAATAATTCTGAGATCAGTCAGAGGCAAACTCCACACACAGTACATCGATAACTAACTAAAATCTGTTAGAATTTTCTGTAAGTGAGAAGGTCACTTTCGCTTCTTTAGTTCTTTATTTAGTTTATGTGGCTAGCTATCTTACAGGTAATATCTATATAGTGGGTACATAGTCTGTTTGGGGCAAATAAACACAGACTGCACTAACAGTCCAGAGGTCAAATTGGAAAATGTAGGTGAAGTTACCTTATAAAAGCGTGAATCGCACAGTTGATAAAGTAAAAAAGAACAAAAGACAAATTCACATTACATTTATAACTTTTATTGTTACAGGTGTGTCTGCATGGTCGTGTTTGTGAAGTTGTGCCTCATCTTAAAATGATCCGTGGTGGCTTACCATTCACTCATAGTTTTCTGTAGCAGATATTGAAGCAGGTTTTCCAGAAGAAGAAAAAACCCTCAGCTACTGTAGAGATATTTCATGAAGTTTTTGTTTTGTTTTTGTTGTGTTTCATTGTGCCTGAGTTGAGAGTTTACATATCAGTGCATGCATCATGTCAGGCTCTGCTCACTGACAATCTTCAGACTCCCACAGGAAAAAGTAGAAGCCTCTGCAAGGAAATAATCCCTTTTTAAATCAGGCTTTACAGGCTAACACTGAGCGCTTATTAAGGTTGTATTTAATTTTATGTTTTATCTATTTCAACTTAGGTTTTAAAATACAACAGTCTCTTTGCTGTATTTTCAAAACAAAGATGTAAATAAAAATGTAAAGTGCATGCCATACATAAGTAAATGAAAATTAAACCCGATATGACATGAATAGTAAACTGACTGCAACACAGATGAACCCAAAAACAGAGAAAATTATCTCATTTAATGTACTATTGTGTGTGTGTGTGTGTGTGTGTGTGTGGAAGCTTGATTCAAACACAAAATGTGTAGGGCTTTAGATGTGAGTACAGATGGTAGACTTTCTAGAGTACACACCTGAGAAAAGCCTATTAATGATACAGCACAGTGATTGGGTTTTGTTTTAAGAGCCTTTTTCTGGTTCATCCCCAGGGTGTGCTGCCATGCTGTGTTGATATCTAGGCTCAGAGACAACAGGAAACAGGAACAGCTGCTGCCGCTGTTCTCTGCTTGGTCCGGACCGAGCTGTCCTCATTCTATCTATCTGTCTTTATGTGACTTTGTTTCTGTCTAGTGGATGCCTTCCTCTCTCCCTGTCTCTTCCTTATATCTCGACTAATGCATGCAAGCATACACAGGAGCAGTCTTAACAAAGGTACTTCATTTTTAGTACATGACAGCATTGTGTATTGCACATTTAGTGCAACATAATTTGTGGTACTGAAATATAATTTATGCCCATATTGTCCCCAATCTACACACACAGATAGGTATAGGTAACCTCGTTTGCTTCCTTTACTTTTAAGCCAACTGCCAGGACATGATGTACAAGAGCTTTTTGTATAAACTTTGACAACTTTATTTGTCAAAAACATGCACATAAGTTCGACTCAAACCAAGTTTGAGAAGCTTTTCCTTCCTCTCCAAATTCTATCCTGGTCTATCTATGTCGTTCTGTTGGACATGTGAATTGGCCCCAGTTGTCTGACTGATGTGTTATTCTGGACGGGGAGTTCTGCTGTGCTCTGTATTCTGTCTTCAGACACAGTGGGGACTCCTCAGTTAGTTGCCAGTATTCAGGCCTCTGGGACAGTATTGTCCAGATGCTTCTCTCCCAAACCAGGAGGTTTCCCTGCCAGAGGGAACTCACTGCTCTAATTTTACATTGCTATATGTGCCACTATGCATGTGTGTGAGCACTCTCTGAACTGCAATGCTGTAGAACTTTACAAATTAAGATGTACATTATACAAAATCTCTGTTTGGTAAGGTTTACACTTTTCTTTTGAATGTTATCAATCAATTAGGTTGCCACGCCAGAAAGTTAAATATGTCATTTCAATCAAAATGACATATTTAATACATTAAACTACAGTATATTTAATCTCATTACTAATTATATCAAATTCTTTGATTATAGTCCTGAATCACACACTGAGTTTTTATAATAATAATTTTGATATCTTCTTTTAAGTTTTTCTACAAAATTCCTGTTTTTCATTCAACAAAAGAAATATCTAAATATCTAAATAAGAGCTAAAATTCTTGCCCATATAAAACAAAATCTTCATTGAAATCAGAAGACTACGAATCTTGCTAGACACCTGATAATGTTTTAAAACTTGGTGTCATGGAGACAAGATAATCACCCCTACACATTACATTTAAATTATTAACAATCATTCAGATCATGTTTAATTTAAAGCTGCACTTTTTTAATATTAACAATGGAAATGTGTAATGTGAAAGGAGACGCTTGAGATGCTTATTTCCTCACCTTGCAGTTCCCCTAAGCCCAGCTCTTTGTTTTGAAATGTTCAGCTATTATCAACCTCAGTGCCAGTAACAACAGGCATTGTTATCTTACATACGTCTTTTATATATGTTGAATATGTTAAATTAACAACATTATCTGTGCGTTAGAGGGTCACTTCAATTTCTTTACTTCATAGTAGGGTTGGGTATCGTTTAAAATTTTACGATACCAGTACCAAAAGCAGTACCCTTAAAGTGATACCGATACCAATAGAGTACTTCATTCGATACCTTGCAGAAAATGCCACCTGTTGAAGCCATTGTAGTTGATTGGTAGCCAATTATTTTTTTTATTGTTGTTATGGACAAGCAAGGTTATGTTTTTTAATTTATTTCTTGTTTCAAATAACATAAGTTACTTAAAAGTATTGGGAAATTGTATCACATTGCTTCTCATCCTAATTAGTTCATTCTCATGGGTAGTATTATATGGGGAAAGACTACAGCTTGCAAATCTTTTTATACTTGA